>NC_141084.1:28105674-28313174 GCF_041138505.1 Cibotium barometz
TAGCTTCACCATTTGAATGCGCCTCTCCTCTTCTCTGCACGTTGTTGCTTCTGGTCGCCTGCACTCAGCTGGTAAGTTCCTCTCTCTCTCTCTCTCTCTCTCTCTCTCTCTCTCTCTCTCTCTCTCTCTCTCTCTCTCTTCTCTCTCTCTCTCTCTCTCTCTCTCTCTCTCTCAGCGCTTGATGACTTTCTTTTTTTGTTTTCTGCAGGCTCTGAAGTGCCCTACACATTTGCAGTGGTGAGCCTCCTCATTGTTTTTTTGCTCCTGGTTGTCCACGTCCTCTTGCTGCTATAGGTAAGTTTCCTCCCCCCCCCCCTCTCTCTCTCTCTCTCTCTCTCTCTCTCTCTCTCTCTCTCTCTCTCTCTCTCCATTCTTACGCTGCTTTGACAGCATCGTGCATCCTGTATGGTTAAACAGAGATGATGGCTTAAGCCATGCATGGTCAACCTGTAGCATGTGTCTGTGTTATGTGTGTGTGTGGGTAGCGTGTGCAGGTGCGAGAGAGAGAGAGAGAGCGAGAGAGAGAGAGAGAGAGAGAGAGAGAGAGAGAGAGAGAGAGAGCGAGAGAGAGAGAGAGAGAGAGAGAGACCATCTCTCTCTCTCTCTCTCTCTTGCTCTCTCTCCTCTCTCTCTCTCTCTATGGAGAGAGAGACCATAGAGAGAGAGAGAGAGAGAGAGAGCAAGAGAGAGAGAGAGAGAGAGATGGTCTCTCTCTCTCTCTCTCTCTCGCTCTCTCTCTCTCTCTCTCTCTCTCTCAACTTTGCAAATCATTCTTTTATTATTTTCTGCAGGCTCTGAAGTGCCCTACACATTTGCGATGGTGAGCCTCCTCGCTGTCTCTGCAAGCTACTAACTCTCCCGTTTTTTGCTCTTGGTTGTCCACGTCCTGCTGTTGCTGTGCTATAGGTAAGTTCCTCTCTCTCTCTCTCTCTCTCTCTCTCTCTCTCTCTCTCTCTCTCTCTCTCTCTCTCTCTCTCTCTCTCTCTCTCTCTCTCTCTCTCTCGCTCTCTCTCTCTCTCTCTCTCTCTCATTCCTACGCTCCGATGGCATCCTGCATCCTGCATGGTCAAACAGAGATGATGAAGCCTGCATGGTCAACCTGTAGCATGTGTCGGTGTTATGTGTGTGTGTGTGGGGTAGAGAGAGAGAGAGAGAGCTCTCTCTCTCTCTCTCTCTAAATTTTACGAATCATTCTTTTTTTTTGTTTTTTGTAGGCTCTGAAGTGCCCTACACATTTGTGGTGGTGTTGCTGTCTCTGTGAGCTACTGACTCTCTCTTCACAGTTTTTTGCTTCTAGTTGTCCACATCCTGCTGTTGCTGCTATAGGTAAGTTTCTTGTTGTTGTTGTTGTAGTTGTTGTTATTGTTGTTGTTGTTGTTGTTGTTGTTGTTGTTGTTGTTGTTGTGTGTGTGTGTGTGTGTGTGTGTGTGTGTGTGTGTGAGGGGGAGAGAGAGAGAGAGAGAGAGAGAGAGAAATAATTCAGTGTGTGTGTGTGTGTGTGTGTGTGAGGGGGAGAGAGAGAGAGAGAGAGAGAGAAATAATTCAGTTATTCAAATAGGAAAAGTGTGTGTGGGGGTGTGTGTGTGTGTGGGGGTGTGTGTGTGTGTGTGTGTGAGAGAGAGAGAGAGAGAGAGAGAGCGAGAAAGTATTATGTGTGTGTGTGTGTGTGTGTGTGTGTGTGAGAGAGAGAGAGAGAGAGAGAGAGAAGTTTTTTAAAGTTTATTAAAATGTTTTTTTAATGCCATATTATGGATGTTTATCAAAATATGAGAGCTTATAATTTTTTTTGAATAATTTGAAATATGTTCAAAGTTTTTACAAAATGTTTTTAAAATTTGACTAGCAAGTGTATTTTTGTGTGTGTGTTTGGGGTTGATTGTGTGTGTGTGTGTGTGAGAGAGAGAGAGAGAGAGAGAGAGAGGGAGAGAGAGAGTGAAAGTATCATGTGTGTGTATGTGTGTGTGTGCGTGTGTGTGTGTGGTGTGTGAGAGAGAGAGAGAGAGAGAGAGTGAAAGTATCATGTGTGTGGGTGTGTGTGTGTGTGTGTGTGTGAGAGAGAGAGAGAGAGAGAGAGAGAGAGAGAGGATTTTTAAAGTTTATTAAAATGTTTTTTGTATGCCATATTATGGATGTTTATCAAAATATGGGAGCTTATAATTTTCTTTTGAATAATTTGAAATATGTTTGAAAGTTTTTAGAAAATGTTTTTTAAATTTGACTAGCAAGTGTATTTGTGTGTGTGTGTTTAGGGTTGATTGTGTGAAAGCAAAGTGTGTGTGTATGTAAGAGAGATAAATATTATAGTTGTTTGAATAAGAAAAGTGTGTGTGGGGTGTGTGCGTGTTTGAGGTAGAGTATTTAAAAATTATTATTTTTAATTTGATTAGCAAGTGTGTGTGTGTGTGTGTGTGTGTGTGTGTGTGTGTGAGAGAGAGAGAGAGAGAGAGTGAAATAGTTTTATGTGTGTTGTGTTTGTGCATGGGGTGTGATTGTGTGTGTGTGTGTGTGTGTGTGTGATTTTATCTGTGTATGTATTTATATGTGTGTGTGTGTGTGTGTGTGTGTGTGTGTGAGAGAGAGAGAGAGAGAGAGAGAGAGAGAGTTATAGCATGTGTGTGTGTGTGTGTTTAGAGAGAGAGAGAGAGAGAGAGAGAGAAAGAGTGAAAGTATCATGTGTGTGTGCGTTGTGTGTGTGTGTGTGTGTGTGAGAGAGAGAGAGAGAGAGAAGAGAGAGGTCTTTTAAAGTTTATTAAAATGTTTTTTTAATGCCATATTATGGATGTTTATCAAACTATGGGAGGTTATAATTTTCTTTTGAATAATTTGAAATATGTTGAAAGTTTTTAGAAAATGTTTTTTAAATTTGACTAGCAAGTGTATTTGTGTGTGTGTGTTTGGGGTGTGTGTGTATGTAAGAGAGATAAATAATATAGTTGTTTGAATAAGAAAGTGTGTGTAGGGGTGTGTGCGTGTTTGAGGTAGAGTATTTAAAAACTTTTTAAAAATTATTGTTTTTATTTGATTAACAAGTGTGTGTGTGTGTGAGAGGAGAGAGAGAGAGTGTGTGTGTGAAATAGTTTAGTGTGTGTGTGTGTTTGTGCTTGGGGTGTGATTGTGTGCAAGTGTGTGTGATTTTATATGTGTATGTATTTATATGCGCACGTGTGTGTGTGTGTGTGTGTGTGTGTGTGTGTGTGAGAGAGAGAGAGAGAGAGAGAGAGAGAGAGAGAGATAGCATGTGTGTGTGTGTGTGTGTCAGAGAGAGAGTGAGTGAAAGTATCATGTGTGTGTGTGTGTGTGTGTGAGAGAGAGAGAGAGAGAGAGAGAGAGAGAGAGAGAGAGTGAAAGTATTGTGTGTGTGTGTGTGTGTGTGTGTGTGTGAGAGAGAGAGAGAGAGAGAGAGAGAGAGAGACAGACAGACAGACAGAGACAGAGAAGTTTTTTAAAGTTTATTAAAATATTTTTTTAATGCCATATTATGTAAGTTTATCAAAATATGGATCTTATAAATTTTTTTTGTAAGTTTATCAAAATATGGGATCGTATAAATTTTTTTTGAATAATTTGAAATATGTTGAAAGTTTTTAGAAAAATATTTTTTAAATTTGACTAGCAAGTGTATTTGTGTGTGTGTGTGTGTGTGTGTGTGTGTGTGTGTGTGTGTGTGTGAGTTTATCTGTGTATGTATTTATATGTGTGTATGTGTATGTATGTATACAAATATATGTATATATACATACATATAACACACACATTTATTTACTTGCATTATTTTACACACACACACACATACATAGAATGTCATCAAATATATACACACAACCCTAAATATTATAGTCCATACTTAAATCCCTAAACAATAACATTATAAAATGTATATAATAAGCCTTGCACCTACAACCGAATTAATAACAAAAACACACACACACACACACACACACACACAAACTTTTAGTATTTGAATAACTAAAATATTAGTGTCTTCCAAATATTTACTGCTATTCAAATTATTAAACATTCAAAACACTTTCAACATCAATAAATATGAGGACTCTCTCAAACACACACGGCACACACACATATTCAACACACACACACACACACACACACCCTAAACACAATCACACACATGGCTTGATTAATGCAATCTCTCTCTCTCTCTCTCTCTCTCTCTCTCTCTCTCTCAAACACACACACACTTGCTATTCATAAAAAAAAAACTTCCATATTTGATAAGCTTTCATAATATGGAATTTTACAAAAATAACATTTTAATAAACTCAGTGTGTGTGTGTGTGAGAGAAAGAGATAGAGTGGAAGTGTTTCAAAATATTTTAGTCATCCAAATGGGAAAAGCGTGGGCAGGGGTGGAAGTGTATGTATGGAATTATGATTTGAATTGCATGTAGTTAGTATGTGCGTTAACTTTGTAGTATACACATTGTGCCAATTACGTTCTTATATGTATATGTATTAGTAGTTTAACTTCTTATACACACACACACACACACACACACACACACGCACGCACCGAGGAAAGGCTTTGACTTACATGTATTAATTCAAACACACATGTGCATACACGTAGTAGTTGCAATTTGTTTATTTACACCAATGTGCATGCATAGATTAGTTACAATTAAAATTTACATTCACGCACATAGTAGTCATGCGTCTACTTATATGCATGTATGTATGATTGATAGAGATGGAAGAAGTTACTTGCATATTTTTTGAGCATATGAGGAGTACTCTTTCCTTTAAGGAGAGGGTGAATTACTAAATTTGAGCATCGTTTTTTTCATAGTCTAACTTGGTTTGGACCATGGCCGGTTGAAGCTGTTGGATGGAACGATGTTTATCAAATTAAAATACGTTTAGATTTAGACAAATTAGATGAAAATATTATGCATATGATTATTAAAGAAAGCATGGGCTTGATTGATCGTTATGAAATAGACTCTATTGTCCATGTTGAAAGAGATTAAGTACGACAAGTATTTGATGAAGTTATTAAATGTATCCTAAAGCATAAGCTCCTCCAAAAATAAATTTGTTTGTGTTCTTCTTGAATGGATTCGGTTCTAGGTTGTGTTTTGTATTTGAATGGATTTTGTTTTTTCATTCTTTTCTTATAATCTCCCTTTGCTAAATATAAAAAAGTTCATGATTGTTATTAATGTATAGTTTGATTATGTTTTATGCAAAGACATGTCATTAAATATCTTAAAGTTGACTTATAACAATAATAAATTGTCAGATACTGTCTTCTTTGAGGAGATGCCACATTTAGGCTTTTTTGGATCCCAACCTAGCCCAAAATGGGAAGTCCTTGGATTTGATGGGTGGGATAATGTTAATCCTCGGTATATTTATACAGTCTTGGATCCTTATAGGCTAGATGACAATCTCAAGCTCCTCTTAATCAAAGAGGCATTGGGATTACTAGATGGCTTTTACATTGTGGGTAGTAGATATAGGAGCTCCGAGGAAAAGCGTTTCATTTTTGGTGAAATTCTAAAAAGCATTCCATTAAGGAAGTTGATAAAGATATGTAATAAGCTTTTAATTGATGGATGTCTCTTTCTTACTCTCTATCTCTCTCCCTCTCTATTTGTTTGTCTTTCTCTCTCTTTGTCCCATACAATCATGTAATACACAAATAGTTATTGTTACGTTTTTATTGTGTATTTGGATTAGAAAAATAGAGAGATCATAAGTTTATTATTTTTTTGGTTTTTTCGTGTGATTTGTGTAGAAGGAATCACAAGGATGATAGCATTAAAGCTGGTGATTCGAATCCAATTCTTTGTTCAACTTGAGGTTGGTTTCTTTGTTGGCATTTTGTCTTTATCTATTTGTGTGTCTATTGTATGGTTGGCTAGATAAAGAGTGAGAGCTATATATATATATATATATATATATATATATATATATAGAGAGAGAGAGAGAGAGAGAGAGAGAGAGAGAGAGAGCACATTAAAACATTCTCTAAATTTTCTCTTTTAATCTCATTGAGTGTGTTATCACATTTAAACAATTTACAATATTGGTGTGCTTAGCTACATAAGCTATAAACATTCCATTTATTAGACAGATTGTAGAGAGAGTTCTAGAGACAGTTCTAGCGAATAGTTGTTTTAACTTCAGAACGTTCTTAAAAAAGTTTAAAAACTTTATAATTTTGCCAATACATAAAATATAGAGAGACACTTATATGTATCTCTATGATAGTTTACTAGGAGGAATCTACATTTGTATAGGTAGGTTTCTAGGGTTGGTTATATATTGGCAAAGATATGAAGAGAGATTTGTTGAGCCTTAAGATATTAATTTTGAATTTCAGCAAATGGAGATTCAGAATGATAACAACCACTCAAGAGATGTACTGGCTGTGAAGGAGTAGCAAAAAAGTTTAAAAACTTTATAATTTTGCCAATACATAAAATATAGAGAGACACTTATATGTATCTCTATGATAGTTTACTAGGAGGACTCTTTATTTGTATAGGTAGGTTTCTAGGGTTGGTTATATATTGGCAAAGATATGAAGAGAGATTTGTTGAGCCTTAAGATATTAATTTTGAATTTCAGCAAATGGAGATTCAAAATGATAACAACCACTCAAGAGGTGTACTGGATTCTTCCAATGAAGAAGTAGCTTTGTCTATTCCACCAGAGTTGATGAATGTTCGAGCTGCAAAACACCTTGCTAGGTCAAGGTCTCCATCCGGACAACCAAAGTCTAAACGTCTACAAAATATTGCGAACATATGCGAGCGGTCTGAGAAAAAACAAGTTGCTTGTTGCAAGAAGTACTTAGAAGCCCTTTGGGATGAGATCCGTGGAAGTGGCAGCCAAAGGGGAGATATGCTAAGAGACGAGTTGTCTCATCATCTCCACCATGTCCTTGACAATAATGGTCAGATGGAGGCTAACCAACTAGATATGATTTCTTACATGGAGAATATTCATGTTGAAATTGGGGAACGTCAAGGTGGATGTAATAGGCAATGTAAAGAACAAGTGGATTCTCTAAAAGAGCAAGTACGTACTTTAGGCTTGGAGGTATTAAGTCTTAAGATATCTATTAATCGACTCAATGCTATTATGAAAAAGATGAGTCGTATGTTAGAAGCCCAGGCAGTTGCCTAGGGTTTTGGTTAGAGTAATGATGTTTTTACTCAAGGCACAAATTGTATTGCAACTTGCAGAATTGGATCTCTCTTTTGGCTATATGTATGAATTTTCCATTTTCTTAAATTCAATACTTCTCTCTTATTTTGTTCTCTCGCACTTTTTTATTGTGTCTCAACTTCTATTTCCTCTCTCTCTCTCTCTCTCTCTCTCTCTCTCTCTCTCTCTCTCTCTCTCTCTCTCTCTCTCTCTCTCTCTCTCTCTGTATCTATCTACCTCTGTGATTGTATATGTTATTACCCTTTATCTTTGTAAGAGATGGATTGTATATGTTATGCTCACTTATTCATCTAGGAAATGGTTTGTATACATTATACTCATGTATGTATTAAAAACTTCTCTAAAAATTACAGTCTTATTGAGCTGAGTCTATTTGGTCACATGTGTGATAATGGTTGTTGAAGTAGAATATTATGTTGGTGTTTGAAGTTAAGAATGTTTTAAAAGGAAGTTAGTATTCCCTATTTTGTGTTTTGAAGGAGATTTGAAGATGGTTAGGAGCTGTTTTGAGTTTAAACCAAGTTTGTCGGCTTCGAGTTTTGGATGTGACACGTGTGTCTCACCCCGTAACCGTTCAAGGACAAGGGCTTACATTCAAAAACAAAATGTTGCTAATTTAATGAATTAAGTTAATAAAAATGAAGTTGGAACATTTGGAAGGGTTGAAAATGGAAGGAACATAGAGGAATCCATGGTGAAATCCACTTACTCCACAAGAAACAGAGCAATTGCCAATGCTATGGTACTTCAAGAATCTATCAATGAACGTCAAAATGCACAGGCACAAAGAGATATAGAGCAAGGCTCTTTTTCATTTGATTTAATGTGAGGCATCAAGAAAGCTAAGACAATATGTTGGCAAACACTGCTGGTGGAAGTGGGAATGTCTCTGCTATCTTTGGAAAACCCACCTCTTGCATTGGCTGAGTTGCTACTTGGTAATGATAATACAAGTAAGGAATACAGAAAGAATATCCGCTCTCTTACAATAATGCCTTGGCATTTGTTTCACTTGGTGCTCACTTGGATAATCAGTTCACTAGGGGGGAGGAGTATTTAATTTCCGAATCCATGGTACTACCTATCATTGTGTTGGCTCTGTAATACCTGATGAAACACGAGATGCGGCTCCTCGATTTGCCCAACTATATGTGTATGATAAAGAGCATGAATTAGAGAATAGACTTCATGGGATGCCTTCTTTAAATCATAATGTACTTGAGAGGTTGTAAACAATGATGTATGGATATAATCTGTATGCATGTGCTCTTGATACAATGAGAGAAATGTGGCTCCTCGATTTGCCCAACTATATGTGTATGATAAAGAGCATGAATTAGAGAATAGACTTCATGGGATGCCTTCTTTAAATCGTAATGTACTTGAGAGGTTGTAAACAATGATGTATGGATATAATCTGTATGCATGTGCTCTTGATACAATGAGAGAAATGTTGCAGTCAAGTGCACATGTAGATTTGAGAATGGTCATCACTGAATCATGATTAACTTCAAGGAAATACCTAGTTCCTATAGGAAGTGAGGTAGCAGCTATCATGCCGGGGTAAGGGGATGATTTACATGTGGGGCATAGAGATATTCAAATAGTGTCGCGCGCACAGGTGCTATAAAAAAAATATCCAACCTACACCATTCGTATATGCCTCTATTATATGTTCGTCTATTTCCTCGAGGCGAGGATGGTTGGCATGTTGGAATTCCACTCAATGGTGGGAATAGAAAAGGTTCAAATGAGGAGACAAAGACCGTAACTCAACGGCAATATTATGCATATAGACTACAAATAAGGGAAGATACAAATGCCTACCTTCTGCATGGTGGTCGGCTATTTGCAACAATACATCGTTGTTGATGCATATAGTAGCATGCAAGAATCTAGATTAGGATGGATACACAATAGTCAAAAAGCATTGCGTGCTGAAGTATACCAAGGTCTTGCATATATGGTTAATTCAAGTGATGGGGTCAATAGAGTCTCTAGGGGGTTGGACGTATGGTAGTTCTACCATCTTCATATACCAGGGAGCCTAGATATATGCATCAACTGTACCAAGATTCAATGGTAATTGTTAGGAAGATGGGTAAACCTGAACTGTTTATTACCTTCACTTGCAATCCTAAGTGGGATGAAATAACCAATGCCTTACTGCCTGGTCAGGTTCCCCAAGATCGACCTGACTTGACAACTTGGGTCTTTTATGAGAAACATAAGGACATGATGCACTTATTGGTAAAAAAAGCAATATTTGGAAAGGTGTTGGGATTTGTGTATGTTATTGAATTTTTTAAAAAAGGCTTGCCACATGCATGTATATTATTGATATTACAAAGTGGAAGTAAACCGATGGAGATTGCACACTATGATATGTTGGTATGTGTTGAACTTCCTAATAAGAAGGTGATGTTACCTGGGTTGCACACCATAATTAGTCATTGTAACATCCATGAACCATGTGGGGAACTAAATATGCACTCTCCTTGCATGGTCAACAAGAGGTAAAAACATTGGTACCCTCGAAATTTTTACGAGACTACTAGCATTGATAACAATGAATATCTAGCTTACATGTGGAGAGACGATGGTAGTTTATAGGTAAAGGATCAAAGGGTGGATAGTCGATGGGTTGTTCCATATAACCCTTCTCTATCTATGAGGTACAAAGCCCATATTAACATTGAAGTATGCTCTACTATTACTGTCGTAAAGTATTTGTATAAGTATGTATACAAAGGACATGATAGAGCTACTATAGAGTTGCAAGACTCACATGGGGTTATTGATGAGGTTAGTCAATATTTGGTGCATGGTACGTGTTTATGTCAGAGGCATGCTGGCGCATAAACCAATATGATTTGCATGATGAAAAGCCTGATATACAAAGGTTGCATGTCTATCTCCCAATGTAGAACGATGTGATATTCAATGATCAGGGTGATTTGCGTGTTATTAGTTGTGATAGAAACCAAATAACATCTTTGATTGAATTGTTCAAAGCTAATCAATTGTATACGGATGCAAGTAGCTTGCTATATGTTGATTTCCCTTGCAAGTGGGTGTGGAATTCAGCTTTGCGCTCATGGACTACAAGGAAAAGGGAAAATGTGATCGAATATATGTATAATGTTACTCCAAGTGTGCAGGTGAGCAATATTACTTACGCATGTTACTTACTGCGTGCAAAGGTTTTAAATCTTTTGAGGATTTATGAACGGTGGATGGACATTTGTATCCATGTTTTAAAGCTGCATGCAAAGCCAGAGGAATGCTAGAGCGCGATGAGGAGTGGTATATGTGTCTCCAAAAAGCTGCATTTTGGAAAACAGGATTCTAGCTGCGTCAATTGTTTGTCATTATAATGGTTTTTTTGAGCCTATATCCCCTGGACACCTTTGGAATAAATTCTCCATTGAGCTTTCAGATGATTTTTTCCATACCTTGCAGAGCAGAGAGTGTGTACAGATGTTGGTGTTTGTCATTCTATAGCAAAGAATCAAGCTCTGTTGAATGCGAGACCTCTTACAAAGAATCATTCTATAGATGTTGGTGTTTGTCATTCTATAGCAAAGAATCAAGCTTTGTTGCAAATGCAAGACCTCTTACAACAATATGGAAAGCGGTTGCATGATTTTGAAGGGTTGCCTGTTTCCAATAGATCAAGTGTTGCCCAGTGTCAAACAATGTATTACTGATGGAAGAGATGATGTTTGATTCTGTTCAGCAGGATGATTTGTCCGTTTCCATGGAAAGGAGTATAAATACTTGTCAATCAAGAGCATTTGACACTATCCTTGAGGCTGTTTCTTTGAACCAAGGTGGTGTTTTTTTCCTTGATGGACCAAGTGGATTAGGAAAAACCTATCTTTATAATGTCTTTGCTGTCTCGATTACGTGGAGAGAATTAAGTTGCATTGACATGTGCATCATTTGGAATAGCTGCATTGTTGCTTTCAAATGGTCATACATTGTACTCACATTTTAAAATTCCATTGGTGCTCAATGCTTCTAGCATATGTGGAATTAAAGCTAATAGCCCATTAGCGGAGGTGTTGAAGCTTGCAAGGTTAATTATTTGGGAAGAGGCTCCAATGATGCATCGGTACGCATATGAAGCATTGGACAGGACATTGAAAGACATTATGTAGAGAGATTCAGTGTTTGGTGGGAAAGTTATGCTCTTTTGGTGGTGACTTTGGCAAATCTTACTGCCGGTTGTGCCAAAGGGATCGCGTGAGGACATTGTTGATTCAACGTTATGCCGGTCATATATTTGGAGATATGTGAAAGTTCTAAAGCTCGCCCAAAACATGCGGGTTAGACACAGTTCTTATGATTGTACGGAACACAAATTTGTCAAATGGACATTACAAATTGGGGACGGCTCTATAGGCCATCCAAACAATGAAGGTAGAGTGGAAATACCACCATGTTGATCCATGGGAACTCCATTTTGAGTTTGGTAGAATGGTTATACAAAGATCTTTAGAGGGTGGAGGAATATGGATACTTCTTTAAAGACCGTGCTATACTTGCACCACGAAATCTAGAGGTTAATGAACTAGTCTTGAGTGCATTGCCCGATCTTGAAAGATAATACGTCAGTGCTGATTTGGTTGCTTCTTCTGAGAATGACGCAATATTGTACCCAATTGAGTACTTGAACAGTTTGAACTTGGGTGGTGGTTACCCTCCTCATCGCTTGATTCTAAAGATCAACGCTCCTATCATGCTGCTCCGCAATTTGGATCCTCGGCGGGCGGCGACTTTGTAATGGTACAAGATTGATATGCAATTTCACTCAAAGGTGATAGAAGCAGAAATCATTACAGGTACCAACATTGGAGACATGGTCTTTATTCCCAGGATAACCTCATACCTCCTATGCTGCAATTGCCTTTTGACACGAGAAGGAGACAATTTCCTGTAAGGTTAGCCTTTGGTATGTCAATAAATAAGTCCCAAGGACAAACATTGAGTGTATTGGGACTTTACTTGGCCACCCAAGTATTCACACATGGACATTTGTACGTTTCTATGTCATGTGTTTGATCATCTGCAAGTGTGTGTAAATCATTATATGGAACATGAAAGCAGCATAGAAGGTTCAAGCAAAGTCTTCACAACCAATGTTGTCTACAAGGAGTCCTTCCAAATGGCATAAATCAGGATGTAAGTTTAATCTATGTCCAAAAGGTAGAGAACAAGCTATTGATATAGCAGCTTACAAACGCTGGAGACTATAATCATAGATATATCTGTATTATCAATGAAAAAGATGTTTTCAATGATGTAACATGTGTAATCTATGTTGTCTTTATGTGCAATCTTTCACATTGATGCTTCTCTTTGGTATTATTGAATTCATGTGTATAAATCTACTTGCATTTAGCTAAAGATACCATGTAGATCCATAAAAGAGAGTGTCCCGTCATTGCTGAAGCGGTGGTTCTAATTGATGAGATGGTGGACGGGTATTGGTGAGTTCCTATTTATTATTTTTGGACATTTGGATAAGCAAACGTTTACTTTTGACTTGCTTTTATTTATTTTTCTTGCTTGGCACAAAATACTATATATATATATATATATATATATATATATATATAGAGAGAGAGAGAGAGAGAGAGAGAGAGAGAGAGAGAGAGAGAGAGAGAGGGAGATCTTAAAGTGTTATGTAAATTATTAGTGTTGTGAGTGTTATATTTGATATCAGGGGTATATTTCTTAGGATGGAGGTGGCAAGGAGATCATTTTCATCTGTTTATGGTGATGGCCAAGATATTGAAGGTAATTATTTTTGAGATTGCTATAATTCATGTATTTTTGTTTTCCATAATCTATGTAATATTCATGGCTGAATTGTAGACCCTTCATTTTGGGAAGGACAAGCAACATCATCTCTAATTATCGAACTGTTAGAGAGCACCGGTGTTTTACGGTATATATAGAAACTCGTTTTTTATGTAGGTTTTGTGTTTTGTTTGATGAATTTATATTGCTTATTTGATACATTCTTTTCGTCAACAGGGAATATCTTTATTTTTTAGAATCCAAATTGTTGTTAGGTTTGTATGGTCGAGACCCTTTACAAATGAGAGCTTTGGGCTCCTTGGAATTTACAGTCAGAGATTACAAAAGATCGTGGATCAACTTCATGTACATGTAATGTTTGTGGACTATAAAAAGCCTGATAGGTTAGATTTTCGAGTCATAGGCACTGGACAATACATAATTTTTCGGTTTGCTGTCTATAAGCCTGTTCAAATCCCATTCACCTCAAATATTGATCCACCAAATGAGTTTTGTAAGGTTTTGTTGTTTTCCTTCCTTTTTTTCACGAAAAGTTTATCTTGCATTAGTTAATGTTTTTTCCTTTAATGTTTTTTTGCCAGATGGAGCGAGGAGTATAGGCTTCCAAGGAGAGATAATCCAGTTGTTCGAAGATTGTTTTAAAGCTTTGTTCAGGTGTGTTGAGATTGTCAACATTATTTTGGGTTGAAATGTTGGCTGTTTATTTACGCCAAGTTTGGTGCTTAATTCAATGAGATTAAGCTTTAGGAGTATATATATGGCAAGCATGGTGTGTTTATATATAGGTTGGCAAGCTAGGGACCATGGGACTCATCACGGGCTTCAAATATAAGGCTTATCCTTCGAAGATGAGTGTTTTTTTTTCAATTGTTTGGAATTAGAAAGTAAGAAAAAAAACACATCCGTAAAAAAACACACCCATACGTGCCATCGCTTTCGCAATGAGGGCTTGAACCCGTGATCTTGGGACTCTAGAGCAACACCTCTTTCTACTGCACTAATTTGTGATCGACAAATAAGGATACTCTTGCCCGTCAGAGACAGGTGAAGCGAGTAGTCTTCTCTAATTTGCTCTCGTCCTCCTCTTCAGCCACGTGTCACTCTCTAGTATCTCCTTTCAAACACTCTCCTCTATTCCTCCTCTAGCCATGGAGCCATGGGGTAGGGTAATTCAAAGAGGCTGATTGTGCCAGGGGTTTACAAAGGGGCTGATTGCACTGGTGGGGTAGTACCGCAGCAGTAGCGCGGGGGTCCAGAATGTGTTCGGTGTGCGAGATGTCAAGTATATGTCAACTCTTGAAAGAAGACGAAGACGAAGCCGCACAGCAGTAGCATTAACAACCGCAACAAAAGCAAGGAGGGCGCGATCGCAGGGTTCATCATCAACAGCATCAGCGCCAGCACCATACCATGGCCCGGGTCACCACTTCCCTTGAGGAGATGAGCAACGACGGGGCTTTCAAGCGTACCCCTTCCACCTTCCGAAACTTCATCTCTCGCGAGAGCTCCGCAGAGTTCCCTGCAGTCTCTGGTAGATACCAGCTCTACATCTCCTACGCTTGCCCCTGGGCCTCCCGCTGCTACGCATTCATCAAGCTTAAGGGCCTCGACCACGCTGTTGGCATCACTGTAATATCTCATGCCTTTTCTCTTTCCATTTTGTAGGTCTAAATTTCAAGGGCTACTGTTAAGCAAGTAAGTAGAAGTAAACTTTTAAATGCCCTTTTTGCTAGCACTCCTGCTTGCAAAAACAATGGGCAAAGTCAAATGTTTTTCTCCTCACAGTTTTTTTCCCGAGAAAAGATCCTGCATTAGTTATAAAAGAAAGAACATCAACTTAAGCAGACTACAAAGATGCATGCTCAATAACACACCTTTGCTGCATCTTGTTAGAATCGCCACTCAGGTGCTGTAATCTCTCTCGAAGAGAATGTATAATGTCAGTCCAAAAATGTCGGAGAATCTTTGCGGGAGGGGTATGAGAACTGTCAACAGCCTAGAGACATCTGGCTCATCATTGGAGATGCCAATGATGTGCTCCCAGCACTGCCTCACACAGAAATTTTGGGGGCTATTAGAAATTACGGTAATTAAAGCCTTTTTCATTTTTTTTGGAAACCCTAATTTTTCAGGGCCATTTTCTGTAAGGGATTGGACATTGGCATTGGAAACTCTCCTTTGCTAAGACCTTCCTAGATGCATTGCATATCATGGCTACCCACATGTTCATTGACAAGTTCAATGGGGAAAGCTTCCGTACCTGGAAGACTAAACTAAAATTTAGTCTCATCAGGCCTTTGGCCTTTCATTGAAGGAGAAAACAAGATGCCTCAGAATGAAGATGCAGCTTAGAAAGCATGGAAGCTTAGGGATCAAAGAGCCTTTAGCCTCATAGCTCTTGGCCTCTCTTATAATTTCATACACCATGTTGTAGATCTACCAACCTCCAAAGAAGCCTATGAAAAAATGGACAAGCCTTTTGGGGCTCAGGCAAAGAACTCCAAAGTTTCTTTGCAGATAGGATTCTATGGTTTGTTAATGCAACCACATGAGAGCTTTGATGCTCATGTGAATAGGATGAAGTTCTTACTGAACCAGCTTGCAGATCTAAAGATGCAAGTTGAAGATAATGTGGCCCTTGCAGTACTTGTAAGGTCCATGCCGGAAGAGCTTTACGAGAACCTCATCGCTACGAAGAACTTGCCAAATCTTACCTTGGAAGGGATCATAGCCTCCTTCAAGGAAGAAGAAAGGAAGACGAAGAACAAAGCGGAGGGGACAACTCCTTCACAAAGAAGAACTCCAAAGATAAAAAGTGTTCTATTTTCATCTCGAAGGAACAATCATGTAGAGAAGGATTGCAATGCTAAGAAGCCTTGCAAACATTGTGGAAAACCCAACCACAATGAGAACAACTGCTTTCACAAACCACAACTTGATTTTAAACATATATCATGCCAGAGGGTTACATAGACGTGCCATGGGCTGCCATAAGACTACTTCATTCTAGAGGGTTACATAGACATGTAGGATATGCACACTTGACCATGACCCTTTACAGTGGATTCCTGGCTGACTCGTCCCGAACAAGGGGTCACAAAGGGCTAGTTACCACTCTTAAGTCTTGCATGTGCTCTCCAAATATGGCCATGTGGTATCCAAGTGCAGCATGCACATGACACAAAATTATAAAATAATGCTCTTCAGAAATGTGAAGTGAACTTGTGATCTTTGTCTGAAGAGATTGTCAGTGGTAGATCACAAACGGGGTGCCAAAATCGGATAAAGAGCTGAGTAATAATATTTTCTGTGGCTATGTGCTTCCAAGGAATGAGCATGCAAAACTTACTCAACCGGTCAAGAATGGTCATACATTGTGCATTCCTGGTTCTCATAGTTGTTGGAAGAGGGTCTACTAAGTCTATGTTGATATCTTGAAAAGGCTGCACAGGAACAGGCAAAGGTTGAAGCAAGTTGAAACGTGGCTTGCTTCAAGTGTGGAACCTTCACTTTTTGGGAAATCTGGCATGCTTGGACATATTGGTAGACTCCCCTCTCATTTTTGGCCAATAGAATATCCGCTCTAACTTCTCCAAGGTCATGTTAATACCACGATGACCCCCAACGAGAGAATCATGGGCATCATGTTTATGCAATCAGTATCATCATGCAACTTGCAGCAAGGCCTTCTTTATACCTTTATGTTAGTGAGCATGAAGCAATCCACTTTAATCTTTAATACATGAGATAGAGCTGTGTAGAGGCGACAGCAGATTAGGTCCCAACTACCTACTTAAGGGTGCAAGCAAGAGTATTTGATTTATTGCTTTGGAGAACTTTCTTTACGATGCAGAAAACTTCCTGATGATGGTTGATTGTGGAATGCCAAATGCAAGGACAAGGTAGACCAAATGTTGGCTGAACCATCAAGCGGATTGAAGACAACTTTGAAACCACTATGCACACCCAGATCTGCTGAGGGAAATGCAAGACTAAAGGCTGAATGTTGAGGAGGACCTTGGGATGCCTTGGATTGAAGCACAATGAAGTGCTTTGCTGAAAATATGTATGCACAAGTATGTTTCCTCCGAGCTTGGCATGAAAGCCTAGTTTTATAGGGACCACATCTTGAGAGTCTCCAAGGATGGTTTCATTGTGATTAGGAGATACTAAAGATCCATATGTCACATGCCATGCGTATCGTGATTGGCGGGCTCAAGGTGTCTTCTCCCCACCTCAGAGTTAATAGTGGCTGCCCCCACAGGAGGACCGGGGGATATGTAGAGTATGTACCACAGGACAGGTGGAAGATGAGGCGCACTACATGCTTAGCTGCTTGGCCTACTATGAGATACTGGGAGGGGTTTGGTTCACTTGCACAGGCGATACAGTTTCATGATAAGAGATGCCTAGGCATGTATTTACTGGAGCTCAAATTTCATAGGGATGCATTATTGAGACAGTATACTGAGAGGCAAACCCGGCATGATACTTCCCAGAGTGCCATTACAGATTTCTTTAGTTGTCATGCATCCACAACAAAGCCCACTGCCCACACTAGCGGTCTAGTCCTCCGCCCTAGAGGGTTCCTTAGTGGTAGAGCTTGATCTATTTCGTGGGCCATATGTTCTCAACCTAGAGTACCATGACGATCCAACGGATAGATGCAGATCGAGGAGGTTCTTTGATGCCATGATATGCTTCCATCAGAGAGACCATATACTCTAGGGCATCATATGTTAATCATGGCTCGTTTCTCCCGTACATGATCACATGTTGACATCACATCTGTATACACTAGTGAGTTGTTGTTCCTTTTCTTTCACTCTCTTTTTCCATGGCTCAGTATATCCATGGTATCATTGTATCAGGTATGGTCTCATAGACCCTTTGGGTCTTTTGTAGACGATAATATTACTCTCTCTCTCTCTCTCTCTCTCTCTCTCTCTCTCTCAATGGTCGCACTATAAAGGGTATACAATTACATCACCAAGATAAATGGTATGCCTTCACATCGCCTACCAAAGATTGCATGGGAAGCGAACTCTAAGCCACAAAAAACACATAAGAGCAAATTGCTTTCCTCTAGCTGGGCGCAAGACCTGCAAAGCTGGTTTGCACATTGGGGGGTGTAGAATTGCCTCGACCTACCACTCAGCGTAACGCAGTTAGTTCCTGTGCAACAGAAGCTATTAGACATCCTTCATCATAAGTGGAAAACAGTAGAAAAGTGCTCCAAGTTTGAATTGCACACACATAAACTCAAGATATTGGCTCGTGTATGCTCAACCACAAGCAAAGGCTGAACCTCACATCAATTTTCCCATGCTAGGATAGGCCAAGAGAGCCATTACTTTATTATGCACTAGATGCCACCCTCTTAGACAATGTCCTATGCATGCCATTGAGATGGAGGAACATTTCACATTGACTCGTGTAGCTACTCTCGGGTTATTGCATGATTGGAAGTTGTGGTGGATTATCCTATATACAAGAGCATGGGAAGTCGAAGAGCCATATATAGGGTGTGGTGGGCCTGGAGGCACCTTGTCATAGATCTCCTCCGGCCAGGTTTTTTGGGGGGAGTAATGGCTGGGAGATGGGAGCCTAGCCACTGGCGTTGCTCAATGCCTTGGGGTGGTGTGTTGCTGTTGCTCATGAAGTGCCCAGCTTATTCACATATTAGAGAGAATTTCAGGTAGCTTCTAGATGGATGTGAAGATATACAACAGCTTTTGCGGTCAAGTTTCCTTTCTCCCACCATGCTAGGCACATTTCTCAACCAACATTTGGATCATAGACAACAGCTTGTAAGTAGTCAAACTGACACCTGAAACCCTTCCGTTTGAAAGGAGAATTATCTATGCTTTGTAAGGAAATTTGGTCCCATGGGTCATATATGGCCCCCAGTGGACGATAATACCTAATCTAATCTAATCTCTCTCTCTCTCTCTCTCTCTCTCTCTCTCTCTCTCTCTCTCGGCTCACACATGATGGGTTCATACAGAGAGCATGCTACCTGACGTTCACATGTCACATGCTATGAGGATAGCAATTGGCCAAATACATGTCTCTTCCCACTGCCTCAGCAGGAGTCAGAGTGGAGATTGGTAGGGCATATCTAGGGAGAGCCATTTGCAGACTGCCTCATTGGAGTCGAGAACTGCCATTGTCTGGTTTATTATGAGATACGAGGGAGATTCCATTGCCTCTTTAGAGAGGGATTCGGTCCACTGACTCGGATCGTTGATTGCTATGACCAACGATGATTGGGGCTCTTTCTACTTGAGCTTCGCAGACACAGAGAGTCCCTTCTTAGAGAGCCTCGCCCACAAGCACTGTCACGATTGTGACTTAGTTCATTATACACAGTCTCCTTATGGTTACAGATACTGAAGTGACATGATTACAGAGGACCCCTACACTCAGATGGTCACGACTATTCGCTCTAGAGACATGCCTCTTCATCAAGAGCCACACTCCTTCGACGACTGGTCACACCCCTTCGCTCTAGGGTTGCAACTCTTCACCCAATGGTTGCAGCTATTCGTTCAAAGGATGTGTCTCTTCGCCTAGAGTCATGACTATTGGTCATGGGATGTGTCTTTTCATTCGTGTCTCTTGGACTCCTATATAAGGAGCCTGTTGTATCACAATTTCAATCAATCAAACATCTGTGTTCAAGTCTCTCGAGTCTACTTTCAGTCTTAAATACACAGATAAGTGGATGAAATACTAAGTAATAACAGTAATCCTCACAGTGGTATCAGAACAAAATTTTTTTCCTGGGCCTACGGTTGTGAGCCTCTCACCCTCTCCGCTCTACTCCCCTACCCGGTCTTGTATGGAAGCAGAAGAAAGATGGAACCTACATCTACGAGTATGAGGTAACCTAAACCTTCTTTCTCAATTCACATATAGAAGACAGATGCACAGATGTGTGTGTGGCGTACCCGGTGAGTGTGCAGAAATTTCCTGCTGGTAGCCCTTCGTGTGCCTCTTCATCGGGTTGTGCCCTTTCGTGCATGGGTTCGCATCCCTTCACACGAACGGTCATCAAATCAGCCCGGCAGGTACCCCTTCACCTTGGCGGCACTCCTTCCAGTCAGAATCATCAAGATCTCTCCATTTAACCAAAAATTCTGTAGTGAGTTTATGTCTTGTTTCTTTTTGTCTGACATCAAGAATTATCTCTGGAATTAAGAGTATGTGTTCATCTTCGATTTCTGGAACATAATCCAAATGATCTAAAACTGGAGAATCACCGTCCACAAACTTCTTAAGCCAAGAAATGTGGAAAGTTGGATGAATTCTACCCCAAGAAGGTGGTAACTCCAACTTATAACTGAGAGATGAGTTCTTCTTAATAATACGAAAGGGTCCATAATATCTTGGACGAAGCTTTGGGAAAACTGATTTCACTGTCTTGTATCGATGAGGGGCAATATATAATAATACCAAGTCTCCTTCTTGAAATTCAATGTGTCGACGACGCTTATTAGCTGTGCGTTGATATTGCTCTTGGACGTTGATCATCTTATCCTTTATCTGTAATAGAATATCTTGCATTTCCTGAATGAGGTGATCTGCTAAAGCCACTTTATGTTGAAGAACAAAGTTGGCAGGAATAAGGGGAGTATGGCCATAAGCTGCTTGAAAAGGTGTCATTCCAATAGCTGAATGATAAGAATTGTTATAAGCAAATTCTACCAACGGTAAATATTCTTCCCATGAAGCTAATCGAGACTGAACATAATGTCGCAGCATTTCTTCCAGAATCTGATTAACTCGTTCCGTTTGGCCATCTGTCTGAGGATGATAAGCAGAGTTAAAGAGTAAATTTGTACCAAGAGACTTGAATATTGAAGTCCAGAAATGTCCTGTAAACTTTGGATCTCGATCTGAAACTATAGATTTTGGCAATCCGTGAAGTTTGAAGATATACTGTATAAACAATACTGCAATATCTGAAGCTTGAGCTGCTTTCTTGCACGGGATGAAATGTGCCATTTTAGAAAATCTATCAACCACCATAAGAATCTGTGTATTGCCTTTAGAAGAACGTGGCAATGAAGTGATAAAATCCATACTAACAGTTTCCCAGCGTTCATTTGGAACTGGAAGTGGTTGAAGAAGACCAGCTGGAACTTGTCTGCTAGCTTTCATACGTTGGCACGAGAGACACGCTGTAACAAACTTAATAACATCTTGCTTCATTTGAGGCCAATAGTATGTAGCTGTCAAAAGACGATAAGTCTTGTTGATGCCTGGGTGTGCAGCATAAGTGACCTCGTGATGTTCTTTCACCAATACTCTTCGAACATGAGTATCATGAGGTACACAAATACGGTCCTGATAATATAATAAATCATCCACTATTGTGTATGCGCCATAAATCTTTAAGTCGGAAGGAGTTGCATTCTGAGAATTGAGAATTCGAAATGCATTTCCAAAATCACGATCTGTTGAATAACGGTCCTTGAAACTTTGAGGTATATCCATTTCAACTGTAGAAATAGCCAAGACCGAAGCTGACAGCATACGACTGAGGGCATCCGCAACCACATTGGTAAGACCAGGAACATACTCAATTGTCATATGAAAATTGGCTAAGAATTCGACCCAACGTGCTTGCCTAGCATTCATAACTGGCTGCGTGAAGATATATTTTAAAGAATGATGATCTGTTTTCACCACTGAATCTGCACCAAGGAGATAATGTTTCCATGCTCGATAGGCATGAACAATAGCTAAAAATTCCTTGTCATATACCGGGTATCTTCCTTGAATTGCAGAGTGCTTATGACTGTCAAACGCAATAGCAAGTCCTTGTTGCATTAAGATGGCACCAGTGGCAATATCAGAAGCATCCATGTAAACATCAAAGGGGAGAGTAGGGTCTGGAATAGCCATGACAGGAGTTGTTGTCAAAGCTGTCTTTAAATTTTCAAAAGCTTCTGTTGCGGCTTCAGTCCATTGGAATGCAGGAGCGGACTTTAAAAGTTCAGCGAGAGGAGCAGCTATTTCGGAAAATCGATGAACCTTTGTGTGATAGAAGTTGGCAAGTCCCAAAAAAGAACGAACATCATGGATGTTTGTGGGAGTTGGCCAATTGACAATAACCTGTATTTTCTTTGGATCTACGAAAATTCCGTCTGCTGAAACAACATGTCCAAGGTATTCCAAGGATGTCTTGAAAAATTCACTTTTGCTTGGATTAATATAAAGAGCATTGTCTCGAAGCACCTGGAAAACGATCTTAAGATGTGCCTTGTGTTCTTCCATATTGCGACTGAACACCAGGATGTCGTCAAGATAAATAATGACGAACTTGTCCAAAAAAGGACGAAAAAGATCATTCATCAGACTCATAAATGTTGCAGGGGCATTGGTTAACCCGAATGGCATGACCAGGTACTCGTAATGACCATATTTTGTACGAAAAGCTGTCTTATATTCATCACCTTCGCGAATGCGAATTTGATGATATCCGGACTTAAGATCTACTTTGGAGAAGACCTTTGCGTGGAGCAATTGATCAAACAATTCATCAATGCGTGGAAGAGGATACTTATTCTTGATAGTTAACTTATTAAGGGCACGATAGTCGATGCAAAGGCGCATAGACTTATCCTTCTTTTTCACCAAAAGCACTGGAGCTCCAAAAGGGCTTTTACTTGGTCGAATGTGTCCTTTCTCCAAAAGCTCAGTAAGTTGTCGCTGTATCTCCTGAGATTCCGTAAAAGAAACTCGATATGGAGCACGAGTAGGTGGAGCACTACCTGGAAGAATATCAATAGCATGGTCGACTGGTGGACGAGGTGGGAGGACCGCAGGAAGCTCCTGAGGGAAAAGATCCAAGTATGGAGCAAAGAAAGGTTGCGTGAGATACATCACCTTTGTATCTATATCCTCGGGAGGGTCGTTTGCTGAATAGACCATTAAAAGTGCTGAGGAACGACCACTCTTGCGGACCCACCGTTTCACTTGAAGAGCTGAAAGGGTTGGTGTAGAAGGTTGGTCTCTGATTCCTTCGAGAGCCACAAGCATATCATTTTGAGCAAATTGTATAGAATGGTTCCGGAAACTGATCAGGGGATCATATTGATACAACCATTCTTGACCAAGGATCATATCATAATGTGCCAAATTCATGACTTGGAAATCCAATTTGTCACGATAGTGCTGAATTCGAAAGGAGAGGTGTTTGACAATGGTGTTACACGAGGATGTAGAACCATCAGCAAGCTCTACTTCATAAACAACACTACTTAGAGAAGTCCGAATCTTCAATCTCTGAGTCAAGGTGGTTCCCACAAAATTATGAGAACACCCACTGTCAATGAGCACCTGAATAGGGTGACTGGAAATAGAACCTTGAAGAACCAAAACTTGAGTAGACCGCTGAGGCAACGGTGAAGAGGCAGGTTGTGTTGTAGCAGTAGCGGTGATTACTGAAGCATGTGCAATAGCATGGTGATTAACTGCACGCTTTCCTTTGTCAGCAACTAGGGGTTTCTCCGCAGAAATGGGGGGTTCAGCATTAGAATTCTGTCGATGAGTTGGTCTTTTGGGGCACTCAAACCAACGATGAGGTCCATTACAAATTGTGCATAATCCTGTCTTTTGTTGATCCCGTCTAGAAGGAACAGTAGAAGGACGAGGATTGCGAGATTGGTCACGTCTTTGGTCCTGTCCACGATCCGAACTGCGTGGTTGAAAGGAGTTAGGACGTCGGAACCGAAAAGAGGACGATCCTTCTGATCGGCGAGGTTGTTGAGAATTATTCCATTGAGGATTAGGTCGGGAGTTAGAAGAGCCAGATGACTCTCTGCGACTGTCTCAGCTCATACGAGATCCACTGGCTTTCTAAAAGTCATTAGTTCGACTGGAAGAGGTCGAATTTCGAGAATTAATGTCTGCAACACGCTCGGCATATCGTATGGCATCGGCAAGATTGACAGGGTTATATTTCTGGACATCGGCACGCAGTGTGGGGTTAAGCCCTTCAACGAAGGCATGAAGTTCGTCCGCTGGGGACAAAGAATCAATCTCCAGTATCAAGTTGGTGAACTGGGAGATATAAGAGGCCAAGGAACCAGTTTGGTCCAAATGGCGTAAGCGAGTACGGGCTTGGAAATCCGCATTGGCAGGTATGAACTGCTTACGGAGGACCTGCTCGAATTTTTCCCACGTTGTAACCGTTTTTCCAGAGTGCTGTCGTCGTTGCCACCATAATAAAGCAGTGTCTTTGAGGAGGGATACCGCAAAAGTTGAAGACAAACAGGGTTAGGGTTAGGGTTTACAGAAAGCAATCAGGCGTGGAAACCAAGGTGAAGGAGTGAACACGACTGCTGTACTCTTCAATGATAGAAAAAAGTGAAGTACAAGCCACATGATAGTGACCCCTAAAGGATAAGTGTTCACATGTCCGGCCATAAATGTGCCGGGTGGACCAAAACACTTATAAACTGCATATAAGTGAAACTGAACTAAACTGGGGGAAAAAACCTCCACTAACTGAAGTAAAAAGTGCCCCAGTAACCTACTGATGATCACTAGCACTCCTCTGGGTGCATACACAGCATAAAACCCAACAAACCCCCCTGGAGTGATATGTGATCACTGTACATCATCCACCAAAAGGAAACAAATTCAAAGCATTGCGGAATGCTTCAAATTTCGGACGTGGTAATGCCTTGGTGAAGATGTCTGCCACATTCTGATCTGTAGGACAGTAGATCAGACTGATATCTCCTGCCTGGAGTCTCTCCCGAACAAAATGATAGTGAATCTCAATGTGTTTCGTGCGAGCATGAAACACAGGATTCCTGGCCACAGCAATGGCACTCTGACTATCAGTATAGATAGGTGTAGGCTCCTCCACTGAAATATCCATATCAGTCATAAGACGACGCAGCCAAACACACTCAACAGTAGTAGTGTAGGCTGCTCTGTACTCTGCCTCACAAGATGAAGTGGCCACTGTGGTCTGTTTCTTGCTTAGCCAAGAAATGCATGAAGCGCCAAGGAAGAAACAATTCCCACTAGTGGAATGTCTGGTATCAAAATCACCAGCCCAATCTGAATCACTGTAAGCATGTAACTGCATGTCACCCCCCTCAGGATAAAGCAACCCAAGAGACAAGGTACCCTGCAAATAACGGAATACATGCTTCACAGCTTGCCAATGTGACAACCGTGGGCTGTGCATGAATCTGCTCAACTGAGAGACTACATACTGAATATCTGGCCTTGTATTACACAAGTAAATGAGGCACCCAACAGCCTGAGCATATGTAGTGGCATCAAAGGAAACACTATCATCTTGTAGTGACAGTTTCATCCGAGGCTCCATAGGAGTACTAATAGGCTTGCAATCCTGAAATTTAAACTTCTCCAGAAGTTTAGCAACATAACGTGATTGCAACAACCCAATGCCTCTGTTATCCTGCACAAACTGTATGCCCAAATAGTAATGTACAAGGCCCAAGTCAGACATGTCAAATGTCTGTTGCAGTATCTCTTTAAAAGCTGCAATTTTGTCATCATTTGATCCCATGAGCAAGAGATCATCCACATAAAGACTGATGACCAGCAGATCTGTCTCTTCTTTCTTCACATACAAAGTGGCCTCTGATGGACTGTTCACAAATCCCTGAGTGAGTAGAAAAGCATCTATTTTTGCATACCAAGCTCGTGGAGCTTGTTTCAAACCATACAAGGCCTTTTTCAGCCTGCATACTTTCCCCTCATGACCATGTTCTGCAAATCCCATGGGCTGAAATACATATACTTCCTCCTCGAGGTCCCCATGTAGGAATGCAGTCTTTATGTCCAACTGGTGAACAACCCAACCACGATGTGCAGCCAATGCAATGACACACCTAAGTGTCGACATACGGGATGTAGGAGCAAATGTCTCCTCATAATAATTGCCCTTCTTCTGTGCATAGCCCTTTGCAACTAGACGGGCTTTGTACCTGTCAATGGATCCATCTGCATGTCTTTTCAACTTATAGACCCATTTAGTACCAATGGCTTTCTTGCCTTTGGGCAGATCAACCAAATCCCATGTTTGATTCTTTTTAATAGAATCAATTTCATCCTGCATGGCTTTGTTCCAATGCACATTATCTCGTGCATCCACAAATGAATCAGGCTCATCATCATCCTGTAAACTGGCTGCCATAACCAGATTCAAATCCATGATGTGTGCATGCTCATTGGTCCTTGTCTCCCTACGAGTACGACCAGCAAGAGGACCTTCTAAATGGCTGTCCTGTAATGTCCTCAAATACCATCTAGGTATATGTCTGACCTGTGGTGCCTGCTGTCCCATATTTGGTTCAGCTTCTGGCTGATTTGGCTGCTGAATTTCTGCACCACCTACATCATTTGCTGGCTGTCCAGTACCCTCATGAGTTGGATCACCAACTGTGGAATGAAACTCCATGGGTAGTAGACCTTCAAACACATCATTTTCAGCCTGATTTGCCTCATAACCAGCCATGGATAATTCTGATTTTTCATCAAAAATCACATCCCGACTGATGAATATCTTCCTGGATAGTGGGTCATATAACCTGTAGCCCTTGCTCTCACGACTATACCCAACAAAAATGCATTTTGTGGCTTTATCATCAAGCTTCCTCCTCAACTCTTTGGGTATGTGTGCATATGCAAGACACCCAAAGATACGAAAATGCGATACAGAAGGCTTGCGGCCATGCCAAGCCTCAAAAGGAGTAATAGAAACCAATGCCTTTGTGGGACATCGATTCAAAATATGACAAGCACACATTACTGCTTCCACCCAAAAGATATGTGGTAGTCTTTTTGCCTTTAGCATACATCTGGCCATCTCCATGAGTGACCGATTTTTCCTTTCTGCAACCCCATTCTGCTGTGGAGTGTAAGGAGTAGTATACTGATGTTTTATACCTCTACTCCCAAGAAAGGAATTCAGCACATGTGACATATATTCCCCCCCTCGGTCAGAACGGAGAGTCTTCACCTTGCATCCTGACTCTGTCTCAGCAAGTGCTACAAAGGCCAAAAATGCATCATATACCTGTGATTTCTGTGTCAAAGGATAGACCCAGCATATACGAGAGAAGTCATCAATAAATGTTGCAAAATAAAAGCAACCACCTAATGACTTTGTCTGCATGGGACCACAAAGATCACTGTGTATAAGTTGCAACTTTGCAGTTGCTCTTAGAGCCTGATCACGTGGGAAGGAAAACCTGTGCATTTTTCCCAAAATACATCCTTCACAAATGTGATCTGGAGGCTTCTCCATGAGAGGTAGATCTGTAAACATATTATGTCGCTGCATAAGCATAAGACTACCAAAATTTACATGCCCCATGCGAGCATGCCATAACTCCGCATCAACCATAGCTGGAGTAAGAGTGAATGCATGATAAGCAGACTGATCCACTGGCTGAAATGCATCCAACTCATAAAGTCCATGACATAATGTACCAGTAAGCATCAAGGTCAAGGCATTTGCTTTGTCTCTGACCATGCATTTATCATCATCAAAGTGGACTTGCATTCCACAATGTGCTAAAGAAGAAATGGACAACAAATTCTTCTTTATCCCTGGTACATATAAGGCATCTGTAAGGCGGAGAATGGAGCCATCAATGGCTGTAAGCTGAATCTCCCCAATGCCACACACTGGATATGAAGCATTGTTGGCACACTGAACAGTTTTGCCAACAGGGGCAGGGCCAACATGACTAAACAAATCCCTGCGAGATGTGATATGCTTTGAGGCACCACTATCAAAATACCAAGTACATGCATGCTCTGTCAAACTGAGTGCCTGTGAAGACCAAGAGGCATCGTAGCTGCATGTAAAAAAACAGTAATCCCTGTCCTCAACAAAAGAAGCAGTCTCTGGAGGAGCTTTAGGAGCATCATTAACAGACATCCCAGCTTCCTTTGCCTTCTCTTTGGCAATCCTCTTCCTACATTCCGTGATGTAGTGACCTGGCTTCTTACAGTAATGACATTTGCCCTTCTTCTTGGGCTGTCCATCACCTTTCTTGGTATCCTGTGAAGAACCACCATCACCTGAATTTTGATTTGCACTCTTTGGCTGAGATTTCCCTTTCCCCTTTTGACCTGTAGTAAATGCTTGTTCAGCATTTGTGTTCATATTCATATTCTTCCTCATTTGCTCCTCTTGTAGTAAGAGAGCAACAAGTTCCTGATACTTGAGGGGTTCAACAGCATTCCTCATGCTAAGGTTCAAAGAGGTATGGAAAGCCAAGTAAGATCTTGGCAAAGAGTGCAAGATGGTGGACACAAGCTGTGTCTCAGGAATAATCTCATCCACATTGATGAGTTGCTCTCTCAAATCCTGCAGCTTGTTTAAGTGGCTAGACATATCATCTCCTTCATTCATTTTCTGATTTTCCAGCTCTCTTTTCAAAAATGAGATCCTAGCTTCATTACGAGCAGCATACATTTGCTCCAAAGTCACCCATGCATTCTGTGAAGAGCCAGCTGAACGAATATGAGGTATAATGGACCTCTGAACTGACAATGCAATGAGTGACAAAGCTTGTGCATCCCTGGCATCCCATGTCTTTTGAGCATTTGTTCTCTGAACAGGCAATGGCTGTCCTGGAGCCTGTACCTGTTGTCCTCGTCCACGAGCACCCCCTTGGGGAGGAGTCTCTGGAGCCAATGGACCTGGACGTGGTTCATCACCACTAACAAAATCCCAAAGACCTTTTGCCACAAGCACATTTTTCAGCATAAAACTCCACAAGGAGTAGTTCGTGCCATCCAATTTGTCTTCCTTAGACAAATATGTGAATACATCACTTTGCTGTTGATTTGCCATTATGCTTTACGCACAATGTTGTACCTGTTTACCAAAAAACCCAATAGCAAAAACCCAGATAACAACTGTACTCCACTGAATACAGTCCACCCAAATCTGCCTGCACTCTCAATCCTCTGAATGTGCAGCTCAATGCACCAATGACTGAATAGAGCAGCAAATGGCGTACACAATGCCAAAATGCCCCAAAAATGCCCAAATTTGCTGCACCCAAACTGTGCTAAAAACCTGTATATTTTCTTGCTAGAAAAACTGCCTGTTGTGCCTGTGTATTTTTCACAGAGAAAAATAAGAATGCCCAAAACTCAAAACCTGTAATGCTTACCAGCTGAGATTGCAATACGTATGAGTTGATTGTTGTACTCGTAAACTGTTGTACTGTGCAGGTAATGTACGAAAGCAGTCCTCTGTAAGCAAGCAGGTACAATACGGATACTGAGGCGACCACAGTACTGAAGGCGTCGCACAGCTGCAGGCGGCGATGTACTCAGCTGGTACTGTACGGAGCACTGTATTGAACAGTGCGAACAGGTACACACAAGGTACTGTATTGAAGGCGACTAGGCACAGTTGGTACAGGTGCTGACAAGTGCAGTACAGTACTGCGCTGTCTTGTACAGTTGGCGCAGGCAGGTGACAGACGGCACTTACAGGCGTATGGCTGCGCAGGTGACTGTCGGCGCTGTCGGTGGCTGGTACACGTACGCTGAGGTTGTAGGCGGCGTGCTACAGGTGGCGCTCAGGTACACGGGCTGAAGGCAGCGCACAGCTGCAGGCGGCGTCTTACAGGTGGCGCACAGGTATAGTTGTACGGGCAGCAGCAACACAGAGCTTCAATGCTCTGCTAAAGTCGGCGCAGGCAGTGTACGTATGATGTACGGGTAGTGCTGAGCAGAGCTTCAATTGCTCTGATACCAATTGAAGACAAACAGGGTTAGGGTTAGGGTTTACAGAAAGCAATCAGGCGTGGAAACCAAGGTGAAGGAGTGAACACGACTGCTGTACTCTTCAATGATAGAAAAAAGTGAAGTACAAGCCACATGATAGTGACCCCTAAAGGATAAGTGTTCACATGTCCGGCCATAAATGTGCCGGGTGGACCAAAACACTTATAAACTGCATATAAGTGAAACTGAACTAAACTGGGGGAAAAAACCTCCACTAACTGAAGTAAAAAGTGCCCCAGTAACCTACTGATGATCACTAGCACTCCTCTGGGTGCATACACAGCATAAAACCCAACAAATCACCTTTTTGGAATCAGAAAGGGTCATGGATTCAAAGTATAACTGCAGTTTGTAGAGCCATTGGTCTAAGATGCGCTTATTGCGTTGACCACCATAAGAGTCAGGGGGTTTAATTTCCAATTTCTTTGTTTTACTGGCTTGCAAAAGACGATAAAGAGTTTTAAGATCGTCACCTTCTACCTCGGAAGGAATGACGTCTTCGTCTGCTGGTACTGTTGCTGAAACATCTGTTGCTGGCACAGAACTTGTGTTGGATTGGCGATCCGTGTGAAGCTGCTGGATCTGAGAGGCCAAGGATGCCATAGACTCCTGGAGTTGCTGTTGGAACTGTTGTTGGAGTTGCTGTAACGCTGACTGCCATTCCGGAGGGGCTGGTATATCAACAGGTTCTGCCATGAGAGGAGATGTGGATGTAGAGGCTTCCAGATGATGAGGCTCAGGGGGTTTTTGTTGCTGATCACGCCGCTGGGCTCTAGTAAGAACCATCGGCTGGAGGGTGCGGCATCTGTAAATCCCGAGAAGGAAGGCTACGTACTGGTGAAGCGGCTATAGACCATCCAGTATAGTAAGGACGATCCTCTGGTATTGGGCTCTCACGAGAGTCTGCAACTGGAGAAGAAGGTACAGGAGTAGGGACAGCTACAGGTGTCAAGGGTGTATACTCCGGTGTAGAGGGGCGCACCGTGAATGAAGATGGATAAATGTCTTCAGAATAAGTGCAATATTCATGAAAGATGATGCTACACTCGGGTAGAATCGCACCCAGATAAGGATGACGCCTGAGCATAAAACAATAGTGATCCAGATCTTGTGCAGAAGTACGAACACGTATCACCCACATGTCGAATTCTCGGAGGTGAGAAGTCGGTGTGGCTATCTGTATTCGGTAATGAGTGGGCTGGACATAAGGGGGCACACTCACTGGAACAGGGGTTGGGGCTGGTGGAGAAACACGGGTAGGAGAGGGCACTATGGATTGAGAGGGTGTATCCTGTAAATAACTGAAGTCATAGGTTTCCTCTGCCATAAGCCGTCGGAGAAGAGGGTAGTGTGTGTCCACGTGATCCCTTTAAAAAAAAGGTATTGGCCCCGGAAGAGTGGAGAGCCCAAAAAGAATAAATGGCAGGTTGTTGATATGTTAATACTCCACTTGAGGTGAAATATGTATACCCAAGAAAATGGAAAGATCACACCTGAAGTAGGTTGCCATAATATCGCTGGAGAAGAAGCACCAAGGTAGCCGTCACACCGCGGAGAACACCATCATAGACCGCAGGTGGGTTTTTTTTTTTTGAAAATGTGCTGATTGCTGGCCGTGAGGTGCTCCTTTGATTTTTCTTTTTTTTAATAATCGCTGGCCGGCGGCTTCACGTCGGGTTCTCCCATTCTTTTTTTTTTTTGTATGCGCTGGTCGGCGGCTGGGTTTCCTTGCGCTGGCGGCTTCCTTGCGCTGGCGCTGGCCGTTAGGTGCTGGCTGCTTTACGTGGCTGGTAAAGCCACGTGTAATAAGGCTTAGTATAAGCCTTAAATCATAAGGCTATTGGTTTTATTGTTTTTTTTAAATGTGAAACGTTACGTTAAAAAAAAAAAAACGTGAAGAGGTAAGATCAAAGGGTGGCGACCCTGGGTGGAGAGAAATGCAGCCCGAAAAGATGCGATGAGGCCTCCAGTAGAACACAGGCATACTACAAGCACTTTGATGTGAGTTTCTGCTTCTCTGCTTCCCATCGTTTTTTTTTGATAGAAAATTAGGAAAATGCTTAATCAAGCAAAATTGACAAAATTGGGTAGAATTAAATGGGGCATTCTCTCCTGCTCTTCCATTCAACACTTGCTACACCCAATTTTAGGGTTTGGGCAGGCTGATTTTAGGGTTAGGGTTTGGACTGATTTTAGGGTTAGGGTTTGGGCATCTCACAGGGCGGAAAAAAGTTTGCTCTGATACCACTGTAAAGCTTTTATAGCTTTATTAACATGATTAAGACTTAATTAACAAACATAAGACAAATGCTGATAGAAAGATTGAGATTGTTTGCATTGAGACAGGGGCCTTTCTTAAATAGAGGCCAAAAGGTTACAAGTGAAGAGACACATCCCTGGGAAGGGGTGTGGCTCTTGAGTCAACGGTTATGTCCTTTGGACTTAGGGGTGTGCCTTTTAATGAATAGACATGTCCTTTGATAGTGACCTATGTGTAAGGGTGTGACCCTTCACAGGTGTCCTTTCAGTTAATAAGGGATTAATGAATAATTAAGGAGAGATTAAGAGAGTTAGTCACAATCGTGACATTGTTGTTCAACACAAGGTGGCATTAGCAGATCAGTTGATTCAAGAAATGCAAGATATTCTTGTGCAAGTTCGAGACAGACTTGTTCATGTTCAGCAGAAGTATCAGAAGTATGCGAATAAGCACAGAAGGCATACTGAGTTTCAAGAAGGTGACTTGGTTTTGCTTTATGTTGCACCGCATCGATATAAGACAGTAAAGTCAGTCTTTCCGAAGTTGCGACCGCGTTTCTATGGTCCATTTAAAGTTATAAAGAAGATTTCAGTTGTTAGTTATAAGTTGGATCTTCCACCATCTTGGGGAAAAATTCATCCGACATTTCACATCTCTTGGCTCAAGGAATACATACAAGGAGATTCATCTATTCCGGAGTTATCTTCTTATGTTCCTGAGATTGAAGATGATCACATTATTCTTGTTCCTGAGAAGATTCTTGACGTTCGTCAGAAAGAAACAAGACGGAAGATTACTACAGAATTTCTTGTTAAGTGGATGGACTTGGATGAGTCAGATTCTACTTGGCAGACAGATGAAGAAATGCAACAATATCCTCAACTCCTCCAAGAATTCTTTGGCAGACGACCGACTCTCATTTAATCACATGGGTTTTATTTTAAATGGGAGGGAATGTCACGATTGTGACTTAGTTCATTATACACAGTCTCCTTATGGTTACAGATACTGAAGTGACATGATTACAGAGGACCCCTACACTCAGATGGTCACGACTATTCGCTCTAGAGACATGCCTCTTCATCAAGAGCCACACTCCTTCGACGACTGGTCACACCCCTTCGCTCTAGGGTTGCAACTCTTCACCCAATGGTTGTAGCTATTCGTTCAAAGGATGTGTCTCTTCGCCTAGAGTCATGACTATTTGTCATGGGATGTGTCTTTTCATTCGTGTCTCTTGGACTCCTATATAAGGAGCCTGTTGTATCACAATTTCAATCAATCAAACATCTGTGTTCAAGTCTCTCGAGTCTACTTTCAGTCTTAAATACACAGATAAGTGGATGAAATACTAAGTAATAACAGTAATCCTCACAAGCACCCCCTGGACCTCGGCAGCAGCCCATTACCAATTTCTTCCAGAGACAGGCTGAGAACAATGAGAGGCTGGATCCCACCACACAACCACCAGCTCGAGCCCTTCCTAATACAGATCCCACACCACCATGGGGAGTCATCCTCGCCTGAGCCGATACTTTACAGCGGGCTAGACGCCCACCTTCACCTAGCCCACCATCTTTCTGTCAGCTGCTGCAGATATGGGATATGCTCCGCCGACACCGATCAGACCCTTCCGACCTAGTGGATATGTCACGGATATCTAATCTACTTGTATCACCCATGCTAGATATCCCAGATGGCCCTCTACCCACCCCGGGGGGGATGATCATACTAGCTTTGATGATGATGTATTTTCATGGTAGTTTTTAGGCAGCTGTTTCTCGTCTTTCATTAGTCAGGTATATTTTCAGTTTCATTTTCTTTTGTTCCATGGCGAGATATAACACGGACTATGACTGTAATCTTTTGGTCTCATAGGCCCTATGGGTCTTTTGAAGACGATTAATATAACTTTCTTTCTTTCTGTTTTCCTATCTCATGTCATATTAAGGATTTAGGGGATGTTCTATTTATCTCCATCTGCAATACACAGGAGAAAATCAGCAACTATTGAAACCATATGTTGGTGAATGGATTTTTTGAAACTTTGTCTTGTGCATTTTTTGCTAATTACAGGTAACAAAGCCCAAATGGGAAAGGACCAGGGAAGGAGAAGACCATTTTGGATGGGTCTTTCCCACCTCAGAGGATGAGGAACCAGGCGCCCAACCCGATGTTCTAAATGGCACCAAAAGCATTCGAGAACTATATGAGCTGGTTGTTCCTGGTTATTCTGGAAAATGCTCAGTTCCTGTAAGTTTTTGCCTCTATATTCTCCCTACATAGGTCTTCTTGGGCGAATTTCAATTCAATCCAATGAAATTCACAGGTTCTATGGGACAAAGAGAAGAAGACTATAGTCAACAATGAGAGTGCAGAAATCGTTCAAATGCTCAACAGTGAGTTTGTCCATGTTGCTAAGAATCTCGATTGTGATTTGATCCCTGCTCATCTCAAAAGCAGTATAGACGATGTCAACTCATTTATTTATGACTATATCAATAATGGTGTTTATCGGTGTGGTTTTGCAAAGCAGCAGAAGCCATACAACGAGGTATTTTTCGTTAAATATACCAAATATTGAATATTGTAAATGCCAAAGCTCTCTGTTTATATTAACTCTCTCTCTCTCTCTCTCTCTCTCTCTCTCTCACACACACACACACACACACACACACACACACACATGATGAGATTCACCGTACTGTCCTCCGTCGAACAGAACTCTAGCAAGATGTCATCAGCAACGATCTGATCACGAACAAAGTGCCTCTGGATGACCATGGGTTCCTCCGGTGGAAGCCCAAACCTGCAATGCAACCTCTGCATCCTCACCACCTCACAAGCAGCATCGCAAACAGCCCGGTACTTTGCCTCTGTGCTCGACAAGTCAAAAGATGACTGCTTCTTACTGCTCCATAAAACTGCTCCTGGGCTTGAAGTAGATCCCCTCGTGTCCGGATCTCCTCCCCAAACTGAGTCACTCCAACCGTGGAGTCGGACTCTATCCAGCAATCCCCCTCCTGTGTACAAGAGTCCACGATCCTTCGCATGCCGCAGAAACCACAGGAAACGCAATCCTGCCTCCCAAAGAGACATCTGCAACAACCATGAGCTCAACTGCCTCATCAGGAAGCTCCCGTCCAATCTGGTGTCCATCAACCAGATCAATGAACCATTCTGCTTCTGAGTCAAAGAGGCATCACACTGCTCACAAGGATCAACACCTGTTACGGTGCAAAAACAAGTCCTGAAAACCTGATGAAGACCATGCCAGGCCTTCTGAAACCTGTCAACCACCCCCTCTGAATCCGGAACCACAAAGCCTGGAGTAACTATCTCTATCTGCAAGTAATCAACTGCCACCTGCCTGGCTTTCCGAAAGGTCCCCGTGGAAAGAACATCCTCATCCACTGGAGGTTCTTTGTCCCGAACACGACGAGACATCAGAGCATAAGTGACCTGTTCAATTTCCTCTGACTCACGAACACAAGAACCACCAACATCAATACTGGAAAGTTCCTGCCAACTGCTGCCATCTACTGGCAAGCTATCCACCATTTGGTCCCGGAAAGCCCGCACCTGCAGCGTATCCACACACAAGTGGCCATTTCCAGACTGCCACTCATCACAAACCTGAGGACCTGGGAGAGAGAGTGCTGAAAGCTTGTAAACTCCATTCTCCACTCCGCCTTCCCAAACCACCTGGCCTGTTGCTTTGTCCCGGAGAGCAACAAAATGCTCATCAAACTCCACCCGTACGCCAGTCTTGCAAACCTGATGCACTGACAACAGATGAAAACCAAGTGCCGGAACATACAACACCTGGGAGGAATGCTTCCCCCCTCTGCCATCAGGAACTATCTCCAACCTGCCCTCACTGTGAACTGGGATAGTGGATGTATCCCCAGTAAGAATGTGACCAGAACACCTGTAGAGATCCTTTAAACCGGAACGGGAAGGAGTCATGTGCCTGGAAGCACCACTATCGAGAATCCACTCCCGAGTATCCGTTGCGGAGAATCCTCCAATCTCCTCCCTGCCTGAAGAAAATGAAACATCGGTGTCCACCACCTCCAGGTGCACAAAAGCCAGAGTCTTCATGATTGTTGCTAAGGAATCTTCACCCTTCTCGGGCTTCTGCTTGGGACACTGCCTCCAATAGTGGCCTTTCTCGCCACAATCATTACAGGTCCTCTCTGCCTTTAGTTTCTCGCGATCAGTAACGGACTTCTTCTCAGAAGACTTCTCCGACGAAGCCTTCCCTTTGTCCGTGTTACGGCCTTTCGACCGTTGGCCAGTTAAGGCCTCCGAACTTCCACCCTGAGGAGGGTTCGTGAATCGTTCCTCCTGGTCCAGGACCATGGGCACAAGCTCCTCCCACGTGATGGTGTTGAGCTTGCCACTGGTAATCAAAGACGAGTAAAATGCTGAGTACGAAGAGGGCAAATGTGACAGCAACGTTATGGCCATGTCTTCTGATGATATCTCCTTCCCAGCCTGAAGAACTTCTTGCTGAAGAGCCTGCAGCTTGTTAATATGCTCCCGCATCATCGACGACTTTGCAGGGCTCATAACCCGCATTTGTACTTCCAAGGAAATCCTCTTCATGGGCGATACCCTGCTGTAAAGAGAGGCCAAATGCTGCCATATACCTCTGGCCAGCGTCATATGCTTTACATGATTGATTACGTGTGGTGTGCAGTTGAGAAAGATAAACGAACGGACCCTGGTGTTGACACGATCCCACATCTGTGTCTGAGCCTCCCGGTCCTTTCGGGTTGACGGTAACTCCCCTTCCTCCACTTTCGGCCGTGGAACCCCAACAATGACGAAATCAGCGAGGTCGTAAGACTCCAGAACAGATTCCATCATCACCTTCCATATGCCGTAGTTGCTCCCGTCCAACTGACGGTCCACCGGGAACGTGGGGAGTGTCGGGATCTTCACATGCCTCTCGGCCATCTCTAACAGATCTGCCATTGCGGGGATGTACTGTGAAAGGGGTGGGTGGGTGGGAACAAAGAAGAACTAAAACCTGCAAGTGGCTGTCCAGCAAATCAGCCCGCCGTCCTCTTGCTTCTCCTCTTCCCGAACAGTCCAAAACAGTCCACCAATCAGCCACACAACAGTCCCCCTCTTGCTCACACAAATCCCAAGACCTATCTAGAGCCTAGGGCTCTGATACCATGTCAGAATACGCAGCGGAGATGATGACCAGATCTGGGAACACGAGCAAAACGCATGCAGAAAAAATACAGCACAAGAGAGAGAGAGATGTAGGCGTGTAACTCTGCTCTATATACACAAGAAGATCCCGGGTATGATACACAAGTGGCAAGGGGGCTGTATATGCCCCCACATTAGCAGTCGGCCTGCTGTAGGCAGCCGACTGGACACAAGAATCCTCACGACTGGATAAACACAGTCGGCCAGCATCAAGATGGGTCGGCCAGTAGAGCAGAAGAGTCCCACGACTCATGAGGTGCAGTCGGCCATGTCACAGATGCAGTCGGCCAGGCTCAGGGTCCTCTTGCCACTACAGGGCTGCCTCCCAAGCCACAGAAAAAATGGGAAAAATAGGGGAAAAATGCGGAGAATGGGGAAAAATGATAAAACACCTCATAAGGGCAGGCACACCCACAACAAAGGCCCTGGTGTATAAAACTAGACAGGAGATGACTTCTAACAACACCTCCTATTTATAGGTGAGGTATGCTAGCGGACTGGGGATGCTAATGCTGGCCGATTAGAGCATGTATGCTGGCCGATTGGTAAAATACCAAAAAGGCTAGGAAAAATCCGAGAAAAATAGGAGAAAAAGGGGTGGCCAGCCCACAATCAAGGGCCATACAAAAGGGACCAAATGGGCACCAAAAGTCAGTAGAAACTGGGGATTGGCTAACACCCCCTCTCAGCACCAGATGCTGAACAAACTCTGAGAAGCCGAAGATGAGGAGCCAAGGAAGCGTGAGAAACCGGCTTGGTGAACAAATCTGCAGCATTCTCCGCTGAAGGACAATACTCCAAACGTAAATCTCCAGCAAGAACCCATTCACGAACATAGTGATACTGAATCTCAATGTGTTTCGTACGAGCATGAAACACAGGGTTCTCGGCGATGGCGATGCAACTTTGATTGTCACCAAAGAAGAGTAGATCTGGTAGGAGGACAGCCGAGCTCGTCCAATAATCTCCGCAACCATATCGCCTCACATGCAGCATAACACACTGCACGGTACTCTGCCTCAGTAGAGGAAAGCGCCACAGTAGGCTACTTTTTACTGCTCCATGAAATGGCTCCAGACCCGAGTGTAAAACGACAACCAATGGTCGAACGCCGAGTATCTGGATCTCCAGCCCAGTCTAAATCAGACCATCCAATAAGAGTGCATCCTTGGCCCTAGAAGATGCCAAAGTCCAGAGTGCCACACAAGTACCGAAGAACTCTGAGAGCACACCGCTAATGCTGCTGATGGGGTTTGGATGAGAAAGAAGTCAATAAACTGGTTGCGAAACATATGTCCAATCGGGAGTAGGTCAACCACACCAAACAGCCGACGAGAACCTGATACTGTCCCTGATCAATCCCTGGAGAAGCATCAAGAAGAGAAAGCTTCTCACCAATATCCATAGGAGAAGATATTGGTCTGCACCCAATCATCTGAAATCTGTCGAGAATCTCCGTGTGTACTTTTGCTAAGAGAAGAAAATGCCCTTCGAGGTCTGCCAAATCTCAAAGCCGAGAAAATAATGCAAGAGGCCAAGATCCGTCAGTTCAAACTCTGTCTCCAAAGCATCCATAACAGAACGGATCCTCACAGAATAAGAACCTGTAAAGATGAGGTCATCAACATAGACCAAAATGATAACAATCAACCCCCTCTCAAGGAGGATACAGAGGTTCGAATCTGCATGAGAACGGCGCAGGGCGAGCTTCTGAAAGAACTCATCAATCCGCTGGTACCAAGCCTGCGGAGCTTGCTTTAGACTATATAAAGCCTTCTTCAGCTGGTACACATGATCCTGTTTGCCTGGAACAACAAATCTCGGCGGTTGATCAACATAAACCTCCTGTGTAAGCTCTCCATTAAGGAAAGCCGACTTGACGTCCATCTGGAAAATGGGCCATCTATGATGACCTACGTGTCACCAGCCTGGACATTTCCCAGTCTGAAAGGGGTCTGGTGGACTCCAGGATGTTTAAAATATTTGGAAAGTACAAGCTTTGGGAATGGGGGATTATCCTGGAATACAAAGGACCACACTCCTAAAATTTAGGAGAGTTGCTATTTTTGGCCCGACTTCGATGGAAATTCTGTTCGCGTCATTACATCTGGAATTGAGCAGATACCAAGAGTTGGCAAAGTGCCTATGACAGAATGTCTACCAGTTCGGATATTTTTAGAGATAAAGTTTATGGAAGGACCCATCTCTTAGATTGGGACATGTGGCAAGTAGGTGGACCAAAGTGAGACAAGTGGCTTGACATTTGTTAGAAAGTGGATCAAAGTGAGACAAGTGGTCTCACACTTGTCACTTCAGCTATTGTGTGGCTCTCCACTTGTCATCGTAGCCTTCTCTTGCCATTTTAGCTCATGGGAGGCCCAAATCTATAAATTGGAGCCCTATCTCTTCATTAATGGAGGCTCTCTTGCCGCACACTAGCCTCTACCACCGTTACAGGCTGCCCTAATGATGGCTACTCTCTTTCTCTCTCTCTTGAAGGCTGCCCATGAAGAATACCGGCTGTTGGGGACTGTTTTGGAGGCTTCCATCGCGAAGAAATACTGAAGGCAAGGGTATTTAATCATTTATTATGATTTCTAGCCATTGTACTTGTTGCACCAGCATTTGTACTTGCTGTACCTGCTGTACCAGCCATCGTACCTACTGTACTGGCCACTGTACCTATTGTTTCGGCTGAATGGAGAGTTGTACTTGCTGTACCAGCTCTATTGCATGAAGACCCGTGGTTTTTGGGAAAGAATCAGTGCCCACACGGAGGTATATGGATTATATTGTTGGCTCGGCATTTCTACAGCCTATGTTCCGGCTTGGTAGCCTTGTGTTGGGCTGTGTTATGGCATTTGTATAGGGATAATCCGACATCTCCCGTGGGGAGAGTAAGGCCCCTCAAAGCTTGTACATGATATTATTCTCCTTGGGTAATAAAATACTCCAAGGGGGGGGGTCTGTTGAGATATCGAGCTCATCTAGTGAGGCGGTGGACACTGATGACCCGCCTGGGGGATAGACCCCGCACTTACACCACTGGCATGGTTGTTGAGATCATGGGAGATATGCGGCCAGTGGGATGACAGGCTGTGTGACAGCCATTCTAGAGACTAGCATAGTTATAGCGCCAGCTCATTTAGTTGGATTCACACTATAGAGAACCCGTGTATGTATTGGTTGAGTACCTTTCATATTATGTGTACTCTTATCTTGTATATGGTGTGTTGAGTGTTGAGTGAAGAAGAAGAAGATATTCAGCCTCTCACCTTGTGTGTTCTCTATTAGGGTTTTGTGAGTGTGTGTGTGCTTGCAAGAGCTCAAGCTCTCTTCTCCCCAGCATCTTTTCATGGTATCAGAGCCTGGTTCGTGCTAAGGGCTGAGCTGCAAGCAAGAGAACCACAAGAAGCGGTATGAGGGTAAGAGCTTCAACTACTCTTCCCTATTTGTGTTGGTTACACCATGTCGGGAGCTCTACGGGAGGCACCGGCAAACGATCTCTGATTGAGGAGCTTTCTTCGCGGGAGTAAAGCTATAGGGCTACTATTTTGTCCTATCGGACGAAATTTTCTGGGCCGAAAACGCGTTTCGGGCGCGTCTGGACCTCCGTTTTTCAAAAAGCAGGCAATTTCGAGCACTGCGGGTAAGTCATCGATTCTCTGCAGAACTCTGTTTTAAGAACTGCAAGAAGACAGATTGACTGTGCAGACACTGTGGGTGCTGCAAGAGGTCAACAGTTGCCATTGGGTGTATGTATGCACATTGAAGTCACTGGTTGTGATATTTGAGAGTACAACAATACCGCTGTGCAGAAAATACAGCAGTTTGTGCAGAAAAACCAGAGTGCAGTTTCTGGTAAAATTGTGTGTTTGGTAAGATGTCAAATGATGGGATAACTCAGATTGTGGCTGAGAAGCTTGACAAGAATAACTTCCATGCTTGGAGGTTCAGGTTGACGAATTTCCTGATGGGAAAAGGCTATTGGGACTACATAGACGGTGAGCATGAAGAGGCACCGGAGATACCAGACATAAATCCGACTGCTGCAGATGTGAAAGAGTTTAAAGACTGGAACCAAGGAGCCAGGAAAGTTATGTATTGGCTTTCCATTAGTATACAGGACACCATGATTGGGCACATTCAGGATGCCAAGTCCCCCAAGGAGGCGTGGGATACCTTGGGTAAACTCTATGAAACAAATACCAAGGCACGCAAGATACAGTTGAAGAACGAACTTCATACTGTAGAGAAAAAGAGCATGTCTGTGAATGACTATGCGCTGAAGATAAAGGGTATTGTGGAATCCCTTGCATCTATTGGTGTGTCAGTAGATGATGATGACAAGGTGGAAGTCTGTCTACGTGGTCTCGGGCCACAATACAAGGCGTTCAAGACATCTATTCAGACTCGGGAAAACATTCCCAACTTTACAGATTTGGTGTCTATGCTGATTATAGAAGAGAAGAGCTTGGGTGAAGACCAACAGTCTTCACAAACCAAAAATAGTCCAGAGCAACAGGCCTTCTACACAAGTTCAGGAAGAGGATGAGGTAGAGGAGGCCGTGGACGCGGTCAAGGAGGTGGCCGAACAGGTAATCAGAATTATGGCCAGCACAGCAGCAACAACAGTAGTCCCAGAATACACAACAACAACAACAACAACACACAGGTGGAAGAGGCAGGGGGAGTCAAAGAGCCCGTGGAAATTGGCAAAGACAGTATAATGATGCACGTGAATGCTATTACTGTGGTAAGCCTGGACATGTGCAGGCAGAATGTTATAAAAAGCAGGCTGACATGCAAAATGGGAAAGTGCAGCAAAACAACTATGCATCCTCAAGCAGAAATAATGAGGATAATGAAAGGTTGTTTGTTATGCAGCATGTCGTGAATGCCATGTCTGAAAATGTTGAAGCAACATAAAAAGATGATGTGTGGTATGTGGATTCAGGTGCTTCGAACCACATGACAAGTCATGGGGAGTGGTTCAAGGAGATGAAAAACCCGGAAAGACCAAGTTTTGTGGAAACAGGGGATGACACTGCTCATCCAATTGCCCATGTTGGAGATGTGCCATTGTCTATGCAGGATGGCAAAGTAAAGTACCTTGCAGATGTACTTCACGTTCCGAACATAACAAAGAATCTGGTTTCAGTTGGCTAGATGATTGAGCAGGGTTTGCAGGTTCGGTTTAACCCTGATGGGTGTTATGTGGAAGATTTTAAAGACAAGTGCAGGTTGGTTGCAAAAGGCAACAGAGTGGGCAGAATGTTTACGTTGAATGTAGACATGCCTGAAATGAGTGCTGCGATGTTTGCAAATGGTTCTGGAATTGTTGCAGACACAGACAATTGGCATAAAAGGATTGGACATGTGAATGTGCAGAGATTGAAGTCTATGCAGACAAAAGGAATTGTGACAGGGTTGTCAAAATTTAAAGTGGAAGGTATGCAGAAAATATGTGAAGCATGCCAATTTGGGAAGCAAACAAAGCATGTGTTTCCACGTAACAGATATGTGAGCAGAAATGCACTAGATATTGTGCATTCAGATGTATGGGGTCCTACGAAGACCATATCTATGGGAGGTTGCAGGTATTATGTGACGTTTATTGATGACCACACAAGGAAAGTGTGGGTATATTTCATGAAGGAGAAGAGTGAGGTGTTCACTCACTTTCAGAATTTCAGAGTTTTGGTTGAAAAGCAAACAGGGAAATATGTAAAGTGCCTAAGGTCAGATGGAGGGGGAGAGTACTTCTCCAATGAGTTCTCTGAATTTTTGAAGAAGAATGGTATTCGGAGACAGTTTACATGCAGATATACTTCGCAGTAAAATGGAGTTGCTGAGCGGAAAAACAGGCACATTGCTGAGATTGCACGAGCATTGATGGAAGAGAAAAATATGTCGCATAGCTATTGGGCTGAGGCTGTTTCTACAGCAGTATACATCATGAACAGGACTCCAACTGCAGCCATACATGATATAACTCCAGAGGAGAGGTTTACTGGTAGAAAACCAGATTTGTCTCATCTGAAAGTCTTTGGGTGCATTGCATATGTGCATGTGCCAGATGAGCTGAGATTTCTTGAATATATATATATATATATATATTCTATACTCTTAAAAAAAAAAACACTTTGAAACCTTGGAGGAGGGGTCTTTTAAAACTTATTTTTTTTTTAAACTTAAAAAAAAAGTGCTTTCCTTGCTTTTTTTTTTCTTTCCTCTTGGATTAGCGCCGTCGGCTGGTTGTAGCTGCTGTCGACCATGCTGCCGGTGTCGGCGCCTGTGTGCAGCTTGCGCATCAAGGCAGCGTGCCTGGGGGCGCCGGCCTGGCCTGGCCTGGCCTGGCCTGGGCGCTGCCTGGGCTGGCCACGCAGGCCTGGCCGCATGCCTGGCAAGCCTGGCCGCCTGGCGTAGGCGCTGTTGCGTTCCCTGGGCTGGCCACGCAAGCCTGGCCACCTGGCGTAGGCGTTGCTGCGGCCGCCTGGTTGCCTACACGGCCTAGGCCGCCTGGCTACGCACTTGCCCGCCTGCAACACGTCAACCACACGTCAGCAGTACTCGGCCAGCATGCTCACTCGCCAACCTGAATCTGCAATCCAGCACTTCTCTCGCTCTCTCTCTTGCGCAAAAAGCAACGTGCTTTTTTTTTTCTCTGTTTCTCTTCCAATTTGCTCATGCGTATGACTGCACAAACTATTCTCCTCTTCCTTGCAAAGCAAGCGACCCTTCTAAGACTACCATCTCCCATCAACATGGGTGTCTTTGATGAAGGAAAAAAAAAACACATACTATTTTGAAAACTGCAGTATGCATAGAAAAAACAGCAAGCTTTTTAACACATACCTTTCTTCGACCTCTTCTTCTCCACCTACCGACTTGCTCATTCACGAGGTATGCTCTGATACCACTGTCAAATCCCCATGGATCTCCTCGTGATCGTTCTTGGTTCGAGACTCGAAACCTGCAAACAAAACAAACAAACAAACAAGGGGGTGCAGGCTTGACTCACCTCCCAACCATGACAGCCATGGGCAAGCCCACAGTCTTGGCTGTCCCCACCGAGCCACGAGCTGAGCTAACTAGGATGACGTACCGACCAATCTCCTCCTCGCGACGTCCCATACCGCCACGAAGCTGCCCTCGCGGGCCTCGAGATTGCTGCCGGCCTCGGCTGCATAAAGCAGGTGTACGTCTGCACTAGATCCAGGCTCCAAGACCATAGAGCTCTCACAAACTCGCGAGACTCTCTATATCCCAATAACTAACCTTGGCCACCCTTTTATAGGCTCTTGGCCAGTCATCGGGCGTCCACACTTGGGTGCCCGCCCGTCCATACTTGGGTGCCCGCCCGTTAGTATTTCCCTAACTCAGCTTGTCAATCAGCCTGCCTAGTTCCAAGCTTCCCCAAGCCTCGAAACTAGTCTTGTGTGCGTGTAGCACACGGTAGATACACTCTGTGCACATGACACCAGCCCACAATCAAGGGCTATACAAAAGGGACCAAATGGGCACCAAAAGTGAGCAGAAACTGGGGATGAAAGTGCTAACACCAAGTAGTATCAATCCAGTCTATACTGTGTATGAGGAATTGTAACACGCGGAAGCTCTGGGGGTCTTCTTTCAGTCCTAAACACCACTGAGAACATGCTAATGCAAAAACGCAGACAGAAGGGAGAGGAGAGAGAGAGAGATAGCTGGAAATTCAGTATATTCATATAGTACAAAAAGGTACTCCTAATCTACAGCCATAGGCTGCCTTTCATAAAAGGTGGTAAACACCAAAACAGTCCTAGTCTAAGGACTTAACTCAAAAGGAGTTGAATGACTCAAACAATGAGCACCTACGCCTATTTATAGGCCCTTTGAACCATTGGAGTGTCGTTCAGCCAACAGCCCCTTGTCTTGCAGCCAACAGCCTCTTCCAAGTCTTCCATGCCTTGCACCAAGTCCGACACTGCCTCTTCTGCCCTTTGTGCTCAAAATCCTAGCTCTAATCTGTTTTTCTGGTTGCCCCTTTAGGATTAGTTCCAGGAAATGTCCATGGGCAAGCATGCACATGACAGGAATATCTTGTAGTATGTAGCGCTGGGTCACACCTCTGCATATCATTATGGTGGTGTCGAGATCCCTGCCCTCAAAAAATATTTGTGGACCAGACTAAGTGATCTAAGTAATAGCACCCCAAGCAACATAAACGGTCTCTTTCCTCACATCTGCACATAAGGTGAGCGATAGAGTTCCAAATCCTTTGAGCAGCTCTACAGTCCCATATGCAACGTGAACTGCTATTTTGGTTTCATATTTTGGCATTAATATTTTTATAAGGCTAAGGCTTCAAATCTTTGAACATACCAATTAGTATTTATACTTTTTGTAGGCCCAATAGTTTATATTTGTAGCTTGCTATATAATGTTAGTATCTATATATTTTGTAGACCCAAGACTTTATATTTGATATTATTCACACTTTTGTGGCCACATGGGCTCGAATACAGGGACCATCTAGATCTACGCATGCAAAGCACATTGTTTTCACAAGGGAGAGGGATCAAGGGATCTTTTTCTCAACGACCCCCACAGGACTCTCTTGGTTGAAATCACCTTACATTTTGTGATGAGGTTTTGTTCTCAGAAGCTACTGGGCATACGGGGTAGGCGGAGTCTACTCCAAAAGTAGCCTTCCACTGATTAATGGGAAGGCCACCATGTAAGAATAACCAAAAGAAGTGGGAGATCTGGCACCTCCTGTATGAGTGCCAAGGTGTGTGCCAAAATCTCTTGAATTAATGGGGTGATTTCATAGCTCTCCCAGTGCAACCCGAGAGTAGGAGTCCTCTAATGTGCCCTAGGAGGAGCCTGGCATTACGGACAGTGTAGGTGAAAAAGGCCGACTCTTCAATCCACTCCCACTCACCAGGATCCCAATGAAGATATCTAATAGAACATTGACATACAACCATAAGCACCAAGACCCACGGGTCACAATATTAGGCAGAGGGTCAACATTCCACTGCTTTCTTGAGCAGCTAACTACTCTCACTGGATGAAGGGTAGTGCCAGGAATAATCTCCTATGTGTTACATTTCAACAATCTCTCTCCTGGCTGGATAGAATAAAACACACGATCTCCCTCCTCATCCTGATCTAGCAAGGCTAACACCTGTAATGACACTCGTGGCTTGGAGAAAACACCCAGCCACCTAGGATTATGTTGATCGTGAAATGTGCGAGTAATCCACTCATGAGGTGTAGCTGCATCAATTTGATTGATCCATCTCTGACTCCCTCTGAGCTGCTGGATAGATGCAAGTCTTCGATCCATAGGGAGACTTTTGAAAGTTTTCCAAGCAATAACTATCGATGCACATCTCTCCTAGCCAAGCCACTGCATATATCCAGATGCACCCAAAGATCATCCAACCTCATCTCTAATGACGTCATTCCACATAATGGGCTGTCTATCAGCCTCATCCTCTGATCTACGAAGCCTCTGTCTCCAAAAAGGTCTCATGCTACTCCAAGCTATGATAATGGTAGCTATAAATGGAGGTGGTGGCCTATGTTCTACCTCGGAGAGGAAGGTGGCCTGCACTCTGCCTTGGTGAAGATGAATCGTAAACTCAGCATCCAATTTCCACCACCATGAGGTGTGTAGTTGTAAATGTGAAACATAAGAAATCCTTCCAAGGCTCGGTGCTTGGAAGGAACGTTTTGACCGCTAGCTTGCAAAGCTGCATTGTATATCCGAATCTACAATATTCAGCCCCCCCTGCCTGTCTGGGGCGTATAACAGTCTCCCAAGCCGCTTTGTGTTTTTGCGTACTTGATTTTTGTACGAGATCATGTTGAGGAAAATAATGTACATGTAAACACTCTTAGTAATGATAGGCTGAAATTTTTGCAAGAGCACAATGATTGTTTTGCTGATGAGTTACCAAATGAGTTGCCACCTGTATGACTGGAAGATCATCGCATTGATCTCGTGCTGGGTAGCTCACCACCTAATAGGCCAGCCTATCGTGTAAGTGCATCCCAAAATTAGTGTTCCATTGGGTCTGGTACTTTGTGTACTTGCCTGGAGCACGTCTATTTTGGTATAGTCTCATGAACGGGGATTGTCCATACCAATGTTGCATTGCATAGCATCTTTATGTGCTTGCTTGTAATTGAAATTGCATGCTGTTTTCATGCTTGCTTTACCAATGTGTAGTTCCGGGTAAGGGGACACCCGCTCGCGAACCGTGCGTGTGAAACTGTCTACTGACATGGTTATGTGGCATGTGATAGGTGGTAAGTATTGGTCATAAACGTAGCCTTAGGAGTTAGCACTAATTTATAAGTGAGTGTGTACACACTTCATTAAGTTTTGGGCGACCAAAACTCACTTATAAATTATGACCAGCTCGGTGTTCAAACACACTGATGTCCCGAGGTGGACATAACCCGATGTCCACCGCTCAGACCTTATCCCCTTTGTACAAAGGGAGTAACTAGCCATGTGTCCACTCTAGCTTGCTCCACAAAGCACCTGCTTGCCACCTACATTGGACAACTCACCACCTCATTCCTCCTCTCTCTAGAGATTGGCGCCTCCTTCATGAGGGCTGTTGGGTTGCATTTTTTGCACTTTCTCCTTCCCAACTCCATTTCCAAGCTTGCTAAGGTGTTTCTCAAGCTTCCAAGAGTGTTTCCGGATGTTGATCACTCTCCTACACACTCCCAATGACTGAAATTTTGCAAAACAGCTGTCTTTATTGCTGTAATTTCTGGTCTTTTTTATTGAAAATCCTAATTACAGCCCTCCTTTCTCAAGTTGAACCTTAGGGGAAGCTTTTCCAAGGTTCCCTTCATCCTCTTGAAGACTTTTGTCGCGAAGCAATGCGACAAATTGAAGATCTCATCACTCCAAGGACTTCCATCGTCGTGAAGACTTTCGCTGTCATCGACTCTACTTGCAATTGGTAAGCTTTTATGCTTAAATATGGAACCGGATTACAAGATCACATACCCTGTGTAGTGTTCTCTTGTCCTACGTACTCTCTTGCAGATTGTTGCTACCATGTGTTGGTGGAACAATAGAGAGCAGGTGGTAGGGAACATGGGCACTTGAGAGGGTAGTGTGGATTGCAAGTCTACATCGATAACCACTTGTTTGCAATACTGTATTCATATGCATTGGTATGGAAATCTGGTCAGAAATGCCCATGACACTATGTACTTGATTCTCCCAAGATCAATATACTTTATTTGAGGGAGGGGTCGGCCGTTCCGGCTCATTGTGCGTCTCTTGTCAATTCAACAAATTACTTCTTGTAATTGAGCAAGTGTCCATCAAATCTTAGTGTATTTAAGTGTATTGATTAGCATTGTGTTCACCCAAGTTACAGGGTCGGCCCATTCCGGCCTCTATGCGGTGTCACATGTGCAAGCTCCATTTTCAGCATTCGTGGATGTTTTGTCCAGCTTTTATGTTTTATTCACAGTGATGATGGATATGTGTTAAGGCTATGGCCATGTTTAAATGTTTTAATATGCATTGATGGTACCAACAAATGTGTCAAAGGCCCTAGTCTCCCGGGCAGCGAGTTACACACACTCTCTCTCTCTGCCTCTTTTTTCTCAGAATCCACCAGGTTCCTTCATGCAACCCCAATAAAAAGCACTTACCAGATTTGCAAATCAAACATGAAAATGGTGACCGAGAGATACGTGGGCAAGACATTTTAGTAGATATGCAAACCCTGTAAAGTTTCTTGCTTCCGTGATCAGATAGGCTTTGATACCAAAAGCTCCCATAACATCACTTGATACACAAGCTAAACACAGAAGGTTAGAACACAAAGAAGGGTGCAGGAAAACTCACCTCCCAACCGTAGATTCCATAAGGAATCTCCTCCGAGCCAAGGGCTAAGGTTCCACTCCCATTGGCCAAGCCAATTAGCCCTGACGTCCATGGTTATTGGCTATTTATGACTAATCGGTTATTTATAGTAGCAACAATCACTATATAACTGACTTATGGGTTATTGTGTTCATATATCGTCTCACCTGACAATTGGTATGTGCCTAGACTATGAAAGAATGAGTACTGTGTTGTGATACCCACAAAGAAATGCTGCAAGATTTGTACAACATTGTGTATGGACAGCAAGCATAAAGGAGAAAAGAAGATCATTGTTGAATATCACCAGACTGCAAGATTTGTACAACACTGTGTATGGACAGCAAGCATAAAGAAGAAAAGAAGATCACTGTTGAATATCACCAGAAAAGGTAGTACATCAAGTGGAGCAGCATGAGGGAGGTCCCATAGATGCTACCTATCACTGCGGAAGCTGAAAAGACGGATAAAAATGAGGCTAAACCTAGCCACCTTTATATAGGTGGGAGGACTTGTGGGAAATGGTTGTTAGGGTTAGGGTTTTGGAAGGCACATCAACAGGAGGCGTGAGAGAGAGAGAGAGAGAGAGAGGAACACGTTTGCGCATATGATGATAATGATAAAAAGGAGTAAAATAGCCACATATAAAAGATGTGACCTAAAGTATGTTCACATGGTCCGGCCATAAACTGTGCCAGGTGGACCAAATCACTTATAAACCCCTATAAGTGAAACTAAGCTAAATTGGGGGAAAAAACCTCCACTAACTGAAGTAAAAAGTGCCCCAGTAACCTACTGATGATTACTAGCACTCCCTTGGGTGCATACACAGCATAAAACCCAACAAACCCCCGTGGAGTGATATGTGATCACTGTACATCATCCACCAAAAGGAAACAAATTCAAAGCAGTGCGGAATGCTTCGAATTTCGGACGTGGTAGTGCCTTGGTGAAGATGTCTGCCACATTCTGATCTGTAGGGCAGTAAATCGGACTGATATCACCTGGCTGGAGTCTCTCCCGAACAAAGTGATAGTGAATCTCAATGTGTTTCGTGCGAGCATGAAACACAGGATTCCTGGCCACGGCAATGGCACTCTGACTATCAGTATAGATAGGTGTAGGCTCCTCCACTGAAATATCCATATCAGCAATAAGACGACGCAGCCATACGAACTCAACGGTAGTAGTGTACTCTGTCTCACAAGACGAAGTGGCCATTGTGGTCTGTTTCTTGCTTAGCCAAGAAATACATGAAGAGCCAAGAAAGAAACAATTTCCACTAGTGGAATGTCTGGTATCAAAGTCACCAGCCCAATCTGAATCGCTGTAAGCATATAGCTACATGTCACCCCCCTCAGGATAAAGCAATCCAAGAGACAAGGTACCCTACAAATACCGAAATACACGCTTCACAGCTTGCCAATGTGACAATCGCGGGCCGTGCATGAATCTGCTCAACTGAGATACGGCATACTGAATATCTGGCCGTGTAGTACACAAGTAAATAAGGCACCCAACAGCCTGAGCATATATAGTGGCATCAAATAAAATACTGTCATCTTGTAGTGACAGTTTCATCCCAGGCTCCATAGGAGTGCTGATAGGTTTGCAATCCTGAAATTTGAACTTCTCCAGAAGTTTAGCAACATACCGAGATTGCAACAACCCCATGCCTCTGTTATCCTGCACAAACTGTATGCCCAAATAGTAGTGTACGAGCCCCAAATCAGACATGGCAAATGTCTGTTGCAGTATCTCTTTAAAAGCTTCAATTTCGTCATCATTTGATCCCATGAGCAAAAGATCATCTACATAAAGATTGATGACCAGCAGATCTTTCTCTTCTTTCTTTACATACAAAGTGGCTTCTGATGGACTGTTCACAAAGCCTTGAGTGAGCAGAAAAGCATCTATCTTTGCATACCAAGCTCGTGGAGCTTGTTTCAAACCCTACAAGGCCTTTTTCAGCCTGCGTACTTTCCCTTCATGACCATGTTCTGCAAAACCTATGGGCTGATGTACATAAACTTCCTCCTCGAGGTCCCCATGTAGGAAAGCAGTCTTGATGTCCAACTGATGAACAACCCAACCACGATGTGCAGCCAATGCAATGACACTCCTAAGTGTCGACATACGGGGTGTAGGAGCAAATGTCTCCTCATAATCAATGCCCTTCTTCTGTGCATAGCCCTTTGCAACTAGACGGGCTTTGTACCTGTCAATGGATCCATCTACATGTCTTTTCAACTTATAGACCCACTTAGTACCAATGGCTTTCTTGCCTTTGGGCAGATCAACCAAATCCCATGTTTGATTCTTTTTAATAGAATCAAGTTCATCCTGCATGGCTTTGTTCCAATGCACATTGTCTCGTGCATCCACAAATGAATCAGGCTCATCATCATCCTGTAAACTAGCTGCAATAACCATATTTATATCCATGATGTGTGCATGCTCATTGGTCCGTGTCTCCCTACGAGTACGGCCAGCAAGAGGAGCCTCTAGATGGCTGTCCTGTAATGTCCTTAAATACCATCTAGGTATATGTCTGACCTGTGGAGCTTGTTGCCCCATATTTGGCTCAACTTCTGGCTCAATCTCCTGCTGAATTTCTGCACCATCTTCATGATTAGCTGGCTGCCCTGCACCCTCATGGGTTGGATCACCAACTGTGGAATGAAACTCCATAGGTAGTAGGCCTTCAAACACATCATTTTCAGCCTGATTTGCATCATAACTAGCCATGGATAATTCTGATTTTTCATCAAAAATCACATCCCAACGAGTGAATATCTTCTTGGACAGTGGGTCATATAACCGGTAGCCCTTGCTCTCACGGCTATACCCAACAAAAATACATTTTGTGGCTTTATCATCCAACTTCCTCCTTAACTCTTTGGGTATGTGTGCATATGCAAGACACCCAAAAGTACGAAAGTGTGATACCGAAGGCTTGCGGCCATGCCAAGCCTCAAAAGGAGTAATGGAAACCAATGCCTTTGTGGGACATCGATTCAATATGACAAGCACACATAACAGCTTCCACCCAAAAGACATGTGGTAGCTTCTTTGCCTTTAACATACATCCGGCCATCTCCATGAGTGACCGATTCTTCCTTACTGCAATCCCATTTTGCTGTGGAGTATAGGGAGTAGTATACTGATGCTTGATACCTCTACTCTCAAGAAAGGAATTCAACATGTGTGACACATATTCCCCCCCTCGGTCAGAACGGAGGGTCTTAACCTTGCATCCTGACTCTGTTTCAGCAAGTGCTACAAAGGCCAAAAATGCATCGGTGATTTCCGTGTCAACGGATAGACCCAGCATATACAAGAGAAGTCGTCAATAAATGTAGCAAAATAGAAGCAACCTCCTAATGACTTCGTCTGCATGGGACCACAAAGATCACTGTGTATAAGCTGCAACTTTGCAGTTGCTCGTAGAGCCTAATCACGTGGAAAGGAAAACCGATGCATTTTTCCCAAAATACATCCTTCACATATGTGATCTGGAGGCTTCTCCATAAGAGGTAGGTCTGTCAACATATTATGTCGCTGCATAAGCATAAGACTACCAAAATTTACATGCCCCATGCGAGCATGCCATAACTCCGCATCAACCATATCTGGAGTAAGAGTGAATGCATGGTAAGCAGACTGATCCACTGGCTGAAATGCATCCAACTAATAGAGTCCATGACATAATGTACCAGTAAGCATCAAGGTCAAAGCATTAGCTTTGTCTCTGACCATGCATTTGTCATCATCAAAGTTGACCTGCATACCACACTGTGCTAAAGAAGAAATGGACAACAGATTCTTCTTTATCCCTGGTACATATAAGGCATCTGTAAGGCGAAGAATAAAGCCATCAATGGCTGTGAGCTGAATCTCCCTAATGCCACGAACTGGATATGAAGCATTATTGGCACACTGAACGGTCTTGCCAACAGGGGCAAGGCATACATTACAAAACAAATCCCTGCGAGATGTGATATGCTTTGAGGCACCACTATCAAAATACCAAGTACATGCATGCTCAGTCACACTGAGTGCCTGTGAAGACCAAGAGGCATCATAACTGCATGTGTAGAAACAGTAATCCTTGTCTTCAACAAAGGAAGCAGTCTCCGGAGGAGCTTTAGAGGTATCTTTTATAGACAACCCAGACTCCTTCTCCTTCTCTTTGGCAATCCTCTTCCTACACTCTGTGATGTAGTGACCTGGCTTCTCACAGTAATGGCATTTGCCCTTCTTCTTGGGCTGTCCATCACCTTTCTTGGTATCCTGAGATGAACCACCATCACTTGAATTCTGATTTGAACTCTTTGGCTGAATCTTGCCTTTCCCTTTTTGACCTGTCACAAATGCTTGTTCAGCACTTGTGTTCATGTTCATATTCTTCTTGATCTTCCTGTAACAAGAGAGCAACAAGTTCCTGATACTTTAGGGGCTCAATAGCATTTCTCATGCTAAGGTTCAAAGAGGTATGAAAAGCCAAGTATGATCTTGGCAAAGAGTTTAAGATGGTGGATACAAGCTGTGTCTCAGGAATAATCTCATCCACATTGATGAGTTGCTCTCTCAAATCCTGCAGCTTGTTCAAGTGGCTAGACATATCATCTCCTTCATGCATCTTCTGGTTTTCCAGCTCTCTTTTCAAAAATGAGATCCGTGCCTCATTACGAGCAGCTCCAAAGTCACCCATGCATTCCGTGAAGAGCCAGCTGAACGAATATGAGGTATAATAGACCTCTGTACTGACAATGCAATAAGTGATAAGGCTTGTGCATCTTTGGCATCCCATGTCTTCTGGGCATTTGTTCTTTGAACAGGCTGTGGCTGAACCGGTGCTTGTGCCTGTTGTCCTCTTCCACGAGCACCCCCTTGAGGAGGAGTCTCTGGAGCCAATGGACCTGGACGTGGTTCATCACCACTAACAAAATCCCAAAGACCTTTTGCCACGAGCACATTTCTCAGCATGAAACTCCACAAGGAGTAATTCATGCCATCTAGCTTGTCTTTCTTAGACAAGTACGTGAACGCATCACTCTGCTGTTGATTTACCATTATGCCAGTGCACAATGTTGTACCTGTGTATCAAAAAACCCAAAAACAACAACCCTGAAAGCAACTGTACTCCACTGAGTACAACTGACCCAAATATGCTTGCACTCTCAATCCTCTGAATGTGCAAAGCAATGCACCACTGACTGAGTAGAGCAACAAAAGTGGCTCACACAGTGCCAAAATGCCCAAAAAATGCCCAAAATTTCTGCACCCAAAGCCTTGCAAAAGCCTGTGGAGGTTTCTTTGCAAGAAAACCTCTTCTAAGTGCTGGTTTGTTGGCTGAAGGGCTGGCCGATTGGACACTAAATGCTCTACACGACTTGTTCATGATAAATAAATGGTATTAAATACTGAAAATTATGGAAAAAATGCCAGATAAATACTAATAAATACTAGATGTTATTTGAAGGCTTCTGCAATGATCTATATGCAATGGATGAATGATATGCAATATGCAGAGTGCTTTCTAATGCAAACCCTAAGGTTTCTACTGACTCTACATGCATGAATGCATCTCTTCAAGTGGGTTGTAATATGCAGCGGAAGTTTTTGTATGGGAAGATCCTGTCACACAAATGCTCACACCGTCTTCTGTATCCTGAGTTTCGTGAGTTTAGCAATCCACTTTAATACTTCAAACTTTAAAGAGATGAGAGAGAGATATATGAGAACTGTACACCAGATTGGGTCCCGAATTACCCACTGAAGGGCCCCCTATCCCGATAACGAGATAGTATTTGCTTTATTACTTTAGAGTGGCTGAACTGTACATGGCTGTAGAAACACCTCAATGAACTGATCTTGAGCCTATGCACTCTTCCCAAGGGCATGAGGAAGGGCTGCACACCTGAGGCTGAGAAAGGATTGTGGTGGACTGCTCTAAGCTATGTAAATATGCTGAAAATGCTTATGAATGATATGTTACCTTCACTAGATACTGTAGCATGTATGGATGATGCACAGAGGGCGGAGGCACTGCTGTAGGGCTGAATACACAAGGTAAACTGCTGTAGAACTGCAAACGCAGGACTGAATTGACCTGAATACCTGCTGGTGGTGATCTATGCTCAAACGCAGAGGGTACCTACTGAACTGGGGCCTGAAAGAGTGCTGTATGCAAGCGCCTGTAGGATGAAAGGACAGAACTGCTGGGTTAGCGTACAAATGGCTGCGCCTATGGTCTGAAGGGACTGCTGTGTGGCACTGTTGAATCTGCTGCGTTGGAGTACAAGGGATGCTATACTGTTGCGTTGGATTGCTAGGGCTGACTGAAGCAGAAACGCAGGTTCTCAAGGGACTGGAGAAGCAAACGCAGAAGCTCCAAGGTGTTGGATGAGTCTATGGCTGCAGGCATGGATGCTCCTAAGGCTGAGGATGAGAGGCACCTGGCTTTTGAAGACTGAATGAATGTCTAAGCCCTATGCAAGCCTATTTATACTAACTAGGGGCCGGTCAAGTTGGCCGGTCATTTATTTAATAAAGTTTATGTTTATAAATGACATTAAATGCGAAATAAATACCATAAAATATGGAAAAAATACCAGATAAATCCTAGTAAATTCCCTAAGGCTTCTGGGATGTTCTAAATGATGCACAAGCATATGAATGCATATTATGCAGGATGCAGAGTGCTTTTTGATGCAAACCCTAAGGCTTCTACTGACTCTACATGCATGAATGACTCTCTCCAAGTGGGTTAAGGGACCTGACTGATTGACTGACCCGCTAAGGCTGAGGAATGACCTACGTAGCTCGTGCCTAACTTATCCTGGAACGAGGATATACAATGGGGTCACGGCGTACGACAAATATCTTCCTACTGGGTTCTAATAATGTGCAAATGTTGCACAGTGCATGTGACATGGGTTAAGGGACTTGGACTGATTGGCTGACTGTCTAAGGCTGAGGAATGACCTACGTAGCTCGTGCCTGACTCATCTTGGATCGAGGATTACAATGGGATCACAGCGTACGACAAATATCATCCTAAAGGGTACTAATAATGTACAATGTTGCATTGATGATGATGAGCCATCTTGTCATCATGCACTACAGTGCAGAGTGCATGTGACATTCCTTCCTGCTTAGCTTGGCGCGGCAGGTTTATGGCTTCCAAGTAGTCCGCCAACAACTGGGGGTACTTTCAATCTGAAAGAACTCCTTGTCTAGCCAAACGGCTTCGTGGGTACCTCGATCTCGGAACTTCGTATAGAACTGACGTATCCGTCGATCAGAACCATGCTTCCAACGATGAAGAAGGATTTGCTTAGGCTCGATGACTTCTGCTTCGTGTACCACGTCTGGCTGCTGTTTATCTGAAACATCAAACACTTCTGGTCCAACATATGGTTTTAGCCAAGAAACATGGAAAACATCATACATTGTCCAACTGTTAGGCAACTTCAGCTTCATGGAGACATCACTTATCTTTTTAACTATTGGGAAAGGTCCAAAACTACGGAAAGAAAGCTTGGGACAACGTTTGCTCACTTGTTTCAATCTCTGTTTCATGATGTGCAGATAGACCCAATCCCCTTCCTTGAAGTGAACATCTCGTCTAGACTTATTTGCCTGTTTGCTATAAGCTTCTTGTGCTTTGGTCAATGATTTCCTTAAAGGGGAACCTGCTAGGAGGTTCTGATCTAGGGACCAAATTGATATGATGGTGCTTAGGACGTGATGGAGGGAGACTGGGCGGAAGATTGTCCCTAAGCATAATGTCCGGATGTCTGGAAAGGAGGTCTGCTAACTGTGGGACTGAAGATGAGATAGGTGCTACCGATGAGGTAGAGGCTATCTGAGCACGAACATAAAGTAGTGCCTCTTCCGCTCCCTTGCGGATAGCTCGTCGGACCTAGAGGTGCGAAATCAATGGGATGCCAAGAATGCTTCTATCCCCATGAATCATGACGGGCTCGGGAAAACCTTTACAGATAGTAAAAGTGTCTTGTCCCCAATCGGGAATAGGCTCATATTGACGAAACCATTGGATCCCTAAGATCATGTCACACCCCAAAAGAGGTGAGACAATGAAATCTCATTGGAATGAGGCCTTTTAAACTTCAAAGCAAACTGCTGTGCCTTTTGAGATATGTGGGTGTGGAGACCAGGTGTGAACTCGTCCACATCCAAATGATATGGCACTAATGTGCAGCTCATCTTGTTAGCCAACTGGGAGGAGATGGCGTCCTTAGAACTGTCCATGTCAAACAGGACTACAAACTGCCGGCCCTTGGCAGAGCCATAAGCTTGGATGAGGCTTTTCTCTGCAGCATCGCTCTCACCCTCCTACTTAGCATTAAATACCACGGTTGGCATAGGATGCATAGAAGGTAAAAGCTGAATTGCATTTGTGGTAGTAGGCGGGGCTGGAGGAGCTGGAGATGTTGTGGCAACTGTGGCAGAAGGAGCTTTGGTGGCTTGCTCTGCTTGCCATTTGTGGCAATCCTTCTTACCATGCTCTATGGTATGACAGAAAAAGCATCTGTTTACTGAATAGTATTTCCTTTGCTACTCTGGAGGAAGATAACATCGAATGATGCTTGCTTTAATCTTTTCCTTGGGGGTTTTCTTAGGCTTGGAGTCTTTATTCTTCTTACTCCCTGAACTAGGGCTATTACTGCCGTCCTTCTTAGCATCTTTAGAAGATGCATTACCTTTCCATGGTTGTGCAGCAGATCGCTGCTGCTGGGGTTTGGTACTCGACTGTGATGACTGCTTGGGCTTGCCTCCGTTCATCTTCATTTCTTCATTTTGAGCAAGAGTCAAAGCCCAGTCATATGTATTGGGTTTAAAGTTGTGAACTGTGAACTGGATGTTGGGATCTAATCCACGAATGAATTGATCCATCTTGGCCTGCTCAGATATCCCTAACTTTTGTGCTAAAGTTTTAACCTTTCTGGAAAACTGAAGCACTGGTGACCCGTTCTGTTTGAGTCCATAAAACTCATATGCTAGGCCAGTCATATATTGGGGCGAGAGAAATGTGGTCTTTAGGTCATGAACAAATGTATCCTAGCTAAAAGCTATGACACTTGTGGTTTGGTTTGTATGAAGACTAGACCAATGCTGCCACCAAGTGACTGCTTCACCCGTAAGGTGGGGAGCCACTACGTGGACTCTGTCTTGAGGATCTGTAATCCTACCTAATGGAAAATGAGCAGTAAATTGATGAATGAACTGATTAACTGCAAATGATCACACTTACCATCATACTTACTAAAATTTGGTTCGAATGATGGTAGTCGATGTCGTGGGCTGGTGGCACCTAAGGTTGGGAAAACTGAAGAGGTGTGCTGATATCTAAGATACACGGCCTCCTTCCCCCTTTGGGGCTCGAGTAACATATGTTCTTGATCGAGCTCTCGTTGGTGCTCCCGAGCGGTGAGTTTAGCTTGACACCGATCTTCTTCGATTCTACGTTGGGCTTCCTCATAGTCCCGTCTATCTGCTTTTTCTTGTTGCTTTCTTGCTTCAGCTTTTGCTTTTTCCTCTCTCCGTCGAAACTCGTCTTCTCTTCTTTGTTGTTCCATCTCAAAGAAGAGGGAGATGTAGTCGGGGGTTGTTGGAGGCGGAGGAGGACGTGCTGCTGTTGCCTCCAAGAGTTGGAGACGCTCCATGAGAAGTTGGTTCTGAGCTCTAGGGAGCTATGGTGTCTGCGGTAGTCGGAAGAGCAATGTCTCCTTCGGGGGAGACTTCTTCCAGCTGATGGGTACTCTCCTCTGTAGACATGATGCTGAAGTCGGTGGTCGTACTGGAACACAATCTGACCATCCAAGGATGCCCTCACGCTAGGATGTGGTGTGTGGACAAGCTGAATCTGATACCAATGTAACACGCAGCGGAAGTATTCATAATTAAGGATCTTGTCACACAAATTCTCACACCACCTTCTGTATCCTAAGTTTCGCGAGTTAAGCAATCCACTTTTATGACTTCAATCTTTAAGAGATTTGAGAGAGAGAGAGAGAGAGATAGAAACTGTACACCGTATGTGTCACCATTTCGTCCATCTCCATTTCTTGAGCCGCTTCTATGGGATTGTCACTCCATAGAGCGGCCAGATTTGTACCATGTTCACATGTGGCCAGGCCAGTGACCCATGTGAAAGGGTCAGTCATTTGGTGTCACATGGACGGAAACCAGTTTTGTGCCACCCGTGTGTGACCAGTATTGTGCCATATGGACGGGAGCCTGTTTGCTGCCACCTGTGTATGACCAAGATTGCGTCTTATCCATGGGATTGTCACTCCATGGTAGGACTGTGATATTTGTGCGGACTTTGTCTGTGGGATTGTCACTCCATGGTAGGACTGTGATATTTGTGCGGACTTTGTCTATGGGATTGTCACTCCATAGGAAGGCTCGTGCCAGGACTTATGTTTTGCCTATGGGACTGTCACTTCATAGGAAAACCAGGACTTCACATTTCTGTCGCGCCAGTTTTGTGCTCGACAAGAAATTCTTGTATAAGTTTCATGAAAGGGAGATTTTGTCCATTACATGTGCACATGCATTTATGTTTGCATGCATCAAGGTGGTTCCAAACGTAGTGAACGATACGTACAGTACGTTTGGAAAACGTGTTGAAAAGATTCCAAACGTAGTGAACATTGCCCCCCCGATATATATATATATATATATATATATATATATATATATATATATATATATATATACTTATAAACTTTTGAAATATGAAGTTTGAAGATTCATCAATGAACATTAAAGCACTTACTAATACTATACAACCTTTAATTTCAATTTTGCACAACTTACAACTTAGTAACTTACAAGTCACAAGTGACAATGGCAAATGCAAATATCAATAATCAAATAAAATAATTAAACAATGAACATAATTGAAAGTGAGATGGATCATGGATAAATGATAAATCTGAAATCATAAGATTGTAGACATATGTTAACAATAATACATGAATGATGATTCCTAGAGGCTAGTCACAAAAAAAAAAACTAGTAACTATAAACTATAGTAGCATCTAGCTACTCATCTAAACCACATCTCCATCCGTGTTGCCATCCGAGTCATAGTTAGGCTCTCTGACCACCGACATTGCAGGAATGGTGTCACTCGTATCTATGGGCCCCTCATCTAAGGGATCATCATCATCATGTGCAAGAGGCTTGTGTTGCTGAGCTATCTGAGCACGGCCTCATCCTCGACCTCTCCCACCACGACGGCAAAGCCCCAAGGCTTTTGGCCTTGGGGCATGTGTACATCATGTAGTTGGTGTGTCCATGCCATCTACATCTACATCTATGAGGTGAGCTGCTTGTGCACACAAATAAACGTCTTCAAAACAGAGTCACATGGGGACGGGGGACGGGGGATGGGGACGGGGAAGTGCCGTCCCGGGGACGGGGTCGGGAACGGCAAAAAAAAACCTCTTTTTTAAAAGCAATTTAGGAGTTGTATGCATGACATACATATAGAGACACACTTTGAACAAAATTTTACACTGAATATACAAAAAAACAAGAGTCATTTTGAGCAAAATGCGCTAATAAAACATCGATGGCACATTGATTATGTGACTGATAGTCTGATAGATACAAAGAGATAAGTACATGCCTCATGGGCAGTGAGGGTTACAAAAAAGAGTGGGTACAAAATAGAGATACTAGATAGATCATAGATGATAGATCACAATAGATCATGGCCATTGGCAGTGGGCACAAAAAAGGTGAGATGGCTCAAGGCTCAAGAGTCAAGCCTCAAGCTCTTGAAGTGCTAGCCTCGTGGGAGGCTTGGAAGTCGAAGTCGTCGATGCCATTTGAAGCCTCCTCCTCCCCCTCAGGTTGTAGCTCCTCCTCTACCTCCTCAAGGTGCTCCTGAGCTGCAGGATCCTGCTGTGCCATCTCCCATTCGGTGAAGGAATCCTCCTTCCCCGTTGCTGTCGCACATAGCATGCGCAAGTTAGCGCTCACAAAAACCAAATCACTTGCCCTTTGCACTTCAAGGCGGTTCCTCTTCTTAGAGGCAATGTGACTGTAAACGCTCCAAAGTTGCTCCAAGCAACTAGAGCTCACAGCCTGGCTAAGGATGCGAATAGCCAAGCGCTGCAACTCCGACCCATCTGATCCGTAATCCTCCCACCAAAGAGGAGACCCAATCTTGAGGCGGTCAAGCTGTGCATCTAAACATCCAAAAGATCCCTGCCACGTCCTGTACTGAGATAGCTGGTCTCTGATCTTCCGCCTGATGGTAGGGTCGGGCTCTAAGCGCTCCAAAATGATCCGCCATCCCCTGCTTACTTCCTTGTCGGCCTCTTGCTTTCTGCCCTGGAACTTTGGATCAACCACAAAGGCAGCCGCATGAAGAGGGGAGTAGTAGGAGTTCCACCTGGACTCACATAGTGAATGGATCTCCTCAAACTCGGCCCTGTCTGGCACAAGCTGCTGGAGTGACTCGATCATGCGATCCATGGCCTCATAGACCTTGCTGATACATGGTTCACGGCCGTCAATGACTCGTAGAAGGTGAACAATAGGCTTGACCAAGGCGTCGAGTGTCTTCACCTTCTCCCACCAAGCGGCATCGTCGGCGCGATCTCGGCACGTTCTCCCTGTTGCCGATTTTGACTGCGGCATGGCAGAAAATTCATCACTAAGGAAAAGCCCTCTTACGGCTCCGCCACATGTAGACAAGCGGCCTAGCATGAGGAAGTTGTATGCAAACCTTGTCTCAGAATACTTGAGGAGGGAAAGAGTGCTCCTTTTAGAGAACTCATGTCGCAGCCTTTGGTGGTTGAGGACAAAGGATACAAGCTGGTTAGCCTCCTCAATGGTGGGTGCAATCCATGGCAAGGCACCTATGTCTTTGAGGAGGTTGTTGAGACAATGGGCCATGCAAAAAGAAACTGTGATGGATGGATACATTGACTCAATAATGGTCCCGGCTGCTCTATTTGACGCCTCTCTATCCGCCACCATGCCGACCACAAGCTCCGGCCCAATGACCTCGATCGTGAACGCCCATTCCGCGGCAAGCACATCCACGGCCTTCCCAGTGCCACTCGCATCATGTGACTCGATGAAGTACACTTTGCCCCTTGAGTAGGCCACCACTCCATGGATGGAGCGCTTGCGCGCGTCACTCCATCCGTCTACAATGAGAGAGACTCCGTTAGTCTCCCACGTTGCCTTTGTATCCGTCGCCGCGTGCTCAACGGCCAACTTCTCCCTATCAAGCAAAGTGGTGCGAATCTTTTCCGATGAAGGTGGCACATAAGAGGGGCCATATGCCCCGATCTTTGTGGCCATCTCACGGAAGTAAGGAGACCTATTTCAAGTAAGGAAAACCATGTAGCATGTTAGTTTTTTTTGGCAATATGACAAATGCTTTGAAGCATGAGACATTTAAAAAAAAAAGAGTGAAGAGAATTGAGTCTCGACTCTCACCGTGCCGCTTGAAACGCAATGTGGTCGTGGTAGAAGAACCTAGCCACCGACCTATCCACCTCATCCTTCAATTTTGGGTTCCAATTCTCGTTAAGAGTGGATTGACGGCGGATGGGAATGGAGGCACCCGATGTGGATGTAGTGGACTTGAATGGTTGAGAGCTTGAAGCAAGATTTGGGTTCCTCTCCACCTCCATTCGCGTCGGTTGCTCTCGTGCTCTCACCACATCATGAGGATCAACGGCAACATGTCGCCCTCTCTTTGCCGCCTCGGCCGCCTCATAAACCTTGAGCTTCTCAAGAAGCTCCGCTCGCTTCTCAGGAGTAATGCGTGCGCAAAATTGCACTTGATGACCGGCCTCGTGCAAAAAGTGAGCTCGCACTTTGTTGGCGCCGCCACTTCTCTTGTAGGAACAAAGCTTGCAATTCCATGCCCTGGAACCACCGCCCACTCCACGACTAGTGTAGTGGACCTCATCCCACCATGACCATGTGTGCACCGTCGGCCTCCTTCGTGAAGAGCCCGCAACGGAAGATGTGGCGGCGGCGCCTTCACCTTGAGATGCCATGAATGATGATAGTGTGAGAGAGAGGGAAGAAGGGTGCAATAGAGAGTTGCAAGTTGCCACTTGACTCTTGAGGCTTGCAAGTCTCAAGAGGGATGGATCATGGAACTTGGAGAGAGAGAGAGAGAGAGAGAGAGAGAGAGAGAGAGAGAGAGAAATGAAATGATATATTAACGTCTTCAAAAGGCCAAAATGACCTATGAGACCAAAAAGGTTACAACAATTGGTGGATCTGATACAATGTCTGTGTAAGAAAAGCTAAAAACAACTACCTGAAACTGAAATAACTATGAGGAAAAGTACGGTACTAGGAGCTCCTAATGGATAACATCTGGGAGGAAAACTCTAGCAACAAAGGTAAGCATCATACACATCACTATCCAAAGAAGTCTCTCATCGGTCGATGGCGGATATCCTCAATGTCCTCCAACTCTGACTGGACGTCTCCCATGCCGTGCTAGTATGGTCCTGATCCTCTGTTGTAGTCTCCGCCGGTGTCGAGATGGGCCTCTCATCTTGGGGCGCTTGGACCGTCCCAGCTCTATAGCCCGATCAATCAGTGTACCTCTAGTGCGGCTATACTCTGGGGCTAGAGAGAGATGGCTTGGAAGTTGGCACAATGTAGATAGTATAGAGAGAGAGAGAGGGCTAACTTGCCACTTGGGCCTTGAGGCTTGGACAATGAAACTTGGAACTTTGGAAGCTTGAGGCTTGAGCAATGAGGCTTGAAGCTTCAAACTTGAGTGTGGATTAAAGTCCTAAAGTGTGCCTTCTTTTATAGCTGGAAATCTGCCCGTTTCTGCCCGTTTTCTGCTTGTTTCTGGCCGTTGGAGGCGTCCCCTCACCGCGTCCCCTGCCCGTCCCGCGTTTCGGGAACGCGTCCCCGAGACGACTTCATGCGTCCCCAGTCTGCATCGCGTCCCCTGCGCCCCCCCCCCCCCCCCCCCCCCCCCCCCGGGTCCCCGGCCGTCCCCGTCCTCGCGTCCCCGTGTGACTCTGCTTCAAAAGACCATAAGCCAAAGCCCCAAGGCTTTGGGCCTTGGGGCATGTGTACATCATGTAGTTGGTGTGTCCATGCCATCTACATCTACATCTATGAGGTGAGCTGCTTGTGTGTGTGTGTGTGTGTGTGTGTGTGTGTAGCTTACATCAAAACTACATTAGGCTCTCCTTTGGAGTCTAATGTCTTGTATATTGACTTTATGAAAATATAACAATTACTGGTTTTACTAAAAAAAAAAGTGTGTGTGTGTAGCTTCACGGCATGGGCTCATCACGAGAGAGAGAGAGAGAGAGAGAGAGAAGAAAGAAAAAAAGAAAGTTGTATTAACGTCTTCAAAAGGCCAAAATGACCTATGAGACCAAAAGGTTACATCATATCCATGAGGTACATCATCTTGGGTACAAAACAGTAATAAAGAAAGATAACAAAAATCTAGAACTATAAAATCTGATCTAAGTACATGAGCAGAGAGCTCTCATATCACCCTAATACATCCCTCATGGGCCGGTGTGACAAGGTGCTTAAGGTGGTAAAACTGAGTTGGCGCGAGAAGGTTCTGCGATGATGGGAGATGATGGCCCGGTTCCTCCTATGGTGGCGTGGCCGTGGGCGAGGGCTATGGGGTCTGGGGCGTCGAGCTCTGCATAACTTAGTGGCTCTGTCGAGTGTCACACCTCTCGGCTGAGCTCCTGCAATAGCTTGTGGTCTGGGTATGATGGGTGGATCGGCCCTCAGAATACTGGTATGGAAGAAGTCCGTGAGAGCTCTTTGTTCTCGTCCTCAAGCAAGTACAGCTGATCTGGATCTCACTAAGGACTCCTGTGTCTATGGAGCTCTAGAAGAAAAAGTCCAAGGCATCTCTGATCCGGGAAGCCCATGATCCTGGAAAGTGGCCGAACCTAGCTCGGAAGAGGCAATGGAACCTCCCCCGAATCTCATAGTATACTGGGCATCGGCATATGTAATGATCCTCTGTCTCGGGCTCTCTATGATAGAGCTGGCATATCTTGTCCTCTGGTGCGGCCGCCCTAGGCCCATATGTGGCAATCTCCACTCTCAGCTGGTGGGACCTTTGTGCGGGTCTGGTCGATCGCACATCTCACCCCAAAGGATAGGTGTGTGTCCATGTAGCGTGGGCGGATGATGAACCCATCCTCTGTTAGGCATAGTAGGTGATCTCTATAGAAGGCCATCTTCGTCCCCAGTGGACGACTAGGTGAACTCCATGTCCTTTGAGTACCCAGTCTGACAATGTCCTTCCTGATAACCTTGTTTCGCTATGTGCTGCTGAGAGCAAATGACGGGGCCTTTACCTCTATGCTGTGCTGGAACGGGGGGAGTGCCTCCATTCGCATATCGTGCATGCCAAACCAAGTGCCTACTTATGCACACCAGCACTCTGTATCTCCCTCAAGTGTGAACTGTCTCGAGGACTCCAGGGCTAGCCGGGGGTATCTATCAAGTGGAATTTCCCATAGCCTGTGCCAGTACGTCACTGTCTGGAATAGAGGCTCCGTCACTATCGGTGTAGCCCCCGTCTCTGCCCGCACAATCTCGTGTGGCACTGATGGCTTACTCCTAGTCATGCGTGAGATCATCGCCACTAGGGGTCTCTCCATCGGCTTCCACCCATCATAGACCTCCTCTGTATGTCTCTGCCGACTTTCTCCTCTGTCTCCTCCTGTGGTATAAGCTAGGACCCCATATGGCGGCACCATACAGTAGTGCAAGTGTAACTAGAGTATCAAATAGCCAAAGCTTTGTCCTCGGCTCTTGAAATTGTATCTGTGAACATTGCCTCTCTAGCGAGCCAAGGGCTGCATATTACCTCATCAGTCTAGCTTTGGCCGCCTGCCGCATCTAGAACTGAGGTCCAGCAAAAGTGATCCCAAGGTATACATATGAGGTAACATACTCCATAGGCTCTCCACTGTATGTAAACTGTACTGCAGATCTACTTATCCATTGTGAGGAGGTGTTAAAGATCATGACCTTGGTCTTTCCAAGGTTCATAGTGAGGTCTCGGTCCTCGCAAAAGGCCCAATGAGAGAGAGAGAGAGAGAGAGAGAGTAAGAATCTACTAAAGACCCAATGGGCCTAGGAGGTTAGAGTGATACAATAACGTCCATGGCATATCTCATCATGGAACGGAAAATAAAATAGAACAAACCAAAAAACTCTCATAGGAGTGATACAAAACTGTCCATGGAAATCGCATCATGGAATACAACGAACATGATGGCGATGGAGCATGTCTTGTATCTAGAGTTGATGAGGGGATTTTGGTTGACCCCCGGGGGGCCCCGCCGGGGGGGTGGGGGGGGGCACGTTGGAATGCTGAAGCCTAGTCTGAGGTAACTTCTCTCGGGCAAGGTGGGTCCACGAGATCCATTGTATGGATGTCCTCGTCCTCCTAGGTCCGGAAGAAGCTGGTGATGGTTGGTTGTTGAGGGAGGGGTCGAGTGGCTGGGATCGAAGCTCTTCCACCAAGAAGTGTCTCTGTGTTTGTAGAGCTGAAGGAGGAAGAGCCCTAGGCAGCGGTGGTCTGGGAAATCAATGACCTTGGAAAGTGGACCAAATCCCTCATGGAATAGACAGGGAAACCTCTCGCAGATCTCATAGTATACTGGGCAACAACATATGTAATGCTCCTTTGTCTCAACCTTTGTGGAATAATTTGAGTCTTTGTATGAGCTCCTCAGAAGACACAACATTCTCCAGAGATCACTTCCTCATACCCCTCTCCCATAGTAGACTTCCACACATCAACTCCCATACAAATGAGTCACAATCCCGATATACAGCCCAATAATTAGTTCATACTACTAAAAGAATTGTGTCCGACCGGTCTCTTATCACTAGCTTGGTTATGTCCAAGCACGGGACATAACATTCTCCCCCTCCCCCTGCTAATGAGAGTAAGGTTAGGAGACAAAATCTGGATACTGGCATTTGAGTGAAGCAACATTCTCCCAAGTGTTGTCTTTGTTGGCAGGATCCCTGCATCTAATCAACCACTCAAGAACTAACCTAATTCTAAGGGTGCGTTCCCTACGATCCAAAAGAGCTGGCCAACCAGCTCCTCTAAGCATATATACAAGCATGAGCCAATCATTGGCATGATTCATTCAGCATAATTCATCATTTACAGCATTGAAGAAGTAGAAGCATGTAGAAGAAGGCTAGATGTCACCCTTACAATAGCCTAGCAGATGGACAGCATTTCAGTCACCTTTTTGCACTATATAATACAATAAAACCTGACACCAACTCTCTCTCTCTTCTTCTCTTGTCACCCACGTGTTTTTGTTAGAAACCCTAACCATGTACATGGAATCTTGTATCAAGAATCTTGAAGATAAATATAACTTGGACATGTTGTTTGACTTAGCACGGCAGGCTTCATGATTAGACATGAGTTCTTATTCTGGAGGAACACATGAATGGACGTGCTTCCATCCCTAAGTGGGGAAGTATGATTGGACATGCTTCCATCCTGAGAGGGGAAGTATGATTGGCCATGGACATACTTCTATCCCTAAGTGGGTAAGTGTGATGAGACATGCTTTATAAAGCATGATGGATTATGCACTCTTACCTTTATGGGGGAGAGTATAGATGGATACAAAGTGTATTGAACGGATGGTATTCACCTTAGGCACATACACATTAAGTTGCTTGATGAACTTGCATCGAATACTGTTTTGGGAATGTGTGAACACGCAGGCATTCATCCTTAAGCATCAAATGTCTGCATGTTACTGGTTGTTGATCTAGTTTCTCGTATTTTGCAGGAGGTTAAGTATTCTTATCACCTAAATTTCAACAAATTTTAAAGATATACTAACTTTTAGGATTGAAATCTGATTTAAGGGATTTCCCTTCATCTTTTGGGAAAACGGAGGTCGGAATTAGAATCAGAACGGTCGAAAACTCCAAAGCAAAAAAAAAAGATGACATGGCACCGAATCTGCTTGCCCGTGCCAGCTTAGCAACTTTTCCATCAGCTAAACATGCAAACTCGTTTTAGAAGTTTAGTTATCAGCATCTCTTTCTATTTCTTGAAGGGGGAAAGTTACTTGTGAAAAACCATGGCTTTCTATTTAAAAAGAGAAAAGTAGACTATCTCTTTCTATTTTGAGGAGAGAACTATTAAAAAAGTTTCTCATGCACACTCATTCTTTCTATTTTCAAAAAGGAGATGCACTTTTAGAAACCATCTCTTTCTATTTTCAAGAGGGAGATGCACTTTTAGACTATCTCTTTCTATTTTTGAAGAGGGGAAAGAACTTCACTATAAAAAGAGGCTAGCTACCCTCATTATACACATGTGAGAGGAGAGGCAAGAACTTCATAATCATTTTGTGAGAGAGAAACAACACTTACAGCTTGAGAGCAAGAAGACAAGGAGGCTAAAGCTACTCTATCAAGTGTGGAGGTTCTTTTGCAAAAGAGAAGACCATCACTTCGTGGTGGAGGGGTTGCCCAAGTGTATGCGGGAAAGTGTTTCAAAGCCCTTGGAGAAAAGCTAGCTGAATTCTTCTTCGAAGGACTATACTCTTGTGTGCATCTAAAACACAAGAAGACAGCCGCTTGTGTAACCCATTGGAAGGCGATTGGGGTGGCACACAGACGGGTGAGTTTCTCCAACTCTTGTGCGTGTATGGTAAGCCGTGACGTACAAATTAAGAGATTCCAAAACGTTTGTTTTCAATCTTGTTTGATGGTGATACCATACTGAATTTAATCAGCCAATATACTTTGTAAAAAAAATTCTGGAGGAATAATCTATATTCTTGTGAAGGGGCCCGGCTATTGTTGGTCTATGCTGTGTCGGCTTTCTCTCTTCATTTCTTCTCTCTCTCTCCAGTGATTGCTGAAAATTCTGAGTGGTTTGCTTCAAAATTCAGCAGTGATTAAAGTTGGCTAAGTGTGATTAGCAACGAATAGTTTGTTATGCAACTGCGACGAATTTCATCTCTCCTCTGTCTTAATAATGTTTAATCAGCATCTTGTTCTTAATCAAGCTTAGGGCTGTGGATCAGTACAGCAAGGCTTCCATGCATGCAGCAGAGGCAGACTAGTTGGTACAGCCGTCTGGGTTGGAGTAGTATGATATGTGTCCTCCTGGGTGGGTTTTCAGATCTAGGTATCACTCAGGGGCATCGACGGGTGCTGGCTTCCTATGTCTGGAAGAAGCTGGTGATAGCCAGCTATGTGCAGATTTAGGTATCACTCAGGGACACCGACGGGTGCTGGCTTTCCAATGCGTTGTCTTCTGGTTCCCTTGCCCAACACTTTCATGCTCAGAATGCTCAATGCCTGTCGCTTGCATCCTCAGAATCAGCATTGCCTGTCAATATCAAACCCAGCCCAACCATGATGGTCCTGAATGGCCGAGGGTCAGTCAGGTTTCCCGAAAAGGGATCCTGGCTGCCGCCAGTGACCGGTCACCCTTAGCTCCTTCCACTGGCCATTCCTTACTTCATCATTCATTGCGCCTATCTTGCCTAGAGTAGGGCACACATTATGCTCTTAAATGCTTTTGGGTCAACCTAGCACGCTCTAGCTTTGATGACCTGGAACCCTCTAGCTTTCATGGGTGCCAGGTTGACCCAAATGAATAGCTGCGAGCAGTTCTAGGGCTTGTTTGCATTGCCCTTCCGAACAAGCCACAATTTTTATATTGTAAGTGATTGTATTAGGATAGCATCCCTTCTGTATTATCTGCACTAAACTGGAAAGGGCAATGCCATATTCACCAACCTAGAGTAAACGGAGAGTGAGTACTGAAATTATATGCCACTGGGGTACAGTTGAACCATGGATGCTCCGGTGGGTCAAAACGCTGTAGGTGGTTGTGTCAGGCAGGCATCCTCGGACCTCTAGTCATCATTTCTTTTAGCATTTATAGGCTTCATCTATATTGCCCTTCTTAGCGAGCCAATTGATATGCCTTCAATTTTTGATCTTTAAGGATATTTTTTCTTAGTGGCTACAGCCAATTCTAGTTTTAATCTTTGAGGACCTTTTTTGTAGTAATTACAATCAATTCTGGACTTGGCCCAGGCTGTCGAAGAATTATTCACCGCACTTGATAGGTGTGAAGAAAAACTGGGGACTCAGAGGTACATGTGCGGAAATGTTTTGACTGAGTCAGACATAAGGCTTTTTGTCACATTGATCAGATTCGATGAGGTAATATTTCACTGCAGACATGCTAGCAAATCATCCCTCAACTCTCTGGTGGTGTTCTTTGTACAGTTCCTTTGCATGATGTTTAATAATTGTTGCCTAAGCAGGTGTATACAGTTCATTTCAAATGCAACAAGAAACTCATCAGAGAGTATCCAAACTTGTTCAACTATACCAAGGATATCTACCAGATTCCCGGACTCTCTGATACTGTGAACATGCATCACATAAAGAAATGTTACTATGGTATGCCTTCCATCAACCCCTCTGGTATCATTCCAGTTGGATCCGACATTGACTACAGTGCACCTCATGATCGCAATAGGTTTAAGTGACAGTAGGGTCTTTGTAATCTAGACAGCCATGCAACCATAACTGTGCAGACAACATGCAGTCTGCAGGACATTTGGACAATGTTTTGTTTTTTCCCTATGTGAGCACTGAGAGGGTACTGACATAAATTGCCATTTAAGTAGATTTGAACTCAGATTCTTCACTTTGGGAGGTATGAGCGTTGTTACATTTGGGCTATAGTCCAAGAGGCATTTGTTTGATACGCAAAGTTTTGTTAAAAGTTTTAACTTTTCTCTTCTGATCTCAGTTTTTTGTTTATCGAAGTGCTCCTAGAGAGTTTTTCTAGTGATGAAGAGACAACGGCTATGGGTACCTTGATGATCAAGATTACCGGTGTTTCAATCAAATGCCACTCTCCAAGGTCCCACTGAAATACGTTAGAGTTGTCCTTGCCACAATAGATTGACGAGTAGTTGATGTGCCTCTTAAACCCAAGGCACAGACAACCTGAACTAGAGCATGTGGCATTATTAACCTTGTAGGTTGTGAGCAATGGTCCACCCTCTAGGCCAATAATGAAGGTGAGAGGGAATATCTTTGTAGCAAGACCAAGGCGAGAGGGGATAAGATATCCACAGAGAGGAGGGCATTAACTCATTCATAAGGATGACGATCTAGATGGTGAGTATGTGCTTGTTGAGTTCTTCTTCGTAGGTGCATGTATTCTTGATCAATCTTTTCAGTTGCTAATGTATGCTTCTGAAAATCAGTAACAACACACCGACTCAATTGTTACACTCATACTTGTCTACACCACACACATTTTCATCCACACATTCTTTTCTTAGATACTTTCTTTTCTTAGATACATTTTCATCCACACATTCTTTTCTTAGATACTTTAATTTTTAGTCTTCAAGGCTCTTTCAGTTTTTTTCTCAACGATTCCAACCGTGACTTATTTTTTAGGGTTGAAATGTTTTAAACTTTCCTTGCCGTCCCCCCCTTCCCTCTTATCAACGATTCTAACCATGACTTATTTTTTAGGGTCGAAATGTTTTAAACTTTCCTTGCCTATTCCCACTCATGATGACAAGCTTTAACGCTCTTATGTACTTCTTTGCATGTTTATTCATCGAGAAAGGTTCTTGGCAATTGCCATGCATCTCTAATTGTTGCGCAGGAACACTGTCACTCTCTTTTGAGAAACACCTATGACTCCTAAAATCCTTCTCAACCACACGTGAAGCAAAGCATGTTGCCTTGTACTCAGCCTTTTGTAGAAGAAAGTGTCACTGTAGGTTGCTTCTTGTTGATTCAGGTTGTTGTTCCACACTTAATAAGAAAACAATAATCAGAAACAGTTTTTTCTTCTATCATAATCTTCTTCCCAATCTGAGTGACAAAATTCAATCTAGGTATTGCTCGATATGTAAGTGATGCCATACCTAATGGTTCCTTTGATTGGCTTTAACATCCACACCTTGCCTTCCCCAATGGTTATCTTGGGATTGATTAGAGAAACTGCCAAGGATACCATTTGCAAAGCTGATGTCAAGCCATGTATTGCACTTAAATATACAAACTTTGCATTGACTTCGTGTACTTTATATCCACAAGTGGAGAAGCATCTTCCATGTCAATTGCCTTCAGAACGTTTCTTGCAAACTTTTGTTGAGAACTGAAAGTTCCATCTGACTCATGCTAGAACTCAATCCCTAAACAAGAATGCACAAGCCCAAGGTCTATCATTTCAAACTTTGAACTCAACATTTTTTGTTTGGCGGAATCTCCTCTCTTTTTGGTTTCCCCATCATAATGAGGTCCACCTAAAGAACAATGATCATGTATCCACTTAGAGAAAATATATAAATTTGCATCTAACGGGATTTTATAAAGACTAATACTTGCAAAGAAGGCATGTCCCAGGGGTCTATTTCTGCCCATACAATGCATGCTTGACTTTACACACTTTGTACAAACACTTTGTTTTTTGAATTGAGGATCTCAAACTCGGGTGCCCATGTCACATAAATCTCCACCTTGAGATGATCCTTTAGAATTGTTGACTATACATCCATTTGCAATATCGGACACTTATCATGGTGTCAGGTCTACTATTATGTGCACATCATATTATGTGCATATACTAGGAGGCTAACCCACCCTAGGCATGTGAGCATGGGAGCATGGGAACATGCTTCAGTGGAACAAGGGTTAGACTTGGTGTCTGATGCGTTGGAACGTCAACATGGCAGTTGGAATGCGGTACTTCTCGACTTGGACGGACGTATCAATGATGCAAGAAATTTCGCGTGAAAATATTATTTTTCTCTATTTATATGATAAAATAAGTATTTTATGGATTTTTGAAATCAAAATACTATACATGCTATTGTGGGTATTTTTTGGTAGAAGGGATTCTCTACATATCTATATTTTTTAGGAAATATTCTAATTAATTAAGACTTTTTAAGAGCATTTTTATAATAAAATAGACATTTTAAATGCATTTTTACGAGTTTCTTGTGGGTGTGTTAATTAATCTCTAATGACATAATTAGTGATTAACCACTCCGTTTAATAGAGGAAGAGAGGAAGGAGATGAGGGAAATAGATGAAGAGGATGATGAGGTGGAGAAGTGGAGGGAAAAGAGAAGCGTTTTCTTCTCCTCCTCGTCCTCAGAGATTCGCGCGCGCACAACCGCCTGTTGGTAAGGGGGACACTTTTTTTTTCTCCAGCCGGCGGTAGCCTATGCTCTCTCCCACAATAATTCGTTAAAAAAAAAGCTTTAAATCAAAGCCTTGAAAAGGTTTAATTTTTTAAAAATCATTTTCATGAAAAAAAAAGTCATTTTGAAACCTTTAGCCTTTCGGGTGCAAATTTTTTTCGACCATTCAAATTTCGGGAGTTTCATGTCCTTTCATTTTTCCCGATTGTTGGCTGTCCGCATTTTGGAATGATTGTTTGGGTTCTGAAATTTGTGTTTGTTCGTATTCTTGTGCGTTCAGGGTACAATTAAATTTTTGAAAAACTTCTACGCTCCTCCTCACAATAATTCGTTAAAAAAAAGTTTTAAATCAAAGCTTTAATTTTTTAAAAATCATTTTCATGATTTAAAAAAAAAATCATCTTGAAACCTTTAGGCTTTCGGCACAAAAATTTTTTTGACCCTTGAAATTTCGGGAGTTTCATGTCCTTTCATTTTTTCCGACCATTGGTTGTCCGTATTCTGAAACGATTGTTCGGATTTCGAAATTTGTGTCCGTTCGTATTCTCGTACGTTCAGGGTACAATTAAATTTCCAAAAAACTTTTGAAAATTCGTGAAAAATTATACATGTTTTTTTTTAAAATTTTGGAATATTCGGGTTTGTTGTCCGACATGTGGTGTGTCCGTTTAGGCGCCTGTGACCGTTCGATTTCTTGTAAAAATCTATTTTTTTCTAAATTTTTTTGCCTTCGTTGCATGGTGGTGGCATGGCTTCGACGTGGCACCTGACCCTTTAGGAGTGTCAGGCTTTCCTGTGACAGTCTGCTTTCCAGGCCTCAGGAAAAGGAATACCTTCTTCTCCCAGTGATTGTTGGTGGTGCCATATCGGGACAGTGATGGAATCCCCCCGCACTGCTTCGGGCCCTTGCACGAGTAGTGGAGATTCCATCTCTTCGCATTTGTATTGCCTTGTTGGATTCTGTGCCTCACATGATATCTATTCCCAGTCTTCAGGGCGATCCCATTATGCAACGAGTGGAGTATTCAAGCCTTCCACGCTAATGCTTTATTTACAGACAAATGGGTCATCTGGCCAGAGTCTGCCCTCGGTGTGTCAAACTAGGCGACTGTCCGTGGTGGTTCCCCCTTCTACTTCCCACTCAGATCCTCATCAGGGAGCCAAGGGAGGAGCAGGTTCCTAGGCCATGGAGCACCAAGTTCCGACCATGGATGACCCATCAGCCGAAGAATGGCAGACGGTTGGCCCCTGTCGTCCTGGTCGCCAGTCGAGGACCAGAGCCGAGCGTCGCTGCCGTGCACGCCAGGCTGTCAACATGCAGAAGGATTTGGTTTTGTCAGAGAACCGTTTCGAGCACTTATCAGAGCACCCACCCGCAAATGGCGGGCTCCCTTTAGTCACGGAGAGGGCCCCCCGCCCCCCCGAGGTGGCGGCTGATTCCTCGCGACTTCTCCTCTAGCCTTCAGTGGTGCCCAGTGGGGTAGACCCATCCCTTGCTTTGTTGAGCCTTCCCTAGCAGCCTTCCTCTCCGATGGATATCTCTCAGCAGCATCCCTCTCTAGCCTCTTCGCCCTCCCACTCCCACTCCCACTCCCACTCCCCCTCGCCTCCTCCCCCTCCCCCATCCTCGCCTCCAACTCTTCCCGCAGTCAGTCCATTTGCCCCTTCCTCTTTCTTCGTGGCTATGATCCCTCCCCCCTCCGCCTCTCCAGAGCATTCCGGTCGCCCCCCTGCAACCCCCGACCCCAGAGAGGAGACATAGGATGAGTACCGTTCGCCACTTGATTCATTGTTTCTCTCAGAGCCGGTGGAGATGACCATTGCGGCCTCACAAGTGAGGGCTCTCCCACCTGAGTCCCTAGGTGGCCCCCCAAGGATCTTGGGGCAACCTGTGGATTATAGTTTCTTTCGATGTCTTTCGGTGCAAGAAGGGACAGACAGGTTCGAGGAGACCATAGCCCCTATTCGGGTATGTGTGGTCTTCCACCATTCCAGACCCTCTACGCTAGAGAATGGCACGATGATCTTCTCTTTCCCCTTGAGCGCAACCCTCGGTACAGAGTGGGATCCAGAGTTGGTGTCTGCTACCATACAAGATCAGGCAGTTGAGCTATCGCATCATCTGCAGGATCTCCGGGATCACTGATGTTCTTACTCATCTATGGCCTTTGGCTAGGATGGAGCTTGGTGGATCTGTCCATAGAGACCAAGGAGGGGAGATGGTGACCTCTAGCCTGGAGGTGCTGCTTTTTGTGTTCATGCATACCTCTGTCACAGTACCTTTCCCCCCTTCTTACACAGATACCTCCATTGTGATCGATGGACACGGAATATGCATACTCTCACGCTCGGGGCAGAGTGGCAGTACATGGAGGGCAAGATCCATGTCCACTTGTTGGCATGACTCCGCACCAGGATAGATTGTGACTATTCCTCGTCTGCGCCCAAGACTCTTCGAGTGGAGGGTGGTTCTGGTAGTTCTGCCTCACACAGAGATTGATATGAGGATTGTCTCATGGAACATTTAGGGCTTAGGGGGGCCTCATTGCTTTTAGAGACGAGGCGTCCTTAGAGGAGATGTTGCATCGTGCTATGGTGGGGGGCATAGTTGTTAAAAAACGTGTTTTTTTGAAGGAATAAAAAACGTATATATTTTGAAACGTTTTTTATTTGGGTACGTGTTTTTTTTAAGGTGATTTTTTCAAATGAAAAAACCCTTGGATATCATGCGTCGCATGTACTTTTTCAAATGAAAAAAACCCTTGGATATCATGTCGTCGCATGTACTTTTTCGATTGTACGCTTCTTCGATCTTGCTGCCGCCGCCGCCGCCGCCGCCGCCGCCCTCCACCGTCCACGTAGCTGCCGCTCCCTGTTGCTCTGGTTCTGCCCGCTGCTCTGCTCCCGCTTGCTACTATCTCTGCTCCCGCCTGCTGCTCCAGGCTTGCTCCTACCCTCTGCTCTAGCCTGCAGCCTGCTCCCTCTGCTTCGCGTGCAGCCTGCTCCCGCTTGCTGGCAGTGCTGCTTCAGTCTCTGCCCTCCTACAAGCTGTACCCTTTGCTTCGCGGTGTGAGCCTTCTCCCACCTATCTACTGCAAGCAGCAACGTGCTCCCGCCTCTCTACTACTCCCACAGGCCACTTAATCATTCTGCTCAGTGCTCCCGCTTGGCAAGTTGCCTCCCGAGTCTCCACTCTCTGCTCCCGCCTCTGCCATCTGCAGCTCTGCTCCCGCCTTTTGTGATTTGTCCCCTCTTCTACACCCGCCTTTGCCCCATTTTCTCATGAGTCTTGAAATGGGCTGAACTCCCAATCCACTGAATGTGCATGTAGAGGACTCTTACGCACAGTTGTTTCACGCGCATGGTTTGAGATGAATGAGGTAAAAGAATGAAGGACCAAATATGTGAAGTTTGAAACCAATATAATGGGAGATGAAGCCTTTTGAAAGAAGGCTGAAGTGTTGGGTGAGGATTCTACAGCCGTTCTACAGTGTCTTACGCATCACCGGTATATGGAGGGCACACACTTGGCTTATTGTATGAGTATATGGACAAGATCGGTGAATGCATTAATAAGGCACAAGGCTTGGAAGAAGAGGAGTAAGTACATTACTGCATTGACTTAGAAGTTGTATCATTTATGCATAGCATCCCTAACGAATTTTAGTGTTTTATGTATAGTGTTTTAATGAATCAATTAGGGTGACAGATCTTCGCAATGTGTGGCTCACTCGATGGGATTGGTTTCATAGACCAATTAATGCTGTTGCACACATCCTCCATCCTCTATGGAGAAATGACAAGCAAGTCTTATGTGAGGAGTTGGAGGATGGCTGGAGAGAGTACATCGATGATTTGACTGGTGGAGATGTGCAGCAGTTGAGGATACTAGAGTAGGAGCGCTTACACTTTCGGAATAGCACATGAAAACACTTTGGGTCCCCCACTGCTCGCCTACGAGAGTGCCAACTTGAGCTTGTGTCATGGTGGAAGAAATATGGCGTTGGTGCTGCCCATTTGGTAGGAACTTTGTTGCAACTTGCTTGTGATCCTTAAGTGATGGAGTGTTAGTAAATTTTCCTCAACTTTTGGAATCTTCATTTACTGTAGAGAAGCTTCTAAGTTCTTCTAATTTTTGAATGGCAGAGAAGCATTGCCATGAGAGTGCTCTCACAGGACTGCAGCTCAGGTCCTTTTGTGAGAGAAACTGGAGTACTTGGGTCCTCTTTCACACAAAGAAGATGAACATATTATCTACCGCTCAGCTGGAGCGTTTGGTGTGTTGCCACTGCAACCTTTGTCTTCTTTGTGCTCTCACAGGACTGCAGCTCAGGTCCTTTTGTGAGAGAAACTGGAGTACTTGGGTCCTCTTTCACACAAAGAAGATGAACATATTATCTACCGCTCAGCTGGAGCGTTTGGTGTGTTGCCACTGCAACCTTTGTCTTCTTCATGAGAAATGCAATTCTATTGAGCCTTGCTAGGTGAATGTCGACTTGATCGACATCGAGAATATGAAGGAAATTCTAGAGATCCCACTAGATGAGCGAGACATTTATGCTATGCTCTACGAGGAGGCCATCTAGCCGATTTGCACCACGCGGAGCCATTCGAGAGTCAGAGTCCAAGTTCAAGGCCATGACCACTTCATTAGTAAAACGAGATCTAGTGCTCAAGTTGGCACGAGAGTATCAGAGTGTTGCAGCATAGATAGAGGAGGCAGATATGGATGATTCAGATGATTTGGATGATTCATCTACTTACACTACAAATTCAGAGGCTGAGGTATCTGATCATGATGTTGAGATGGATGTGTAGACTCTAGAGTGTCAGTCTTCAGTCTTGACATTTTTTTATTTCATTTGTACTTGGCACTTGTGATTGGAATTTAGCATTTTGATTTGACTTTGATCATGGATCATGGATGGTGGATTATGTTACTTGTCTCTTAGCTCTAGCCTTTGGAGTCTGAGTTCTTCAGTTTTATCATTCTTTCTATTTTTAAACTTTACAATGTACACGAATGGTTAATGTTGAATGATCATTGGTAAACCAATATTAAAGTCAATGAAGATGCAGCTTCTCCTAATGCGAGAAGGACTTGAAATCAGTGGTTCCTTGGTCATTGTTTTCATGCACAAGGTTAACTTTTATACATGAAATCTGTGTTCCAACATCCTAGGCTTAAAAATTATAGATACAGGCCATAATTACAGCTTAAAAAAATTAATAAATAAAAAACTTATTTAAAAAACTTCTCCAAAAATAAAAAAACATTTTTAAAAGTATAAAACTCGTATAATACTTCCCATTTTTAAAAGTATAAAACTCGTATAATACTTCCCATTTTTAAAAACGTCTGGCAACTGTGGTGGGGGGATCTATTGACATTCTTTTCCTTCAGGAGCACCATCTTACTGAGGGGCGTACCCGCTCTGCTGCGGGAAGATTCTACCAGACAAGAGTCATACTTTTTGGTCTCCATCCTTTGGCCCTTCAGGGACACATGGAGGAGTGACTCTCTCTGTCACTGAGCATCTTCTGCCATCTGTACAGGATCAAGAGTCATAGTTCTAGGACGTGCTCATTGGGTTACCATTCTGATAGGAGAGGATAGCGTTGGCTTCCCCAACATTTATGCCCTGAATGCGGCTTCAGAGGTAGAGCTATCTTTTGGAGCACTGTCCAACATGCCCTTCGCTAGGTTGATTTTTGGTGCATGGGCAGTGACTTCAACATGATAGAGGCAGCAGAGGATAGACTTGGAGGTGGCACGTCCACTGTCTGCGCGGGGTGTAGTACTCTGCATGGGAGGAGATGATATTGATTCTCAGGGGATAGGACCCTTGGTATATTCCAGAGTTTGGGCACAGCCCTGGGAGTCTTAGATTTTTTCGATTGGATAGGCGGAGCACTGGCCCCAACCTCTCGGCTGGACAGGTTTTATGTTGATGAGTGGGCTTGTAGCTGTGGAGGCATGGTTGGTATTCTGGCAGGAATTACATTTTCAGATCATGCCCTAGTTATTTTGTCCCTTTAGGACCCATGGAGGCATGACATACATTCGAGCTCTAGAATTCCATATAGCCCTCATTCAGGACCCCGAGATTTGTAGCCAGATTGAGCAGATTTAGGTGGGTTTGGAATTTTCCTCATTAGGATCTGCAGCGTGCGCTTTGGATAAGGGTCTTGGGGAGGTCAGTATTTTCTTGCAGGAGGTAGCCTAGAGTAGATTGGAGGGATTTCCAGAGCAGAAGAGGAGTCTGAGGAAGGGCCTAGCCACTTTACAACGTCTTCAGGAGAGTTCCTCGACCGGATAGCCTCTAGATTGAGAGTCAGAGCACTGCTGCCCGCACACAGAGATTTGGTCCATTAAGGAGAGGAGGGTGGATTATAGATACCATGCCAAGGTCTCATTCTGGACAAAGGCCGGTGTGACAGAGTTACTGGAGACTTTTTTGAGATAGCCGGCCCTCATAGGAGGAGAGACGGTATTCACAGGCTATGTGGCGCCAGGATGGAGTTATTATTTCCGATCCCCCTCTAGGTGAGAGCCATCGTCATGGATTTCTTTCGGTCTCTTCTCACTGCTGCCCCATTGTGTACATTATGTGTGCTATGTTATATGCACATTATGTGTGCATATACTAGGAGGCTAACCCACATTAGGCTTGTGAGCATGGGAGCATGGGAACAAGCTCTAGTGGAGCATGGGTTAGGACTAACCTTAAGGGTTAAGGTTAGGGTCAGGCATCCAAGGGTCACACATAGGAAATGGAAAGTCAAGAGTCACTTGAGGGCCCTCCTATATAATAGGGGCATGGGGAGGGCTTGGGAGCTTGGAGGTTTATGCTATGGTCTCTTGTGTAGAGGTCCATATCTACTCACCTACCATTTCATTCTATAGCTACATGCTATTGGATTGGAGTTATACCTCTTGATGGTATGGGACATCAAGGTAGAGGTATGATGTATTTTATTTATAATTCATGTGTGCATCCCTTGGACTCGGGGGTGGTTAGGTGGTTGAGTTTATGCCTGATTTATACATGTTTATGCATAACAATTATCTAGAGAGATCTTAGGGTTTTAACAGTGATATCAGAGCAATCTCTATTTAATTGTTGTTAATTTTTTTAGTAAATTTTAATATTTACTAATAAAAATATTATTTTATTGATTTGTGTTGATGAATTTCACGTGGATCCTCGATATGGCGATTGGAATGCGTGTTACTACAATTTCAATGGACGAATCGACGTTGCGAGTGAATTCCGTGAGTTTAATGCTATTTTTTTCTATTTTTATGGTTTAAAATAAGCATTACTGAAATTTTTTACGAAAATACCACATATTTTATTGTGGATATTTTTGGAAGAATGGATTTCCTAAATTCTTAGAATTTTTAGAAATTTTTTTTCTAATTTTTAAGAAATTTTTTGAGCATTTTTATGATTAAAAATATATATTTTATAGATTTTTGCGCAGGTATGCGATCAAATTTCTATCTAGTTTCTGCTGAAATGCAGTAAGGGATAGCATGTTGATGCATGAAATGCTCTCCCGTGTGCGTGGAGTCCTCTCCGCCTCTCAATTCTGATTTTTTCTTCTTTTTTTCGTAAAATCTCTTAAAAAAGAATTTTTAAATTAAATATTAATCATAATTAATATTAATTATAATTAGAGATTTAATAAAAAACCTTAATGAAAAGATTAATTTTAACCTCCGTTAACACAGAGGAGAGGAAAGAGATTGAAAGGGAGAAGAAGGAGAGGAAAGAGGGGAGAAGAGAGGGAGTTTTCATTCTCTCCCTCTCCTTCTCTTTTGTGCACAGGGAGAGGAGCGCTGCGCTGCAGCCAGCCGGCGAAAAAAATTGCCCCCTCCCTTAAAAAAATCAAAACCTTTACAAAGCTTAATTAAAACTTATTTTATTTTTTTAAAAATAAGTTTTTTATTATTAAAAAAAACTTTTGATAATATTTAAAAAAAAGCTTGAAAAAAGCCTGAAAAATAGTAAGAAATTATGGGATTTGAGATAAAATTCTCTTTTCTTCTTGAAACTTTTTGGCTTTTTATCTTCCGGAATTTTTTGGCTTTTTGTTTTCCCGAAACCTTTTGGCTTTCCAAATTTCGAAATTTTTTTTGACCTTTCGTATTTTGGAAACCTTTGACCTTTCACATTCCGATTTTTTTTTGGTCTTTTCATTTTCCTAAAACTTTTGGCTTTCCATATTCCAGGAAAACTGTTGGAATTTCGAAAATTTTTGACTGTTCATATTTTAAATGCATTCGGGGTAATTTAAAATTTTTAAAAAATTCTTGAAAATAAGTGAAAAATTAGACAAAGGTTATTTAAAATTTTGGAAAAATGTGGGGTTGGTGTTTGGCATGTGGTGTGTCCATTCGGGCGCCCGTGACTATTCAAATTCCTTTAAAATATATTTTTTGACCCAGAAAATTAAAAAATCCATTAAAATTAAAAATTTTCATTGGATTTGAGAATTGTCGAGCGGAATTGGAAGTTTCGTGAACGATGGGATTCTTAGGAATATTCTAGATATTATTTTTAGAAATCTTAAAAATTGATATTTTTAAAATATCAATGGTATTTTGGTAAAATAAATTGCTAAAATGCTGAAAAAATATAGGTTTGGAATGCCATAAGATAGGTTTGGTGGAATTCAAAATTATTATATTTTGAGGTCCTGGAAAATTAGAAAAAATCAGAAAAAAATCACGATAATTCTTTTTCTCGAGAATTTAATATTTTCGAGGGTTATTTAATGTTGAAGTATGTTTTCTCGTGCTGACATTAGATAGATGCGGGTTATTCATATATTATTAATATGATTATATCTTGTATTTATGGATATTTATGTTTGGATTAATTTTAAACGATGTATTCATGGTTTTTTTACCATTGTTTAGCCATTCTTTTTGGACATGTTCCTTAATTTCTTTTGATGGCTATAATTTGCGTTCAAAGTGTGTTTCACCTTTGACACTTTTCCATGATAATTTATTTTGCACTTATTTAAGTATGGATCGTGCTTAATTTCTTAAGCCTAAGACAAATTCTATCATGGGTTAGTTGATCAGTTTGTTTTGGTGGATTTTTATTGGATATTTTTCAAGTTTTATATGGACTCATCAGGTTCTGCCTAGATCACTTGTATCTAGGGATTTTTTATTGAGTGCTACACACATGTGTTTCACTTGCTTACTTTGGAGTTTTGCTTAAATGACACAATGTTCATATACTCTGGATTGATGAGTTGGCCACCAATTTTAATGCTTCTTTTGGCATGATTAATGTCCATTAGATGGTATGCATTGATTTTTATGCTATGGTCTCTTGCGTAGAGATCCATATCTAGTCACCTACCATTTCACACTATAGCTACATGCTATTGGATTGGAGTTATACCTCTTGATGGTATGGGACATCAAGGTAGAGGTATGATGTATTTTATCCATGGTTTTATAAGGATCTTTTGATCTTTTAAATAATTACATGTGCTTTGAAGGTAGCATTTGCCTTCGTTTTTTGCACGTAATTTTGGAGTATATTTCTTGTACTCTTGTACATATTCCAACTCGGATACCTAGTTGCTTATATATCTAGGTGAGTTATTTTTCTACCCTAACTTTATTGTGTTTTGGGTAGTTATCATTAGAAAGGCGCCAATAATTCAATTTCTTTTCTAATGATATACTTAGAAGGAGTTATTCCTTGATGTAGTCTCAAGTATATAGAGACAGGTTTAGTATGTGAAAGTCTGGATAAGGCCATCTTATTCCTTTTATACATGATTTTATTCATATTTCCTAGACGGCATACTAGGGAGGTTCAAATTGTTAAGGTATGTATGGGTGGTATCATGGTGGTATGGGACGCTAGTGATCCCTCCACATATATTATCTTATGGGATAATTTGGGCTCAAGATTGTTGCTTTGCTTACATCACTTAGCATGTTGTCCTCAACATTCAAAGACAATCTCATTTTCTAAATTCACTAGAAGTTATAGTGTGGGCATTCTTCTAGATAAACTTCTTTTATCTATAGCTTGCATGTTTTGATGAGGGTAATCTCGTCGGCATTTTCACTTGTATAAATCTCTTTCTTTAGAGTTCAAACAAGTTTATCTTGTTGTGTTCGGATATAAGGAAATTCAGATTCTTCCTTTGTTGGCATTTCTTTCTCTAGATCCGTACTTTAGGTGATTTATATAGTCAACCTGATTGTTTACAGGGATGGACATATGTGACTCATCGAGATGCTGATGACTCTCTATGTTGATATGGATAACTCGGGACGTCGATTATTCCATATACAGATGTGGGTATGTCGGAGCGCCAATGAATCCCTGGTTTCTGCTGTTATAATGTCATGTTTTTCTACTTTATTCCGAATGGTTTACAACAACGAGGAAGTTACTTTGAATGTGAATTGCTCTGATCATCCGCAGTCTGATGGGCAAACAGAGCATGTGAATCAGATTATAGTGTATATGCTTCGTGCATATGTCTCTAGAAAATCATCATATTGGAAAAAATATCTTCCAATGATGGAATTTTTCTATAACAGTTTTAAATATACGGCTATTGGTTTTTAGTCCGTGCATACTTATGTATGGGTATTAAGTTTTAACACAGGGCACCTATTGATGTCGGTCTTAATAAGGACATCGAGCTTGATGCATCGAGGGATTTCTTGCTGACCGAAGCTGACCGAAGCTCGGGATTCTATCAGGAGGAGTGCTCAAGATAGGGCACGATTTTATGCTGATAGGGGACGCTCATCTTGGTCTTTTGAACCAAGAGCGTTGGTTTATTTTAATGTTCTTAAAGATTCTCAGACTTTGTCAATAGAAAAATGCTCGAATTTATCTCCTAAATATTGTGGTCCATTTTCGAGTTATACATCGGATTGGCATAGTTGCGTTTGAACTTAAAACTACCTCCACATGTTAGAGTTCATCCAGTCTTTCATATCAATAGATTGAAAGGAAAACTGGGAGGTGAGGATAACACAGTTACTCCTCACAAGAACTCATTGAAGTTGATTATTTATCCTATATTCCACATGAATCTGATAAGGTACTTGAATTCAGGGAAAGAAAACTTTGTAGTTGACTAATCTTTGAGGTTAAAATTAGGTGAAAAGATAAGGAAAAAGAGGATTCGACTTGGGAGTCGGTTGAGATTATTCAGCGCAGTTCTCCTTCTTTTCATTGTAAGAGTGCAATGTTTTGAGAGAGGGGAAGTATGTTATATGTACATTATGTATGCTATGTTATATGCACATTATGTGTGCATATACTAAGAGGCTAACCCATATTAGGCTTGTGAGCATGGGAGCATGGGAACAAGCTCTAGTGGAGCATGGGTTAAGACTAACCTTAAGAGTTAAGGTTAGGGTCAGGCATCCAAGGGTCACACATGGGAAATGGAAAATCAAGAGTCACTTGAGGGCCCTCCTATATAATAGGGGCATGGGGAGGGCTTGGAGGCTTATGCTATGGTCTCTTGTGTAGAGGTCCATATCTACTCACCTACCTTTTCACACTATAGCTACATGCTATTGGATTGGAGTTATACCTCTTGATGGTATGGGACATCAAGGTAGAGGTATGATGTATTTTATTTATAATTCATGTATGCATCCCTTGGGCTCGGGGGTGGTTGGGTGGTTGAGTTTATGCCTGATTTATGCATGTTTATGTATAACAATTATCTAGAGAGATCTTAGGATTTTAACACCCATTATCCCCCAAGTGATAGATGCACACGAGAGAGTCTGTGGAGACACACAAGAGATGTGGTTCCCCCCTCCCTTCGGTCTTTCTTATTGACTCCTTTCACTACTGCAGAGGAGCTGGTGGAGGCGGTGAAGGCATTACCCAAGGAAAAATACCCGGGGGCAGATGGGCTTCTTGCTTCTCTCTTTCTTCACCATTGGGACCTCATGGAAGGTGGCCTTTGCATTGCCTTCAATGAGATTCTCATAGGTGCCATGCCAGAGAGGCCCACAGAGGGCTTGATACATTTGATTTCCCAGGAGGGTGGTGATAAATTGGAGATCTGGTAGTGGAGACCCATCACTCTTCTAGGGACAGCCTACAAGATTTTGGCCAAGGCCATCAGCAGAAGCAGGCGACTTCAGACTTCCCATCCCAGACTTGATCCATGACACTCATACTCGTTTTGTTCAGGATCAGAGTATTCTGGACAACATCTTTACCTTTTTGGGAGGCGACAACTTCGGCTAAGATGCGACAACAGGACCTCATTGTGCTACTCCTTGACTTTGAGAAAGCTTATGATAGGGTGGATTGGAGCTTTCTAGAGGGCACTATGAGCTAGATGGGATTCCCCATGGAGTGGATCCGTGGAGTCTGACTTTATTCAGCATCTCACAGCCAGGTTCTCATTCAGGGAGCCCGGAGGCGACAAAGCTCCCCTTTCCCACTCGATTCGATATAGGGCTGTCCTCTGGAACTATACCTTTGACACAACAGCCTACCTTGCTAGAGATGTTGGGAATCTCCAGAGATTTGCGGAGGCGATAGATTTTCTGCCGTGCATCAAGAGCATAGATCAACTGGCACAAGTCGTGTGGTTTTTGGGTAGGCTCATCACCCATCCCAACTTGGCAACCAGTTGAGGCTTTCCAGTGGATCTCGAGGGGCACTCCAGCCCGATACCTCGGCTGCCAGGTTGGCATCGATATCTCTCTCCTGATGAGCAGCAGCTTGCTTTGTTTCTTCTGAGTATTCGGAAGAAGCTTCTCTACTAGAGCTCGGCGAGGTTATCCCTAGCAGCAGGCAGAGTGGTGGTGGCGAACCAGTTACTGCTTGCCACCATGTGGTACATCACCTCTCATGCTGGCCCTTTTCTCGGGCTTGTATATTGGAGCTAGGTACAGTGTTTGATCCAGGCCACCGGAAGTGATGGGAGGCCAGCCACACGGGCCAAGGTGGCATGGAGAGTGATCATTCAGCCATGTAGCAGAGAGGGGGGCTAGGTCTCATTGATCCGGCTATACAGAGCCGTGCCCTGTTGGGCGCAAGTTGATTGTCTGAAGACTCCAACCCGCCAGTGGTGAGCCTTGGAAGGATTTCCTCTTGGCCCGGATTTCAGCTTGCACTCCGAGCCTTGGAGCCCAGTGGCCGCAGAGTACTAGATGGATCTTCACAGAGATGCAAGCCCGTGGTTTTAGTCCTGCCTTTGAGGATAGATTTGCAGCCAGTCTACTTTGTGCTTGGGATCATCTCAGGCTAGCCCTCAGACTGATTGTTTGAGTGGCCTCAGAGGAGCAGCTTCGGTAGCCTTTGATCTGGAACCCCCTTATTCATTTACCCAGTGGCCACATGCTAGGGGCCCGACCACACATATCCTGAGGTGCCTTGAGCATGGGACCAACTAGGTCTCTTGGAGATTGGGTTGCACACAGGAAGTTACCTTAGGAGGAGCAAAAGAGAGGACTGACAGGGATCCAGGGTAGAGATAGGCTTAGCATCGACATTGACTCAGCTATTCCTCCTCCAGAGTGGCTAACTCCTATTCCAGACCCGACCCCCCGATATGGCTAGGTGTGTTCACCAGACACGATATTATTGTGGCGGTCTATGGAGTAGATGAGGACAATTGTTTGATCACTTTTTCTATTGGATTACATAGTAGATTGGAGAGATCAGAGCACCCCTTCGAGGATTTTAGAGGCTGAAAAGATGCAAGGGGGAAGAGAGCTTGAGCTCTTGCAAGCACACACACACACTCACAAAACCCTAATAGAGAACACACAAGGTGAGAGGCTGAAAATATTCTTCTTCTCTACTCAACACTCAACACACCATATACAAGAATAAGAGTACACATAATATGAAAGGTACTCAACCAATACATACACGGGTTCTCTATAGTGTGAACCCGACTAAAATGAGCTGGTGCTATAACTATGCCAGTCTCTAGAATGGCTGTCACACAGCCTGTCATCCCACTGGCCGCATATCTCCCATGATCTCACCAACCATGCCAGTGGTGTAAGTGTGGGGCCTATCCCCCAGGCGGGTCATCAGTGTCCACCGCCTCACTAGACGAGCTCGATATCTCAACACTCCCCCTCGAGCTCAACTCCATCTCATGTACACCAAGCGAAGCCCTGAATTTGCGGAGCTTCTCTGTACCCAATGCTTTGGTGAAGATGTCAGCTACCTGATCCTCTGTGCTGACATAAACAAGGTCAAGATCTCCTGCCAAGAACTTCTCTCTGACGAAGTGGTAGTGGACCTCTATGTGCTTCGTACGAGCATGAAATACTGGGTTCCTGGCCAACTGTATACTGCTAAGGTTGTCACAGAAAATGACAACTTGTCTATCCACTGATAGACCCAAATCTGCAAGTAGCTTTCTCAACCAAGCTACCTCACATGCTGCCATAGCAGCTCCTCTGTACTCGGCCTCTGTACTCGATAGAGCAACCGTAGGCTGCTTCTTGCTGCTCCAAGTAACAGCAGCACTCCCCAAAGAAAACATGAATCCACTGGTAGATCTTCTATCTGAGATACTACCAGCCCAATCAGCATCTGTGTACCCATGTACACATATCTCTGTCCCAATCTCATAGAATAGTCCACAATGCAAAGTAGACTTCACATACCTCAGTATGTGTCTCACTGCATCCAAATGCGGTTTCCGTGGAACCTGCATAAACTGACTCACCAACCCAACAGCATAGCTCAAATCTGGTCTGGTGATCGTCATGTAGATCAAACTTCCTACTATGCTCCTGTACATAGTAGGATCCTCCAAGATCTCTCCTGAATCTGCACTCAACTTGCCATTCTGATCCAATGGCACAGAAATAGGCTTACAGCCCGTCATACCATACTTGGACAACATGTCCAAGCCATACTGTCTCTGCAGTAATCCAATACCATGCGGTGACCTAATCACCTCAATGCCCAAGAAATATCTGAGCTCCCCCAGATCTTTCATCTCGAACTTCTGTCTAAGCAAGATCTTTACATCAAAGATCTCTGCATCATGGTCCCCCGTAATGATCAAGTCATCTACATAGATGACAACAAGCACAACTCCTCTATCACCATGTCTCACATACAGCGAGAAATCTGCATTGGCTACATGAAAGCCAATAGTGACAAGATATTCAGAAATCTTGTCAGACCATGCTCTTGGTGCTTGCTTTAAGCCATACAAGGCTTTCTTCAACCTGCAAACATACTCGGGGTGACCCTCATCCTCATAACCAGGTGGCTGCAACATATACACCTCTTCTTGCAAATCCCCATGCAAGAATGCATTCTTTACATCCATCTGATGTAAAGACCATTGCTTTGACGCAGCCACTGCTATATCAACTCTCACCGTTGCCATCTTGGCAACTGGACTGAAAGTTTCCTCATAATCAATCCCATATGTCTGCGCATATCCTTTGGCTACCAATCTAGCCTTGTACCTGTTTATGCTTCCATCACTGTTATGTTTAACTTTGTACACCCACTTGCATCCAATGGCTTTCTTGCCTTCAGGCAATTGCACTAAATCCCAAGTTTCATTTCCATATAGTGCATCCATCTCCTCATCCATAGCTTTCTCCCAACACATATTTCCAACAGCCTCATTAATGCATGTGGGCTCAACAACCTGCACAACCTTTGCCATATATGCATAGTGATGTGCCACATAACCATCATAGGTAAATCTCTGTACAGGATTTCTCACTCTCCCAGATCTTCGCAGCTTCTCATTCATGGCTTCCATAGCCTTCTTTACACCAGGTGTTCTCATAGCTGGGATCCCAAGCTCCTCATCAAGGCTCATATCTGAGCCACTAGACTCTCCATCAACATGAGAATGCCCTGCAGAAATGTCAGGCATACCAAGGGGCTCAACCACTTTCTCTTTTCCTTTACGTGATGTACTAATCACATTTGCAGGACTGGTATTATGATGCAGCTTGCCACTCCATGGTCTATCAACAGACCCACTAGATGAGGACTCTCCTGGTCCACTCAAAGAGTGTGATTGCTGACCTGCATTCTGTGCAACCACACTTCCACTCACATCAGCCCCAACAGCTTCTTTTCCAGTAGCATACCAGCTGCTCATCTCATCAAAGACAACATCCCTGCTTACCCTCAACTCACGTGTAGCAGGGTTATAACACCTGTATCCCTTTTGCTCAAGGGAATATCTAATAAACACACATTTTTCAGCTTTCGGATCCAGCTTAGTTCTCAGCTCATCTGGCACATGCACATATGCAATGCATCCCCAAAGACTTTCAGATGAGACAAATCTGGTTTTCTGCCAGTAAACCTCTCCTCTGGAGTTACATCATGTATGGCTGCAGTTGGAGTCCTGTTCATGATGTATACTGCTGTAGAAACAGCCTCAGCCCAATAGCAATGCGGCATATTCTTCTCTTCCATCAATGCTCGTGCAATCTCAGCAATGTGCCTGTTTTTTCGCTCAGCAACTCCATTTTGCTGCGGAGTGTATCTGCATGTAAACTGTCTCTGAATACCATTCTTCCTCAAAAATTCAGAGAACTCATTGGAGAAGTACTCTCCCCCTCCATCTGACCTTAGGCACTTTACATATTTCCTTGTTTTCTTTTCAACCAAAACTCTGAAATTTTGACCACACGAGGAAAGTGTGGGTATATTTCATGAAAGAGAAGAGTGAGGTGTTCACTCACTTTCAGAATTTCAGAGCAAACAAAGCATGTATTTCCACGTAACAGATATGTGAGCAGAAATGCACTAGATGTTGTGCATTCAGATGTATGGGGTCCTACGAAGACCGTGTCTATGGGAGGCTGCAGGTACTATGTCACTTTCATTGATGACCACACGAGGAAAGTGTGGGTATATTTCATGAAGGAGAAGAGTGAAGTACATCTGCAAGGTACTTCACTTTGCCATCCTGCATAGACAATGGCACATCTCCAACATGGGCAATTGGATGGGCAGTGTCATCCCCTATTTCCACAAAACCTGGTCTTTCCGGGTTTTTCATCTCCTTGAACCACTCCCCATGACTTGTCATGTGGTTCGAAGCATCTGAATCCACATACCATACATCATCTTTTTGTGCTGCTTCAACATTTTCAGACATGGCATTCACGACATGCTGCATAACAAATAACCTTTCATTATCCTCATTATTTCTGCTTGAGGATGCATAGTTGTTTTGCTGCACTTTCCCATTTTGCATGTCAGCCTGCTTCTTATAACATTCTGACTGCACATGTCTAGGCTTGCCACAATAATAGCATTCACGTGCATCATTATATTGCCTTTGCCAATTTCCACGGCCTCTTTGACTCCCCCTGCCTCTGAATTTGCCTCTTTCACCTGCGTGTTGTTGTTGTTGTTGATTCTGGGACTGTTGTTGTTGTTGCTGCTGCTGGCCATAATTCTGATTACCTGTTCAGCCACCTCCTTGACCGCGTCCACGGCCTCCTCTACCTCGTCCTCTTCCTGAACTCGTGTAGAAGGCCTGTTGCTCTAAACTCTTTTTGCTTTGTGAAGACTGTTGGTCTTCACCCAAGTTCTTCTCTTCGATAATCAGGATAGACACCAAATCTGTAAAGTTGGGAATGTTTTCCCGAGTCTGAATAGACATCTTAAACGCCTTGTATTGTGGCCCGAGACCACGTAGACAGACTTCCACCTTGTCATCATCATCTACTGACACACCAATAGATGCAAGGGATTCCACAATACCCTTTATCTTCAACGCATAGTCATTCACAGACATGCTCTTTTTCTCCACAGTATGAAGTTCATTCTTCAACTGTATCTTACGTGCCTTGGTATTTGTTTCATAAAGCTTTACCAAGGTGTCCCGCACCTCCTTGGGGGACTTGGCATCCTGAATGTGCCCAATCATGGTGTCATGTATACTAATGGAAAGCCAATACATTACTTTCCTGGCTCCTTGGTTCCAGTCTTTAAACTCTTTCACATCTGCAGAGTAGTCAGATTTATATTCGGTATCTCCGGTGCCTCTTCATGCTCACCTTCTATGTAGTCCCAATAGCCTTTTCCCATCAGGAAATTCGTTAACTTGAACCTCCAAGCATGGAAGTAATTCTTATCCAGCTTCTCAGCCACAATCTGTGTTATGCCATCATTAGACATCTTGCCAAACACACAATTTTACTAGAAACTGCACTCTGGTTTTTCTGCACAAACTGCTGTATTTTCTGCACAGCGGTACTGTAGTACTCTCAAATGTCACAACCAGTGACTTCAATGTGCATACATACAGCCAAGGCAACTGTAGACCTCTTTGCAGCAGCACCCACAGTGTCTGCACAGTCAATCTGTCTTCCTGCAGTTCTTAAAACAGAGTTCTGCAGAGAATCGATGACTTACCCGCAGTGCTCGAAAACGCCTGCTTTCTGAAAAACGGAGGTCCAGACGCGCCCGAAACGCGTTTTCGGTCCAGAAAACATTGTCCGATAGGACTCCGATAGGACAGTATAGTTGCCCTATAGCTTTACTCCCGCGAAGAAAGCTCCTCAATCAGAGACCGTTTGCCGATGCCTCCCGTAGAGCTCCCGACAAGGGTGTAGTCACCAACACAATAGGGAAGAGTAGCTCTTACCCTCGTACCGCTTCCTGTAGTTCTCTTGCTTGCAGCTCAGCCCTTAGCACGAACCAGGCTCTGATACCATGAAAAGATGCAGGGGGGAAGAGAGCTTGAGCTCTTGCAAGCACACACACACACTCACAAAACCCTAATAGAGAACACACAAGGTGAGAGACTGAAAATCTTCTTCTTCTCTACTCAACACTCAACACACCATATACAAGAATAAGAGTACACATAATATGAAAGGTACTCAACCAATACATACATGGGTTCTCTATAGTGTGAACCCGACTAAAATGAGCTGGCACTATAACTATGCCAGTCTCTAGAATGACTGTCACACAGCCTGTCATCCCACTGGCCGCATATCTCCCATGATCTCACCAACCATGCCAGTGGTGTAAGTGTGGGGCCTATCCCCCAGGTGGGTCATCAGTGTCCACCGCCTCACTAGACGAGCTCGATATCTCAACAGAGGCTACACCTTGTAGAGAGTGAGGGTGATTGGTTTTTAGGCATGTGCATGGCACATAGATCCAGCACCGGCCAAGGTAGCCCAAGGAGAGATTTTGGCAGTTATGGATTTGGGAGTGCCGACCACTCACACGGTTGCAGTGGGACCCTAGAGAGTGGACATGGCATGATCCCATAGACTGGGTGGTGGAGATTATGGATGCCCCTTTCTTTGCATATACAACGAGCCACAGGATCTAGATGTCGGAGATAGATAGCACACCGACCAGCAGCACACTGGCAGTCTCACACAGGGCCTATCACAGTGCTTCCTTTCAGATTTCTAGAAGATGCTTTGGGAGGACAGCTTTCGGTCGAGGAAGATCACTCTCTTCCTCTAGTTAACGGCACATATAGGAGTTTGGTAATGGGTACTTGGCTGGTAGTCGGAGGGCGGTTAGCAGCTTGCCCGAGGTGTGGCGGCCACCCCCAGGAGTTTCAACGACATTGCCTTTGGGATTGCCTGAAGGGTTAGCAGATTTGGTAGCGGATTCTGCATCTTTGCTATGGACAGGGCATCGAACCGGATTATCACTTGGGGTATTGTTGCTTGGGCCATCGAGGCTAGAGTGGTCAGGACTTACGAGGAGGACGGGGGAGGCCATGCCCTTCATGTCTCCCACCATCATACTGCAGTAGTACCAGTCACAGCCCCACTTGTAGGTGTTTGGTGTCCAAGCTTATGCCAGCGTTGGGAGATTTGCAGTAGCATAGCAGCCTGGCACATTTGGCATGCTAGATGTAGCGAGGCTATCAAGGGTACCCACACTGCCTGTTGAGACTATCAGGAGAATATGGCTCGACATCATTCACACCCTCCATGGTCAGTGGGGAAGCTGTAGGGAGGTTTTGACCGCATGTGCAAGCGGCGGGAAGCCTTCTTGAGACTTTGGAGGGCTGGCCCTTTCCTCATTGATAGAGGCGGTGACCCCATTTGGCACTACAGACCACCTATGTGGTTGTTTCCACCCCCTCCCCCTATATGAGATAGCCTTCTCCTCAGAGAGCGGCCAGCCAGAGGAGAAGTATCTCTCCCCCTTATGATCACTTGTTTCTCGCCCTTATAGTAGGCGAGTTTGTATTTAGCCCTTCATGGTTGTACTTAGCCCTTTTGTGGCTGTTGTCTCTTTAACTAATTGAAGGATCTTTTTCCCAGGAAAAACAAAAAGACCATAAACTAAGACCCGTAGAGATACTATCTCCATGTCTTTAAAGCATAAATGATCGCATACAACTCTTTCTCTTGAACTGGATACCTAGTTTGTGCATCGTTGAGTTTCTTACTCTCAAAGGCCACAGGCTTCCCATCCTAGAAAAAAGCTATGCTTATCGCAAAATCACTAGCATCAGTCTCAACAATGTAAGGCCTACTAGGATCCGATAAGGCTAACACATGAGTTTCTCGACCTTTATTTTTTAAAAGTATCAAAAGTTCCCTGTAGTTTCTTATTTCAATCAATCAGAGAATTAGATTTCTTATTTTTACTCTTAAGAAGATTGGTAAAAGACATTGTTAACTTTGAATAATCCGTCATAGATTTTCGAGGAAACACCACGAAACCTAAGACAGATCTTAACTACTTGTCTGCACACAAAAATGACCATTCCAAAACGTTTTGGATTTGATCCAAATCTATACTTGAGCCATCTGGAGAGATCTTATGACCCAAATATAAAAATTCCTTCTTGAAGAAATCACACTTAGATAATTTACAATATAGTTTCTTTCTGAGCTTTCCTAGAATCTCTTTAAGATGATCCTCATGCTTAGTCAAAGTTTTACTGTATATCAAAATGTCATCTAATAAAATCACCACGCATTTTTCTAATACATCTCGAAATAAATCATTCATGATCTGTTGAAAAGTTGCTGGTGCATTAGTAAGACCAAAGGGTGCACTAAAAATTCATAATGGCCGTAACATGTCCTAAAAGCAGTTTTAGGAACATCTTCTTCTGCAATACGGATTTGATGATAACCGGTTTGTAAATCAAGCTTTGTGAAATACTTAGCTCCTTGCAATCTATTAATAAGATCATCTAATCTAGACAATGGGTATTTGTTTTTAATTGTAACCTTGTTAAGACGTTGTTGTACCCAAGGAAACTTTCATTAATGAGCTTGAGTTAATAGAAAACCTTTTTAACTACTATGAACTTTTTCAATTGGTTATGGATCCAATGTCGTTATGTTTTCATTTTGATGTCAACACTATTTCTTTAGATGTTTGGGGAAGTAAAGTGATTAATTCCATTAAGAGCGAATTTCAAGATGTATTTTCTGATGAGCTACCTCACAAATTACCTCCTAAACGAGAGGTGGACCATAAAATTGAGCTAGTACCGGGTGCAGTACATGTTAGTATTCCTCCTTTGACTTAGCCAGACTGAGAAAGATGAGGTAGCCAATAAATTAGCTGAATACTTCAGGATGGGTCAGATTAGACCAAGTAAGTCTCCTTGGAGTGCACCAGTTCTCCTGGTTAAGAAAAAAGATCAAGGTACCACTTGACGGATGTGTATTGATTACAAACGTCTTAATAAGGTTATAATTAAAAACAAATACCCATTGCTTAGATTAGACGATCTTATTGATAGATTGCATGGAGGCTTGATTTGCAAACCGGTTATCATTAGATCCGTATTGTAGAAGAAGATGTTCCTAAAACTACTTTTAGGACACGTTATGGCCATTATGAATTTTTAGTGTTACCCTTTGGTCTCACTAACAAACCAGTAACTTTCCAACAGATGATGAATGATTTTTTTCGGGATCCGTTAGGAAAATAAATGGTGGTTTTCTGAGATAACATTTTGATATACAATAAAACTTTGGCTGAGCATGAGGATCATCTTAAAGAGGTTCTAGAAAAGCTCAAGAAGAAGAAAGTGTATTGTAAATTATCTAAGTGTGATTTCATCAAGAAGGAATTGTTATACTTGGGTCATAAGATCTCTCGATATGGCTTAAGTATAGACTCGGATCGAATCCAAAAGGTTTTGGAATGGCCAGTTCCGCGTACGATCAAGCAGATCTTTTTTAGGTTTCATGCTGTTTCTTCAAAAATCTGTTAGGGTTTATTCAAAGTTGATAGCGTCTTTTACTAATCTTCCTAGGGGTAAAAATAAGAAGTCGAATTCTTCGATTGAGTGGAATGGGAAGCTAGAGGGAACTTTTGATACTTTGAAAAATCAAGTTCTCTATGCTCTTGTGTTAGCCTTGTTGGATCCTAGCAAGCCTTACGTCGTGGAGACTGATGCTAGTGATTTTGTGATAGGTGTAGCTTTGTTCCAGGATGGGAAGCTTGTGGCTCTCAAGACTAAGAAACTCAACGATCTACAAGCCTGTGGTACCCAGTTCAGGAGAAAGAGTTGTATGCGATCATTTATGCTCTAAAGACATGGAGACAATATCTCTACTACGGTTCTAAGTTTGTGGTCTTGACAGATCACCAATCTTTGCAGTACATTTATGATCAGCCGGACCTGAAAGGTAGAAAGGCCAGATGGACTGAGTTAATGCAGGACTTTGATTTCATAATTAAATACAAGAAAGGTAGGTCGAATCGCATTGTTGATACGTTGAGTTCACAACACAAGAATTGAAGGCAAGAGATAGGCAAGGTTTGAGAGAATAGATCACTATCTTTACTTGAGAGCATACAAGAGTGCATGCAAGAATGCATCCAACAATGCATACTATAATGTATACAAATGAGGATTTAGAGTTACAATTTGACCTTTATACTTGGCTCATAATGTTCACACTTGGCCAGCCAATGTTAAAAATGAGGTTCTAGTGCATCCAAAATAAATAATGTTCAAGTTGTGTACAACGTATTAATGCTATATGTGTTGGGCCAATACCAATTTTATGGTATTAGACTTTCCAACAAGCTCCCTCTCATCATTGTGAACATGGTGAAATGTTTGTGAGGGTTTGAAGAAAGATGAGATTATGTCCTTGGGTCACCACCTCATATTTTTCCTTTACTCACTCTGGTGTAAGCTTGATGTGTGAGACCCCCGCCCCCTCCGGTGTGCCCCTTCCGAGGGCATTGGCGACGGAAGCAGCGTCAGCCTCTCACATGGGGTAGGGATCCACACTTGGGGCCTCGCCCACGAATATCTGGACAAAAAACTAGTTTGGTGGTTCCTCTAAAACCGCACCCGGAAAAACTTCCCTCGCCTGGAAGGCATAGGCGATTCCGCCAGGAAAATCATCTAACGGGAGAATTAATCTAACGAGTCAAAGTCTTAACTATTCTAACTGATCCGATCGAACCTGAAGTCACATGGTCAGATCGAAGAAGAGACTTGCACTTGGTCCATAGAATCACCGCTTTTTTCCTTCTTTTCAAGGTACAGCCGCCGCACTGATTTCCTCCCACAGAACAAGGGTCTTCCTAGGACTTAATCTAACGTTACTAATCGTAACTTATTTGTATCACAAGAATCCCCCGATCTAGCCTCTAACCCCAACCAGCCCATGGGTTAGCCAACCGCTCGACCACTGTATTGGTGGGATTCCTTTATAAAAATTTGGTTATGTTTTGCTCGGGTATCGTGGAAAAGATTTCCCAGGCCCCCTAGCCGGTGTTTCATGCAAAAATTAAGGTAGGCATACCACGTACACACCCAATATGAAATTGCCATTATAACAGATTTGACTATCTTTAAAACAATCCTTCAATGAAAATCATAGTATTACTGATCATAATCCTCCAAAATATTGAGTCCACTGTATTATAAAATATGTCATTTGGACTCTTCGTTGAAGACCAGCTGGCCAACCAACGAGATCCAATATCAAAATTTGATTCACAAAAGTCATTCTTTTTAGTCCATCCAAATCTTCCTGGACGCACACATGGGTGTCCCAGTAACCGCGAGCCTGTACATCACCTGGTCAAAACTCTCTAGGATCCTACTTAGGTGTCCTAGCACTTCACTCAGGGACCGCTTCGTCGGTCCTCGCCCATCATACTGGAAGTGCACCATTTTAATCGTGCCGAGGCTGGTCAAGACCTCAGCAGGCTTTGCCGCGAGGGACGTCCCTCGACGACTCCCCTCCAGTAGCTGTTACAACAAACCTCTTCTTAGTTAAAACACATACCAAATGCTTCCTCCAGCATTCTGGCGTAAAACAGTCCTTTAAAAGAAAATAGAGGTTCTAAGTAAGTAAAATTTCCGGTTTGAGATTGGTTCCAAAAAACCCTTTTTCCTTAATCCATAATTTCATAATGAGAATCATTGATCTCTCATTAAGGTAATACACCCATCATTTGACTGAATGTCCAACTAGATTCTTGGTGATTTCGGTCAAGAAAAAACTAGGTTAATTCAACAGTAGTCTATTCTTTGTATTAAGATCTGGAATTGGTCTCATGAAGTTTTTGCTTGATTCAGATCAAGAGATGGACAAGTAGTTTACTGACCGTCCCTCTCATAGTCGTGGTCTAACCAAAATCATTCGATTTAGTTTTAGCTTTGATTCCAAGGATTTTCTTCAGATAAACATCTACTGAACTTCTAACCGAAGAGAATTCCAACTTTATGAATTTCATTCCTTCTTAACTATAATAGATTAAGAAATGGTTTTACATGATAATATCGGATTTTATAATGAAAATACTCTTCTTCCATTTTGGAAAAATATCAATGTGGTGAATTATCCACATAAATATCTAAAGATTCTTTCTACCAACTTATTTATTAACTCTAATTCTCTGGGTGGAATTATGGTGAAAATTCCTCTTTTGTCACCAAAAATTAATTCAAATCTTTCTCTACTTAAATACCATAAAAATTCATCTTTTAACTAAGTACAAATATCTATTTTTTTGAATAAGCTTAAAATTCATCTTTTTCTCATTTAATGATTGGATTCCAATTGCCATGGGAATTCCTCTTTTATCATAAAATAAATTTATCTAAAATTTCTTTTTAAATTAAATAAAAATATTCATTATTTCAAGAATTCCTTTTTTACCATTTAAATGATTGAATTCCAAATGTCATGGGAATTCCTCTTTTATCATTTAAATTTCCTCATGCATAAATTTTTTTTTATCTAAAATTCCTCTTTAAATTTAAATAAAAATATCCATCAATTCAATTATGCCAAGAATTCCACTTTTACCATTTAAATGCTTGAATTTCAAATGTTATGGGAATTTCTCTTTTATCATAAAATAAATTTATCTAAAATTTCTCTTTAAAATAAATATATTCATTATTTTAATATACCAAGATTTCTCTTTTTTTATTTAATTACATGGATCTCCATTATCATGGGAATTTCTCTTTTTGCATAAAAATAAAAAAACTAAAAATTTCTCTTTTCTTTAATTAATTATTTATGCATAAATACTAAAAAATAGTTTTCCATGAATGTGATGAAAATCATTCTTTTAGCATAGGATGACTAATTCTAGAATATGGTAGGAAGTCCTCTTTTCACATTATGCATAAAAATGAGTTATGTATTAATTTCTAAAAATTTTACCATAGCTTCGCTGCTATTACTAATAATTTTTAATATTTCTAACTATCCTTAGACTTAAATCCACTTTATGGAATTAAATCATAAGTTTACCATAATTTTATTAGCATAAAAGCATAAAAAAGTCATTTTCTTAACCTCTAGCTTAACTAGCATAGAGTTTGATTTTGAATTGAGAATTTATCAATGAGAAGCATCTACTTGAATAAAGAATTAGTCATAGGAATGACTATTCTTTTGGGAGAGAGAGATATACATAAAAAGCATCCTAGTTAAGCATAAAGACTAACTTTTTTGTGATTAATCATTAGAATTCTTATAGAAAGCTTGATTTGCAATGAAAATAATTAATTTAAAACTTCTCAAGCTTGAGAGGGGTTGAGAAGTGAAATCTTTTCAGAATATTAATGAAAACCATGAAATTACTTCTTACCTTTAGATTTTGCTTGTTTCTTTATCTTACAAGGAAGCCCCCAATCAATCAATTGGTTTAGTATGTTGAGAAGAAATCTCCAAGGATTGTTGAAGAGAGAGAGAAGCTCTAATCTCTCCAAAAGTAGAGGATTTTTAAGGGATAATAGAAAATATGAGTATTTTAATATAATACTGGCATGGTATAGTTCACAGATGAGAATACAAAAGAATGAGGGTCTATTTATAGGTGAGGGAGGCCACTAACTGAGTCCAACTAAGTTCTAGGCTTTTCCAGCTTCAATTTGATTGAATTTGGATAAGATTTGGACCAGTTTAGCTCCCATTTTGATCCAACAGAGAGGACACATAAAAATATCTTAACAATTTTGAATTAAAAATCCTCCCACACATGTGAAGGAGGCGCCTACCTCAAACGTCCCCCTCTCGTACCAAGGTGTCAAAAATTTATCATTCCTCCAAAATATCTCATTTTTTTAGTAATATCTCTTAATTTTTAGCTAATAAACCTTATACTCAGTCAACTCTTCATCTTATGTAAGCATTCACTCATTTTTGGATGTTTTTTTTTATTCATTGGATTTATCTCATCCCAACACTTGGCCCATTGGAACCTTAATTGGACCATAATCTAGAAATTTCTGAAAATCTTGACCCTTAGGCTAAGGTCACTTATATCATTTTTAATTGATTCCTAATGCACCTTGGAGAATTTTTTTTGAGCTTTTGTTTCAGGGAAATATATTTTTGATATTTGTAGAATTTTTATATCAAAAAATATCTCAATATTGAATTATCTCTCTTTAGAATTTTTCTTCTCTCTAGACAAAATCAAGGAAAAATAATATTTTCTTGTATTCAGAAATAGGGAATGATTACAAGGGATTTAAGTAAACGTTTATTCATTATTCAAGCGCTGAGGAGGAATCTTACATGATGAAACCATTCTTTCTAAATTTTATAATGTTGAGATGGCCTAGGTGATGGTACAGATGTGAGTGCTTGAGAAGTGCTTACATCCAATTGAAGAGGTGGCAATGTGCTTTCATAAGAGTGAATTTGGCTTAGGTACTCTTTATGATGTATTGGCATGTCTATTTCTTCTTATTAAGAGGGTGTTGAATTGAAGAGTTGGAGCATGAATTGATACTTTGATGGGTGAAGAAGTCTCTTGGCAAGGTGAGATGGCCTAGGTGATGGTACACATGTGAGTGCTTGAGAAGTGCTTACATCCAATTGAAGAGGTGGCAATGTGCTTTCATAAGAGTGAATTTGGCTTAGGTACTCTTTATGATGTATTGGCATGTCTATTTCTTCTTATTAAGGGGGTGTTGAATTGAAGAGTTGGAGTTCAATAGCATGAATTGATACTTTGATGGGTGAAGAAGTCTCTTGGCAAGGAGGTCTATGGATTTTTGATGTTGAAGCATAGTTTGACTCCCCCCTTCCTAAGTTATGTTGTACCATAAAAATCTTTTTAGGTAGCCAAGTTTAGAGAGGTGGAGATGTTGTATACCTCTATAAGTGCCTTGCCCTTGTCTACTCTCAGGCAGCGAAGCAATTGCTACCTAGTGGTGGAGTCGTCACATTCTCTGTTCAGATAGGTTTCCTCTTCCAAGTCTGATTTGGTCATTGGGGTGCATTGGTCATGGTAATTAATGAAGAAACCTTGATGTATTTGGGTTGGGGTAAGATTGTAGTTTGTTTTTGTTTAGGGACCCAAATCCAAGAATTTCCTTTATAAAAGCCTTGTGCTTGTAAAATCTCTTTTTGGATCCACTATAAGGAGTAGTTTTTAGCTTTGACCTCCTCGATTTATTCCTGTTTTTAGCTTTGACCTCCTCGATTTATTCCTATTTTTTCTCCTACTTGTAACCTTTGATTTTTGAGGAGAGGATGCAATGGTTGGACAAAATATTGGAACTTCTTGGGAAGTCTGCTCCCTAGATTTTGGTTTTCATTTATGAGCTCTTTCATTCTTCTTTTTTGGAGTAGTTGATGGAGAAGTTGAGGTTAAAGAATCTTCCATTGATAATGGTGTAGAGGGGTGTGAGCAACTAGCTTTAAATCCATTTGATGGCAAAGCTCCTTGCGACTTGTGATCATCCTTGAGACCTAGCAACTTCACTGAAGGTTGCATAAATACTAGAGTTTTGTAGTTAGGATGTTCTACCATATGTTCAAATTTTTTTTACAAGGTTTCTTTTACTTTTTGTACTTGCCAATTGTAACCAAGGGTGATTGTCCCTTTAAAGTTACCTTTAGGCAAGACTAAGAAGTCACCGACAAGGTGCCCATTATCAGAATAGGTGTCAATTTTTAACAAACGAAGCACTTTTGTATTTTTCTTCTTGTTACCACTCACTCTAGCTTCACTTGGTTGAAGCTTGGAATTTCCTAGTTGGCACCAAGAAGCAAAAGAGATTAAGTTGTGCATGGTTTCCCCATCAATCAAAGCATTAAGTAGCACTTTCCCATAGGGACTAGCCAACAAAACGCATCTTCTTGTTGGTTCTAGAGCTGTTGCAGCTGAAACCACAGGTGCTTCAACACATGAAGTAGAAGCTTTTGGAATAATCTCACTCATGTAATTAGAGTGAAAAGATGTGTTCATGGCCATGGTTTCACTAGCTAGAGGAACATATAGGTCACTAGCTAAGATTTCATTTGGAGTTCTATCCATGCTTGTGTTAGATGGTTTTGGAATAATCTCACTCATGTAATTAGAGTGAAAAGATGTGTTCATGGCCATGGTTTCACTAGCTAGAGGAACATATAGGTCACTAGCTAAGATTTCATTTGGAGTTCTATCCATGCTTGTGTTAGATGGTTCTTGGACGTTTTCTTGATTTTGTGGAGTAGTTAATGGTTTTGTTAAAAACCCCAAGGATGTCATGCTAGATGCAATTTGAGAATTGGCTAATAGATTGTCCCCTTGCTTAGAGGCCTTAGCAACTATAGGTGCATCTGTCTTTGAGAGCTCAAAAGATTTCTTGCCATTAGAAACAATGTTTTGCTCTTTGAGAGCTCTTGAGATTTCTTGGCATTAGAAACAATGTTGTGCTCTTTTCTCATTTCTTCCACAAAGTGATCCAGTCTCATCATCATCAAATGAAGACTTAGTTCTATTCCAATGTCCTCGATGGCTACTTGCATAAGTGCTTGCCAATCCAAAGGGCCATATGGCATTTCTCGGTGACAAAATCCATAAGAATGTTTGTTGCTATGTTATACTCCCAATATTTTTACTTTAGGGGTGGCTTCAAGGGACCCACCGAGTTAGAGTCCACCACCGATTGGGTCCAAAGCTATTTGACCGACATGTATGTAAAAAAATACCCCCTTTAAATGGTACCCTTCTGTATGTAAAAAAATGTGTAAAAAATGGATTTAAAAAAACCCTTCTGTTGAACCCACATGCTACGCTTACATATTTATGATTGCCCCCCCTTTCCCCCCCCCTCCGAGCCTGAATACATCATCCAATTTTACACTGACTCAAACTATCTTCGGGTCTTCCACTGTACTAGGATTGATTTCCATTAGATCATCTTCTTTGACCCTTTTGGATCCACTCTTCAAGTTCTTATTGAAAGCCTTCTCCACCACAATGATTTGCTAAAGGTTTAGTACACTGTCATCTTCGGCCAATCCTTCGAAAAAGTCCAAAGCCTCATCTAGAGACTCAACCTACCTCAATGAACCTCAAAAAAGTTGATCAAATTAGCATTCTACTGGAGGTATTCCTCTTCTTCATCCATATCTAGTCCTGCCAACATGTTGACACCCTTGACTACTTTCGGTCAAGATGCGTTTTCCACTTTCTTGTGCTACTGGAGGTATTCCTCTTCTTCATCCATATCTAGTCCTGCCAACATGTTGACACCCTTGACTACTTTCGGTCAAGATGCGTTTTCCACTTTCTTGTGCGGCTAGCCAGTAACAATCTAACCTTTTAATTACCTCTCCAAATGGTGATTTTATCTGCATCACAATCTTGCTTTCTATGTGCCTACTAGAGCCATGGTCTTCGTATAGTAACATCGAGTAGGCACCTTTGATGTCATCCATGCTGAGCACCACCATTGCTATTTGGAAGGTGAATCCAGAGACTTTCATTATCAGCCCGCGGAACAATCCGAGCAGCTATACTCTGTGTTGATATGCCATTTTCACAATGAATGGGGCTATATCCCAGCTACTTAATCCAAATTTTTGGCATGTTGTATTCGACACAATGTTGACTCCTGATTCTCTATCCAACAATACCTCTGCTATGTCCATGCTAGAGAGCTTGACCTAAATCATCGGGATGGCCTCATCATAAATTGGATCTTCCTTCAGCGGAGTTAGATTTTCAGACTCCATTTTGTGAGTGTTTTGTCAATGTGCATGGTTTTGAGAACCTGGGATGGACCTGTCCTCTCCTTCTAGGGTATGAGTGGGTGGACCAACTACTCTCTGAAGTTCGGCTAGGATTAGCAGCTACTCCACACTAACATGTGGATCTATTGTTTCTTCAAATCTTCCCGTAGATCATACTGTAGAGTTTCTCCCTCAGACTGGTACCTTGATCAGCCTTTCTTCCTGCCTTGGTGCCTCCAAACTTTCCTGATGGTTTACTTTATCCCATGTCTTTGACACTCATTCCCCCTTATCCATGACTTTTTTGATTGGATCACCAGATTGTATTGTGACCTCAACTTCTTTGTTTAATTATTGACCGTGGCCTTTTGAGCTTGCGCTTCTCGAGCTTACTGCTTCTGTACCCAATTGGACACCTATGTCCAAACCTTGTGCTGGTCCTACCATGTTAGCACCTTGTGCTTCCCTTTCTTCTCCAAGGTCAGTTCTTTCTCCATGTCCAGAATCACAGGTTGTATTGACCTTGTCACTGCCATGGCTGGCGATTATGCCTCCTCTATGGTCAGCCTATCTACTTCTTGCTCCTCTAGAGTTGTAATTTCCACGACATTCCGTTTTGGCGGGCTAGAAGTTGATGCTTGAGCACCTTCCAGCTCGGCTCTATGTTTCTTCTAGATTTCACCCGTCAGACTTTTGATGACCCGATGCATGGCAATAGAAACAGGTGAAATTTAGAGCGGGGCGTTGTGCACCTAGGACATCTGTGGGAGCAAAATTTACTATTGGGCGGAATGGAGGCCGTCTGTATGGTTCCTCGGAGCCCCCAGTGTGGGGCAGTTTGAACTGTCACCCACAGCTAGGGTCGAAATCGTAGTTGGTTGAGGTTATCTCCTTCCATTGTATCTACAAGCATTAGTGTTGTTGTGCATGGAAGTCCTATAAATGGCACACGAGATCACATTTAAGCCGCATTCCTCAGCCGTGATTTCGACATCTCGTGCACCAAGTTCCCGATCAGACTTTTTGAGGAGACTTTGCTCCTTCACATGACAACTGAGCCATGGTCGCCAGCCCTTTCCTTGGCTGCTTTCCCTACCTTCTTGCTCTTTGACCGTGTCTTTTGGTTTTCTTCCTCATCCTTCAATTCTTCTTTTGATTTTAAGACATCGTAATCTTGCTCATCCTCCAATTCTTCACTTGATTTTAAGACATCGTAATCTTGCTCTTCTTCCTTATCCAAATAATTAGAAGTGTCCTTTTACAATTTTATTTTGCTTTTTCTCTTACTTTTTCCTTTGAGAACACTCTCTCTGATTTGAGTGTGATGAGTCCACCAGCTGCTCCAAAGTCAAATTTGTGAGATGCACACCAGCAAACTACCCTTTTTAGTTGCTTACTCAATCTCTTTATGAAGTAGGAATTAAGGATCTCTCCTGGTGGCCGATTGGTCGCATCCATTCTTAGAAGGAGCTTCCTTGAAACTTTGCTGCATAATCTTCTATCGTCAACATTTTGTGGTTCATTCATCATAGCTTATCATCCACAAAGGTATTATCGTCCTGAAATGTCTAGAGAAATGTATCCTTGATTTCATCATAGGTTGGAAAGTGAGCATACTCATATTGAGCAACCTAGAGAGACGCACTCTTTTGAAGGTTGGTACAAAAGTGGCCTTCTTCTTCAGATTCTGATCAGTAGGCCCGAGAAAAGTGACATGCCAAGCACTGGCAAACATAAGAATGTGTGCATCCGTATCCTCCAAGAATCTCCCGGAGATTTTTGAATACATCACTATGACTCCTGGTCATGGAAGCATGTTGTAGTGATAAAATCAAGGAGGGGATGGCAGGGGCAGGAGGTTTGGTGGGTGTTGTGGGGTGGGTTTTGTGGTGGAATGTTTTTCATGACCTCCGGAGAGGATGGACGAGTTATAGAGTCTTCCTCATCCTTAGAATCATTCTCTAAGTGAAGTTCTACTGGTGGATGAACTAGGAGGGCTCCTAACAGTTCCAACCCTCCTCCTCCTCCTTAGCTATTGATGCATTCTCGTAATCATCATCGTGTGATGATTTTGAGCTGGATTCAGCAAACAGAAGTGCCCGAGCATGTAGATGCGCTAGATAGCGCTGCTCACGTGCTGCTATGGGCTCTCTTGGCTATACGAAGAACGACGGACTCTAAATCAAAGAAAATCACATAGATAGCAAAACTTGCAAAAAACGCAAGATGCATCGTGGTCGCCCCAAAGTGTTATCAGGTGACTGTTGCCCAATAACCTACTGAGTTTTCTCTCATTATGCATGCAGCATACACCGGTGTAGTGCTGAACAGCTACACATAAAATGAGAAGAAGACAAAGCATAAATTGAATCATAAGAGACGAATAAAATTACAAGAGACAAATCAACACTTATGTATTACCAAATGAAAAAAGGAAAGAGATTAATATACAAAGTAGACGATTGATCAAACTGGCCAACAACACCCATTGTTTTGATTTCCATTACAAGTATATACTACTGAAGGCACAATTACAAAAAGATAAGTTCTGTTCTCTAAGCGACGGATGTGTTACACCCATGATTTCGTTAGAAGTGCCCGACTACTTGACTACGTTGCTCCAACTTGTCCGGCTGTCTAGCCCCAACACATAGATAAAATTATAAAGCCCATAGACCATCTAAAGTAGTTTTTTATTGTGAAAGAGGTGAGCGGGAAATCACTTGCTTATAAAGATGGAGAAAGGCTATGGTGAAGCATAGGAAAAACTATGTAGCCCATAGCCTACCTGAAGTAGTTTATCAAAGCCAAAGAGACGAGCTACATAAGAAAGTAGTTTCTTACAAAGATGCAGAGTTAAAGCAACTAAATGAGGAGATATGAAAATATAATTCTACACCACTAGAAAAGGTAGGCGTAAAAAATAGGAAAGGCTAGATCAAGTGTTGACCCACACAACTAACATTAATGAGTTCCTATGTTGTCCAAGGCAGTCACTTCCAAGTGATTTAACCTTTATATTTCTACATTGTCCCCTTATATTTCTACATTATCCCTCTTTCTTGCAACACAACATTAACTATACAAAGACACTTGTACCAAATTATATCACAAGACGAATTGAGCACACAATCCCCTACATTCATCCATGGTGGTGGCCAAATCATTCTTCCAGCTACCTTTCATAGCATCATAACTCTATAGAACCCCATAAATGCATTCAAGCTACCTCCTCATCTGATGGTTTTGAACTTCAAGTCATGGTGTCACATCTTCCAAGACACCACAAATTTTGGAATTGTGTACTATATAGCAAAACATTGATAGCATAATCTACATCAAAAGAGATACTGAAAGATCGTCTTCAATGGATCCAAAATGAAGGTTGGCTTGCGGCAAGAGTTACAAGAAGACATCTAAAACATTTAGAACCCTACAACAATTTTATCTACAATCCAAGGGGTATTATACTACTTCATAAAGTTTCATACATCTCCAAGCCCAATGTAACAAGGCTCTTTTCACAAGCTACAAATTGTGTTAGAGATCCGTAACGCCGCTACGGGCGTTACCACAAGAGGGGACGGCCTCTGGCTCACCACCCAGCCATAGAGGAAGAATGAGGATTGCCCCTCATCCCCCAGGCTATATAGTGTGTGGCCTGCCGTCCACACTAGCCTGGCCGCCCATGACTCCGCATGGGCGTCCTCTCCCATTGAACCCCGGACATGGCCATCCGGTCTGCCGTCAGTCACGGGCATTACAGCTTACGTACCCACTATCATTACACTAGTAGCTCCATACTAGTCTGTGAGTAGCTCCGTACCCAATGGCGTACCTCCCCCGAGTGGGAGTACCATATACAACCATCTATAACAAGATGCTTAAGTCACTTGCTGCTAAGAAGTGACTACACAAATTGACCCCTCCATTGCACATTGCAGTACAATCTCTGGTATTACAACACGAATTTTTGGACGTCCTTATCATAGAGGTCAACTTAAAAACTAGTGCATAGGTCTTGTGGAGTCTCGGTTGACCTAACCACACCACTGGTGACTTTCTACAAAAAATGTGGCGCCGAAGTCACCACCTATGTACTTTAACTCCGTAAAGTACATGGTCTTCATCTATCATCTATGGAAAGTTGTAAAACATTCCTGCGATGGATTTTTATCACCCTAAAATTATTGTGCACTATTTTAGTGTGAAGAGCTTTTTTCCTGGGTACCATGCTTCATCTGTTGCTAAATTCTTCGATTTAACAAAAGATATGTCTGCCTCCGAACACTCCAGTTCAGCCCCAGACTTTGAGTTTACTTCTTAATACTTTGGTTAAGTCAAAACTTACCAGATACAGTAGGATTTACCACTAAGCTCTCCGGCTTAGCCTCCTATCCTAACTCAGCCCAAGTTTATGTACACTACATATGCCGGATCCGATACTAACAACAACCAGGCTCGTCTGGAGTGAGATACTACTCACTATTGCCATGTAAAACCTTATTAAATCCTAGAAATGCTCCACTCATTCCCCAGGGGTCATACGACTTATAGGGTTTACACGCACATGAACTTTGTAAGCAAAATAGCCTGTCATGCAATATTACAATTGCTTATGTAGGAAAGTAATATATTTTCCAAATTCATATGGTAGCAACTAAAATGTGCTCACAATCGCACACTTATGTTGAACATAGGCAAGACTACACTTGCAAAATGCTATAGGGCATCCCCCATGCATGAAACTATCCAACCAAACTAGTCTTACTGCTAACCTCTAGATTTAGATCACTCCGGAACTAAATCACTCTGTTAGCACTAGTACACCATCATGATCTTGCTACCTAGAGCTTCTCCAAACTTTGTAACTGGGTTTTATCCCAACTTAGGCTATATTTGGTAATTTTCAAAGTTCAAATTTTATCTTGCACACTTTATCACTACAGACAAGTGTACATATAGACCTGCCAAAGAGTCAAGTTACATGCACAAGCCTTGGCGTCCCATTCCACCAAGACTACAATCGATTCCGTGAGAATTTGATGTCCCATACCATCAAATTACCACCAAACCAATTGATGTGACATATAAAAAGGCTCTTTCCCCCCTCGAAAGATCACCACAAACTCTCGAGTAGTGGGATGTCGACGCATGGCAATAAAAAGAAGAGAAAACCATGCTAGTAAGTTTAAGAACAGTTCTCTTCGATCAACTTCTATAAGGGCATTGAGCATTACATCTCAAGACTATACCCCTTCAGATTTACCTTTGATTTCTACAAATCAATCCTAAATCTACTATTATTATCTAGGCATATGCTAATCCCCCAGATTAGTACTCCTAGATAAACCATTCAATTGAGTACTGCTAGCAGCACTGCTAGCCCCTTTATCCCAAGTAATACACACCTTAGGGATTACTTTTACAAGGCAATCTATGTGACTAAATCAAACTACTCACTACTCTCTAGGCCCAAGTAGTGACACTATTTTGTTACTACCAACAAGGGCCAGCTTGCCTACGGGCCAAGGCTCTCTTGTTGCTACAAACAGTAAGCAACTTGTTTGGACACAAGGCATAACCACATCAAGACTACGCTTGTACATTGTTCTCATTTGCCAAAGTTTATCACAATCTTCTAGCATCTGTTAAAAGATTGTGAAGGGTTATGAGCACTACGGCTCAATTAGGCTTACCTTGATTTCTCGTGATAAGCACTTCGTCTAATTTGGGCACAACTAACGCCACTGCCGGTCCTCTTAGCCCAAGTAAAACACACCGCAGTTTTAGATTTACACTATAGCCAAACTACGTGACTTTGATGGTCAATACTAAGTCTATGCTCAGCTTAAATTTAGTCTCTCTGAACCAAATGTGTGATCACCACATGTGCTACCCTCGAGGTGCTACGGCCATAGAAGTGTTCACTAGGCACAACGGCCATAGAACGGCTCTCTCTCGAAGGACTCGGCACTACGGCCGTCGTGGGATTTGTCTCTCTCTTAGCACACGGCGCTACGGCCGTATGCGGTGGGTCTCTTTCATGGAAAATGGGCACTACGACCACACGGCGTGACGGTCGTGTTGGGTTTGTTTCGTGGGGTGTACCGTTGTTTTGTGTTAAAAAAAATACGGGCCGAGCCGGCCCTCGCCGCTTCGGGTGTGGCCGCCCGCCCGTGGGGAGTGTCCACACGATTCTGGTCGCCGCTGCCTGGCTGGCCGCCCGCCTAGCCACCCGCTGCCCGCTGGGCCGGCCGCCTGCCTGGCCGCCGCCTGGGCTGGCCATTTGGGCTGGTCTTCGCCCCCCTTCAAACGTGGTCTTCGCCCCCACCCACTCAGACGTGGTCTTCGCCCCCTCCCACTCAGACGTGGTCTTCGCCCCCACCCACTCAAACGTGGTCTGCTCCCAGCAGTCGTGGGGCTAGTGTCGCCCCCCCCCCCTCGCAGAGTTCATTTAACATTTAAGCCACGGGTCGTGGGCTGGTTTTCGTCCCCCCACCCCCACACATGGTAGTGCGTATCAACATGCTTTCATGGGGCTGGTCTGCGCTGTCGTGACGTGGACGGTATCGCTGGGGAAGTGCGAGACTTTTGGCTGTGAGAGTAGCTTTCAAATCCAGCAAGGAAACCAAACAGATAGCTCTTCAAGGAGCACCACCAACAGAAGCTGGTATCATCAAAGACCAAGTACCCAACTATACATGTGCATCCTCAAAGCCAATATTGGACACATGATACATATAAAAAACTGACATTAACATGGCTTGTCTCATCTCATATGGCTTTGCACTCCAGAAAATTTCCTCATGGTATTCACATGAAAGATACACATGGCTATCATGGAGCATCAGAGGCTCAACATCCAACAAAACTATAAAATCAAAGCCGACATAGACACCTCATATACATGACCAAACCAACCATCTTATGGTTCCAAAACCCAAGAAAAAATCAAAACCCACAAGTTGCAAATGGATCCAAAACTGCAGCAACTCCCGTCAACATTTCATCTCTTTCAAGGAGTCAGCAAAGTAGAGAAAGGTAGGATCAGTTACCCCATCCTTGTAGTAGGCAAAAACCAAAGACGCATCATCTTTCATTATCGAAAGACGGTTGTTCTTGGAGCCTGAAAGTATCAACAATGTCCACCACCTTAATGGCTTCGTTACTCACACCTTCATCATCTTCTCCACCTTCCGCAGAGGGGTTAGCTCCAATATCAACATCCACTGCAATTTCGACCAACAAAATCCGCAACTACCAGCCTAGAGACTTGCTCGCAATGCAGCCCGATGACAACTGCCCTATTCAATCTTGAAAAATCTATCAAATAAGCTCTTTGATTGACAACATCAAACGCGCTTCACTTTGCGAAACGAAGCATACGGAACAATCGAGAACGCTGACAGAAGATCCTGGTAAACCAGCATGGTGGCGAGCCGCCAATCGACCTGCCCGCTACACAGAACGGCACACACCGATTACAGTAGCAGGGAACCTTTATTTGTCGAAAATTACAAGAGGCGTATCGCTAGATGCAGCCTGAATTCCTCTGTATTTTGAAATCCTACATGACATGAACAGAAACGGCCTCCTCGATTTTATTCATTCTGGTTAGTTGGCAGACTGGTTCTCTCTTTTTTCTGCAGACTCCCTTCTGATATCCGCTCCTCTCCCACACTCTGGTTTTTTCTTCTTTCCCCCGCAAGGAATTCGGCACCCCTCCCACCTTTTGCAGCTATCTTCACGCATTTTCCCTCTTCCAAAATACTCATGCGCCACCTTTCCTTTTCTAATGCTTTCGATTATTTCTCCTTTTTTATGCCACGCAAGCTGCTCTCATAATGTCCCTTATTATAATCTACATTCAATAAGGTATGTGATGCTCCTAACATTGGCATCAAGGCAAGCTTTCCAATACAAGGTTGATCATCCAATTGTGTCTCCCGCATTCAATAAAGACTTCGGCACTCTAATGCTCCATTGGATCTCCATTGGGGTCTTGATGCCTCCATGGTTTATAATGTCATCATATCAACCATGTAATTTGTAGAATCCTCCAATTGTTCACTCAAATATATCTCCATGTCTTCATAAATGCATTCCCTTGTGCATTGGCATGCCCTCATGTTTGCACTCCCTTAAGAGGTATTCACTGACTCGGCCCATCAATACCATAAAAAAAAGCTACTACACATTATGCACATGGGAAGCCATTAACATCATTAACATATCCCTTTGGCGAACCACTCATACCATCATATATAACTGAATGTTTCCAACTTACCCATGAGCTCTGAGTAACAGCAAAACCATCACCCACCACACTCATATACAAAAACTCCGAGACCTGGCTCAGCCTCAGCTCGTCTTATTGAACCTCATTTACAATATGAACATATGTACATGGCATCATATAATGACTCGTCATGGCACTTAACCCATGCATCTGGATTTGCATTTGATAGCCTCACATGCATGGTTTCACACCATAGACATGCCATGGCACGACAGCGCCCCCCCACGCTGGTCAGTATTAGCGACGGGCACATTTGCTTTTCTTCGCACATTTGTGCTCTTCGCCCCACTTCTCAGACGACGACCACTAGTAGACAGAGCTTCCTCTTCAACGCAAGTCGTGGGACTGGTGGGGCTGGTCTTCGCAGTGGGGCTGCTCTTCGCCCCCCCACCTCCCCCACACACAGTATAGAGGCGACTTCTCTGTCTATGAAATGAATTTCAACGCAGACAAGAAAAAAACAAAAATTACTTACCTGCAATTTGCTTGCTGTGTGTGATGGGGAGGGAGAGAGAGAGAGAGAGAGAGAGTGAGAGAATTCTTCCCTTCCATTCTGTCTTGGCCGCCTCCCCTCCACACACTCCATTGGAGATAAGGATGAGAAGATGAATGGCTGAAAACCTTCGAGTGGGCTCCGGTCCCCCGGTCACGCGTGGGCTCTGACAATCCCATCGAACCACGCTCTGATACCAATGTTAGAGATCCGTAACGCTGATACGGGCGTTACAACAAGAGGGGACGGCCTCTGGCTCACCACCCAGCCAGTGTTAGAGGTTAGATATCCGTAACGCCGCTACGGGCGTTACCACAGGAGGGGACGGCCTTTGGCTCACCACCCAGCCATAGAGGAAGAATGAGGATTGCCCCTCATCCCCCAGGCTATATAGTGTGTGGCCTGCCGTCCACACTAGCCTGGCCGCCCATGACTCCGCATGGGCGTCCTCTCCCACTGAACCCTAGACATGGCCATCCGGTCTGCCGTCGGTCCACAGGCGTTACAGCCTACGTGACAAATTGCCAATGAGGAATAGAATATATTCGAGGATGCCACACATTTGTTTGTGAATATTAAAAACTATTTCTAGTAATCGTCAAAGTAACTTTGGAGAGCATAGCAACTTATATTGATTCAGAAGTCAAACTAGGTGAATCCATTAACATATTTAGAGAAACTTTCTGCCAACATAACCAGCCCTAGCCTTCTCCATAAACAACTACAAGCCTGCCAACAAGTCTTTTGAGGATGGAACCTACTTTAGGACCGGGGGGTATAAAACGGCATATTATTAAGCCATTCATATCCCAATTTTGTAATCATGAGTCAATATATTATTTCGCTATAATATTCCAATGGCAATTGTCAAAAACATTTGTTATTGCTTCATGATGTCCATGTAAAGGATAATGCTATAAAGCTACCATCATTTTGAGTCTTTTTTATGGATGTCTTGCCTAATACAAGTGACTTTTGTGACACTTACTAGAGAGGCTTTTACAAATAATTTGAGAAGCTCATGTGCACACAGAGAGAGAGAGAGAGAGAGAGAGAGAGAGAGAGAGAGAGAGAGAGAGAGAGAGAGAGAGAGAGAGAGAGAGATTCATTGCATGGTGTGCCTCATGTTCACTTGCTTTTGAGAGTGAAAGAGTTATCTTTCTCATGTATTGGAGTAACCAATATGAGTGACACATCAATTTAGTGGACTTGGAGAAGAATGGAGCGACGACATGGAAGCAACATCTGAGAACATGGCTTTGTGTGTACCTTAACTAGAGTGAGGAGTAATAAGACACTAGTTTCCATAATAGGGATTACAACATGATAAAATGTTTCTTATATACTTTATAACCCTTCCACATCAAGCCAACCAAGAGTAAGTAACCATAGGGAATCCAAAATGACTTCTCTACTATACATATTACATTTTATGCTCATGGATTTAGTTTTATTTCATTGTTTGTGTGTGTGTGTGTGTGTGTGTGTGTGTACTACTAGAGGTGGAAAAAGGGGTAGTATTGTCATTTATGTGTGGAGGCTTCTTCATCTCTGAAGATAATACGAGGTTTATGTGGTGGACATTATTGCCATGTTTGTCAAGAGTTTTGTCATCATAAAAATGCACATTTTGAGACCTTCACATGGTTAGGCAACAACATTAAATCATTTTTTAGTGGATAGGCTTCAGCATCTTTGAAGAAAATAAAAGGTAATGTGGTGGATAGTATTTCCATTTTTGTCACGACCTTTGTCATCATAAAATGCACATTTTGAGACCTTCCCGGATTGTAGGCAACAACATTAAACAAAATCATTTTTTAGTAGATAGATTGCTTTGTAGTTTTAAATTAATGGAAATCGTACTTGATAGACAAAATGTAGAAGAGTCAAGATATGAAGATTAGAGCCCAAAAATGGTATGTATGTATGGAGATACATCAACTATATATATATATATATATATATATATATATATATATATATATATATATATATATATAAAATAAGGCATAACCCAAAAACGTCTCAAGAAAGGATTTCACTAATAGGATCACGTAAACGTTAACATGTTATTAATGTTTGTTAATAACATTCTCCAAACTCGTTATTAACGTTCCTTCACGTTAATATTAAAATTATTAAAATTTCACCAATTGAAATCTTGTGCTAGACTGACCCATCATGCTTTGGTTCTTACTATTGGACCATATGCACTCCAATCAAGGTGACATTTAATTTGTCATGTTGGACAATGTGCTATAGGCAAAAAATTTACCATTAATATAACTTGTTAACAATATGATCACGTTAACATATTATTAACATTTCTTAATAACATAAAATTTTACATGATCACATAAATATAAAATCCCTGATCTTCGACCTTACCTATACATGGTCTCAAGGTATGAGTGTGATTGTCTTTGTCCACTACTCATGTGGTTGTGGTCCTGGCACTCACACTTATCCTCGACTATCACATAGTGTTCCACCTATTATAAAAAGTGATAATATAGCAAATATAATTTCTAGATTTTAAAAGAAAAAGAAAATACTATAATGTAAAAGAAATTGTACAATGGGTCTCTAATACTCTCTATCCTCCCTCATAATGAATTAATGTACAACTATTCCTCATGATCGGCATTACAACTAGTCTTTCTAGCTCTATGTACAACTATTCCTCATGACAAGAATTACACAAGCCGTAAGCTTGGTCATCCCATGTCTCTTTTACAATAAGCACTTTGCACGGTTACAAAAGATGGATTACAATAAATGTAGCCACGCTAAAGGTAATGTTAACCAGAGTGGTTAACAATGGTAGTGGAAGGGGTCTATTTATGGTTGTGGCATTGAGCTTCCTATATTCAACATAGACCCTGAGCTTTTGATTTCAATGGGGGGACAATTACGATCGGAGATAGCCAAGCTGCCTGATTGATTGAATATATGAACCCGACATGTAATAGGTTATCTAGCTCCTCCTTCACTCTTTTTGCATAGTTTGGTTCATCTGATACCTTTGTTGTTGGATCAAAACTGCATCGTCCTTCAGATTGATCTGATGTTGGTAAGATCGGGGGTCAATCCCTCTTATGTCAGTGTAACTCCATGTAAATAAATTCTTAACACTAGTTTGGTACCAAAACAGGACACTTGAGTGTCCTTTTTTGGGGGTTGCAAAAAAAAATCAAACTCCTAATGTAGGCTTTAAAAACCAAAATGCTTCATTGGGCATGTAGAACATAACCCTATGCTTATGTAAAAAATGCTAAACATATAAAATGCCTTTTTATTTGGAAGTACATAAGCAACAAAGTAGCATATGTCTTGAAAATGAACATTTTTCAGGATTTTTCCAAATATGCAAGCATCATTCTCTCAAAAAAAAATCCAATGATATCAATAGCATTTTTCCCAAGATATTTTGATAGCATACATCAGTCCAAGGAGGTAGAAGCTCACCAAAAAAATCATTTTCCTTTCCTAGAATTTTTTCCAAAGAAGTTGTATAAAATCAGCAAAAGTAACGCGTATTATCAAAACTCAATCACGCCACTAAAAAAAATTGTAGCCCTATCAATGAGAATGTTGATTATTGGTTTTCATGCTTGAGATGAGATAAATAAGCCATAATTTGATGTGTATGACACTAACTTAGCATCCACTTAAGTAGGTTCTTATCGCCTAGTTCTAAAAAAACTGTAAAAAATAAAAATACAAAATTTGATCATCTTTTTTCAAAAACTAATCATAACTATGCTTGCACAAGTAGTCTACACCTATAGTTACAACAAATAATGCACTTACACAGCTTTTCCCTTTGATGAAAATCAAAATTAGGCTCATAATTAGACATTTTACGTATTAAAAACAGGTTGCGCAAAAGGCCATGTATGAGAAGAGGCCCAAAAAGTGGCTCTAAAGTTTTGGAAAATTCAAAACAAAGTAGTATTTACCCTATATAACATGGGTGCACCTCAACGAGTCAAAAATTTATCCAATAATTATCGTTTGATGATTCCAAGATTTAGTTTACATCATGGGCTTTCCATCAAGCCAAGTTTCATGATCAAACTATGTCCCTTCTAAAAGTTATGTACAAATTACTACTATTTTGAAAACAGCAAAAATCATTCGTTTTATCAGCATGCGTCTAAGAAAATTAAAATATTGCCTTGCAAAAGCTAAGAAAAGTGCAATTTAAAAAATCTCAATTTTTTTTGGGTCTTGAGGAACATCTGTGGATGTTAAGCATTTCAAAACTCTTAATAGATTGCCCACAAAAATTCAAGAAAAATGCTAACTTTCAGGACACTTTAGTGTCCTCAGGACACTTTAGTGTCCAATTACAGAACTAGTGTTAAAGGATGTGAGTAATCCCCGAATCTCCTCTGACTCAAACTATCTTCGGGTCTTCCACTATACCAAGATTCATTTCCATCAGATCATCTTCTTTGACCCATTTGGATCCACTCTTCAAGTTCTTTTTGAAAGCCTTCTCCACCGCAATGATTTGCTGGAGGTGTAGTACACTCTCATCTTCAGCCAATCCTTTGAAAAAGTCATGAGCCTCATCTGGAGACTCCACCTACCTCAACAAATTCGGGGGACTCCTCTCGCCTGCCGCCTCATTCTACTGAGGGTGGTACTTCTCCTCCATGATGCTAACTACATCAACCTCAAAAAAGTTGATCAAATTAGCATTCTTCTAGAGGTATTCCTCTTCTTCAAACATATCTAGTCCATCTAGCATGTTGACTCCCTTGACTACTTTCGGCCGAGACGGATTTAACACTTTCTTGGGTGGTCATTAACAATCTAACCTTCTTCTTACCTCTCTGAATGGTGATTTTATTTGCATCCCAATCTCGCTTTACCTGTGCCTACTAGAGACATGGTCTTCCTAGTAACATCGAGTAGTCACCTTTGATGTCATCCATGTGCTAAGCACCACCACTGCTATTTGGAAGGTGAATCCAGAGACTTTCATTAACTTCTTACCTCTACTCTGTGGTGATCTGCCATTTTCACAACGAATGGGGTTGTATCCCAGCTAGTTAATCCCATTTTTTGGCATGTTGTATACGACACAATGTTGAGTCTCGATTCTCTATCCATAGTACCTCTGCCATATCCATGCTAGACAGCTTGACCTAAATCATCGAGATGGCCTCATCATAGATTGGATCTTCCTTCAGTGAAGTTAGATATTCAGACTCTGTTTTTTGAGTGTTTTATCAATGTGCATGGTTTCGAGCACCTAGGATGGACCTATCCTCTCCTCCTGGGGCATTAGTGGGTGGACCAATTGCTTTCTAAAGTTCGGCGCACTAGGGTTAGCAGCTGCTCTACTATAGAGATTTTCCCTCCGCCCATACTGTAGATCATACTGTAGAGATTCTCCCTCCGCCCACTGGTTATCTTTTCTTCCTTCCTTAGTGCCTCCGCATTTTTCTGAAGGCCTTTAACCCTTCTCCCCCCTTATCGGTGACTTGTTGGATCGAATCACGAGATTATATTATGACCTCATCTTCTTTGTTTAATTATTGATCATGGCCTTTTGAGCTTGCGCTTCTCAAGCTTACTACTTCTTTACCCAATTGGACACCTTTGTCCAAACCTTGTGTTGATCCTACCATGTTAGCACCTTGTGTTTCCCTTTCTTGTCCGAGGTCGTCGTCAGTTCTTCCTCCACCTCCAGAGTCTCAGGTTGCATTTACCTTGTCACCGCCATGGCTAATGATTATGCCTCCTCTATGGTTAGACTGTCTACTTCTTGCTCCTCTAGAGCTGTAATTTCCACGACATTCAGTCGACGGGCCAAAAGTGGATGCTTGAGCGCCTTCCAGCTCAGCTCTATGTTTCTTCCAGATTTCACTATTAGTCTGCTGATGAGCTTGTTAATGGCAATAGAAACAGGTGAAATTCAAAGCGAGGTGCTGTGCACCTAGGACATCCCTAGGAGAAACATTTACTCTTGGGCGGAATGGAGGTCGTCTGTATGGTTCTTACGGAGCCATCTGTGGGGCACATTAAATTGCCACCCACAGCTAGGGCTGGAATCACAGTTGGCTAAGGTGATCTCCTTCCATTGTATCTGCCAGCATCAGTGTTGTGCATGGCAGTCCTATAAATGGCACACTAGATCACATTTAAGTCGCATTCCTTGGCCACATGGCCATGATTCCGACATCTCGCACACCAAGTGCCCGATCGGACTTTTTGAGGGGACTTTGCTCTTTCACAAGACAACTAAGCCATGGCCGCTAGCCACTTCCTTGGCTAGCGGCCATGGCCTAGTTGTCTTGTGAAAGAGTGAAGGAAAGCAGCCAGTTCCTTGGTTGCTTTCCTTGCCTTCTTGCTCTTTGATCGTGTCCTTCTTGCTCTTTGATCGTGTCTTTTGGTTTTCCTCCTCATCCTCCAATTCTTCACTTGATTTTGAGACATCAAAATCTTCCTCATGCGAAGAGTCAAATGTGACCTTTTTTGATTTCATTTGCTTTTTCTCTTACTTTTTTGCCTTTGAGAGATGTCATCAACACTCTCTCCGCTCTGAGTGTGCTGAGTCCACTAGTTGCTCTAGAGTAAGAGTTGTGAGATTCGCACCAACAACTGCACTTTTTAGTTTCTTACTCAATCTCTTTATGAAGTAGGAATTGAGGATCTCTCCTCATGGTGGCCAATTGGCCGCATTGAATCTTCGAAGGAGCTTCCTCGGCCACATGACCGTGATTTCGACATCTCGCACACCAAAGTGCCCGATCAAACTTTTTGAGGGGACTTCGCTCCTTCACAGGACAACTAAGGCATGGCTGCCAACCAGTTCCTTGGTCGCTTTCCCTGCTTTCTTGCTCTTTGACCGTGTCTTTCTGTTTTCCTCCTCATCCTTTGATTCTTCACTTGATTTTGAGACATCAGAATCTTCCTCGTCGTCTTCATCTAAAGAGTCATAAGTGTCCTTTTTTTATTTCATTTTTCATTTTTCTTTTACTTTTGCCTTTGGGAGATGTCATCAACACTCTCTCCACTCTAAGTGCTAAGTCCATCAACTGCTCCAGAGTCAAAGTTGTGAGATCTGCACTAGCAACTTCCCTTTTCAGTTGCTTACTTAATCTCTTTATGAAGTAGGAATTGAGGATATCTCCTAGTGGCTAATTGGCCGCATCCAATCTTCAAAGGAGCTTCCCCAAAACTTTGTTGCATATTCTTCCACGGTTAACTTTTTTTGGTTCATTCGACATAGCTTATCCAACACATCCACCACAGAGGTCTTATCATCCCAAAATGTCTGGAGAACTGCATCCCCGATTGCATCATATGTTGGAAAGTGATATGAGCGTACTCATATTGAGAAACCTAGAGAGACGCACTCTTTTGAAGGTTGTTACAAAAGTTTCCTTCTTTAGATTCTGATCCAATAGGCCCAGGGACATTCACATGCCACTGTCAAAGAGAAGAATGTATGCATCCGCATCCTCCAAGAATATCCCGAAGATTTTTTAATACTTCACTGTGACTCTTGGTCGTGGAAGCATGTCGTAGTGATGAAATCGAGGAGAGGGTGGCAAGGGCGGGGGGTGTGGTGGGTGTTGTCGGGGGTGGGTTTTGTGTTGGAAGGTTTTTCCCGACATCTGGAGAGGATGGACAAGTTACAGACTCTTCTTCATCCTTAGAATCCTCCTCTAAGTGGAGTTTTGCTGGACGAACTAGGAGGGTTCCTGACAGTTCCAACCCTCCTCCTCAATTATTGATGCATTCTCATAATCATCATTGTGTGATGATTTCGAGCTAGATTCAGCAAACAAAAGTTCCCAAGCGTATAGACGCGCTAGATAGTGCCGCTCACGTGCTGACATGGGCTCTCTTGGCCATGTGAAGAATGACGGACTCAAAATCAAAGAAAATCACATAGGTAGCAAAACATGTAGAAAAAGCAAGATGAATCGTGGTCGCCAAAGCATTATCAGGTGAACGCTACCCAATAACCTACTGAGTTTTCTCTGGTTGTACCACATGAAAAAAGAAAAGAAATTGATATACAAAGTAGACAGTTGATTGATCAAACTGTCCAACAACCACCATAGTTTTGATTTCCATTACAAGTATATACTTCTCAAGGCGCAGTTATAAAAAGAGAATTTCCCGTTCTCTGAGCAACGAGAGTGTGTTACATCCATGATGTTTAAGACAAATTTGTTACAAGTGCGTGACTAGCCACCATGACTACGTTGTTCTGACTTGTCTGGCTGTCGACTTGTCCGGCTGTCTAGCCCCAACACATAGATAAAATTATAAAGCCCATAAAACCTCTAAAGTAGTTTCTTGTTGGGAAAAAGGTGAGCTACATGAGAAATCACTTACTTACAGAGATGGAGAAAGGCTATGGTGAAACATAGAAAAACTATGTAGTCGATAGCCTACCTAAAGAAGTTTATCATAGCGAAAGAGACGAGCTACATGAGAAAACACTTTCTTACAAAGGTGTAAAGATAAAGCAACTACATGAGGAGATATGAAAATCTAAGTCTACACCACTAGCAAAGGTAGGCCTAAAAAATAAGGACCTCAAGGAAAGTCTAGATCAAGTGTTGACGGATGCAATCAACATTAATGAGTCCTATGTTGTCCAAGGTGGTCACTTCCAAGTCATTTAACCTTATATTTCTACATTATACCTCTCTTTACTACAACACAACATTAACTACACAAAACCACTTCTACCAAATTATATCACAAGACTGATTCAGCACACAATCCCCTACACTCATCCATGGTGGCCAAATCATTCTTCTAGCAACCTTTCATAGCATCATAACTCTATAGAATCCCATAAATACATTTAAGCTACCTCTTCATCTTATGGTTTTTAACTTCAAGTCGTGATATCACATCTTCCAAGACACCACAAATGTTGGAATTGTGTACTAATAGCATAATCTACATCAAAAGAGCTGTTGAAAGATAGTCTTCCATGGATCCAAAATGAAGGTTGGCTTGAGGCAAGAGCTACAAGAAGACATCTAGAACATTTAGAAGTCTACAACAATGTTGTCTACAATCCAAGGGGTTTGCCTATAGCACATTGTCCAACATCACAAATTTAATGTCACCTTGATTGGAGTGCATATGGTCCAATAGTAAGAACCAAAGCATGATTGGTGAGTCTAGTGCAAGATTTCAAGTGGTTAAAATTTAATAATGTTAATATTAAACGTTAATAACGAGTTCGGAGAACGTTATTGATAAATGTTAATAACATGTAACAAATGTTAATAACATGTTAATGTTTATGTGATCGTGTTAGTGAAATCCTTGCTTGAGATGTTTTTGGTTTATGCCTTATGATATATATATATATAATGTTGATGTATCTCCATATATACATACCATTTTTCGGCTCTAATCTTCATATCTTCACTCTTCTATATTTTGTCTATCAAGTATGGTTTCCATTGATTTGAAAACTACAAAGCAATCTATCTACTAAAAAATGATTTTGTTTAGTGTTGTTGCCTACCATATTGTGAAGGTCTCAAAATGTGCATTTTATGATGACAAAGGTTGTGACAAAAATGGCAATACTATCCACCACATACACCTCTTATTTTCTTCAAAGACGATGAAGCCTATCTACTAAAAAATGATTTAATGTTGTTGCCTACCATGTGAAGGTCTCAAAATGTGCATTTTTATGATGACAAAGCTCATGACAAACATGGCATTAATGTCCACCACATATACCTCATATTGTCCTCAGAGATGATGAAGCCTCCACACATAAATGACAATACTACCCCATTTTCCACCTCTAGTAGTACACACACACACACACACACAATGAAATAAAACTCAATTTTCTAAATCCCTGAGCATAAAATGTAATATGTATAGTAGATAAGTCATTTTGGATTCCCTATGGTCACTTACTCTTGGTTGGCTTGATGTGGAAGGGATTATAAAGTATATAAGACAAATTTTATCATGTTGTAATAAGGATATTAATCCCTATTATGCGAACTAGCGACTTATTACCCTCACTCTAGTTTAGGTACACACTAAGCCAAGCTCTCAGATGTTGCTTCCATTTCGTCGCTCCACTCTTCTCCAAGTCCACTAAATTGATGTGTCACTCATCTCAGTTACTCTAACACATGAGAAAGCTAACTCTCTCACTCTGAAAAGCAAGTGAACAAGAGGCACACCGCACAATGAATCTCTCTCTCTCTCTCTCTCTCTTTCTCTCTCTCTCTTTTTGCACATGAGTTTGCCAAGAGCTTCTCAAATTATGTGTAAAAGCCTCTTTAGTAAGTGTCACAAAAGTCACTTGTATTAGGCCAGACATCCATAAAAAAGCCTCAAAATGATTGTAGCTTTATAGCATTACACTTTACATGTACATCATGAACCAATAACGAATGCTTTTGACAATTGCCATTGGCATATTATAGCGAAGTGGCTCAATAATGTCCGTCTTGAAGTAGGTGAGTCTCCTGTTACACCGAAAATCTCCCCGCTTATGTATCCACGCTAGATGCTAACTTGCGGCAGAGTGTTTTATTAGACGGGAAAATAGCGACTGGGTGTCAAGAGAATGACTGAAATCCGCCTCAATTGATCAAAAACAGCTCTCAGGATGCAAGTAGGAGGGCGATTGAGGCTGCGAGAAGAAGCGAAGCAAGACGAAACGCTCGGCGGGCATGCCGGACTGCGGCGGCGGAGCCAGAATTAACGGGAGAAGAGAGCGGTAGAAGGCCGTCAGCTGCGGCGAGAACGCTAGCGAGAGAGAGGAGGAAAGAGAGGCACTTTAGCATCCAGGTAAAGCCGCCTTCGGACGAAGGAGAATTTAGCATCAGCAGGTGGTCGAAGCTCGGGCGCACCGCCCACCACATGCGGCCGCATGTGGGTGCTTCTATCTGGTCTTGCACTTCCAAAGCCATGAAGCTCTTTGAATGAGAAGCGAGTGGCACACTGCAAATCGGAAACGTAAGAAGCCTTATGATTAGATTGCAAATCAAGCTGCCCGGGTCCAGACGCTATCGAGACTCCTTACCATACAAGCGTAACCCACACGCCTCACCAAAACCTTACAATTCTACGATGTTTTACAAAGTTGAGACAAAGTTGCAACTTGACTATTGTGCTTTCACTTATAAAGTTGGCCGGATCTAGACAACGTTGAGTCTCTTGCAACTTGGGTTGTACCACGGTTTAGTGTCAAGAAATAAACCTTTTTTTTTGGGGAAGATGATCTTGATTTTAAAATTTTTAATCTTTAATTCAAGGCTAGCCAAAATTACAACCGATTTTTTCTAATTTGAGCCGTAAAAATCACACAAAAAGACGGCTTTTTTCTTGACACTCTCAAAGGCGGTCCACAAAAAAAAGGGTTTGAATTTCAATGAAAGGCCAAGATTCGGGAAAAAAATAGCACTTTGCCTTTACTATCCATTTACATAGAAATGGAGATTTACTTCCAGCCGTTCATATAGAAATTTTGGGTCACCCTTCATATTAAGTCACACGAGCATTTGTCATGATAGTGCTTGTAAGGACTAAGGGTTCTAGAACTCTAGAGGTAAGGTCACAATGTGGAAAAAATAGCACTCTACAGAGCCCTTCTCCCTTCTATGGATGTCATTGAGCCTCCCTTCAAATTTAAAGTCACACGTGCATGTGTCATGATACCGACTTGATCTTGGTAGTAGTACCCAAGTTGCAAGAGACTCAACCTTGTTGATTCAACTTTGTAAGGGTTAAGGGTTGGCTTTTCAAATGGAGTGGAAGATTAATATGAGTTGTTGAAATGGAATTGTATGGTCACGCTTCAAATTTACTTGTCACATGGGTATGTGCCACTATAGTGTTTTGACCCTATAGTACTTGTAAGGATTGAGAGTTATAGAAGTGGGGAGGAAAAGCCAAGATAGCCCTTCCTATGGAGGTTTGATACGGGCCCTTATTAGGTTCCTATGGAGTTGTAGAAGTGGGGAGGAAAAGCCAAGATAGCCCTTCCTATGGAGGTTTGATACGAGCCCTTATTGCGATCACTTTTTTTAATTCAATCACATGAGCAACATGTGTCAGAGTGGAGGTTGATATCAGCCCTTCAACTGAAAATTTTTGGGCACCTTTAAAATTCAGTCACCTAGTGGGAATACGTGTGACGGTAGTGTTATGACCCCCCAATGCAGTCAGCTCGCCCCAAAGCGCAGCGAGTTATCGCTGCTACACAACACTGCTCTCAGCAGTGCTGTTTGCAGTTAAGCAGTGAAATTTCGTTGCCCAATAGCGAAATTTTGTTGTCATGCAAATTGCATGGTAGTGAAAAAAACGCTACTATATTATAAAAAACACTACCTCTCTTTCTCTCTTACTCTTTATTGCATCTGTCAACATGGTATCAGAGCAAGTTACCCTTTCAACAGCGCAGAAGATTAGTTTGAACAATTTTGAATGTTTTAGTTTTGAAGTAATCTATAGATTTTATAGGTTTCTTTTAGAAAAAATCTATGTTTATATGTGTAAGTATTTGTGATTTTGCATGAAGTATCACTTTTGTCCTCATTGTGTATTGAAACAAGTTGCAGGATTTGACCCCCTAAGCTTGCCCGCCCGTAAGTTTTGAGGGCCTTCTAGTCTGAATTTGAAGATTTGGCCAACAAATAGGATTATAGATTATATCGTGGCTTGAAATCATAGAGCCGATTGTCCCCTCCATTTTGAATAAAAAATATTTGAAAACGGAGTTACATGGTGAAAGTTATGATTGTTTTACTGTTATACAGCTTTTTGGCGTTCTGCACGCACAGCTCATGCAGAAGTTTCCTTAGCTTTTTCGCATATTATTTTTTCCTTGGATTGCTATTTTTGGCAACCGCCTGTCATTTTACATATACGCTTTGGGCACTTTTTTCTTGTTTTCAACATATTAATATTTACGTCCCCAAAAGCATTAACAGTGCTATTTTGGTGACATTCAATTTTGTTATCAAGGCTTTTCTACCTCATATATTCTTTCCGTCTCGAAAAGCATGAACACTGCTATTTTGGTAAAGTTTGTTTTTCTTTGTCGCACTCTCTCCATGGCAAATATTGCTCTTATTAATGGTTATCCTTCTAGTCAGTGCTCTATTTCTATTTTTCAAGGCCATGGTTTTCTTGGTTGGAAGGCAAAGATGACTTTGATCCTTGAAGGTGACGATCTTTCTGATATTGTATATGGAAATTTTACATGTCCTTAACGACCTATTGATGTTGCTAGTTGACTTATTATTGATGGGTAGTTATTTATTGATTTGCAAATACTTTCATTTGAATGGACAAAGAAAGATGAGGCTGCTCGACGGTATATTTTGTCTGCTCTTCATGATTCTCTTATGTTCAATGTATTTAATCTTCCCACTTTCAACGATTTTTAGAAATATCTTATTTCTACTTTTGAGAAGAAATCTATCACTAAAATTCTTCATCTCTGTAATATGTTGGACGGGTTGGATTACAAAGTCACTACAACACATGGGGAGCACAACAACGTTTTTTAGTAGCGTTTTCAGAAGGAAAATATCGCGGATTATTACGCTACTCAGCACAGCGAGTTATCGCTGCTACACAACGTTTTTTCACTGCTTAGCAGTGCTGTTTGCAGTTGAGCAGCGAAATTTCATTGTCCAGCAACATGCATGGTAGTGAAAAAAACGCTACTATATTGTAAAAATATCTCACTTTTTTTATCGCTTCTTTTGCTGGCGAATAGTTTTATGTTTTTTTAATACAATAAACTTGTACCTAAAGTTTTTTTGTGCAGGTTTATGCCTTATCTATCATTTCTACCTCTCCTACGCTATCCTCCTCAAACTCAAGCAACGTATGTCTACTCTTTTTATTTTTTTTCTATGCAAACAAGCTTTCCATGAAAGCTTTCATGTGAGTTTTTCCTCTCTCTTTCTTCTCTTTTAAGTTTTTCTTTTCTTCTTTTTCCCTTCTTATGTAAGCTTAACCATTTACAAGTAATTTTTCTTCTTCTTTTTCCCTAATTAAGAGCTCTTCATATGGTAAGAGATCTTGATTTTTCTTAATACTTTTTTTCTTCACTTGGTTTAATTTTGTAGGTTTAGGGTACATACAAGTCTCACAAGAAATCTCTTTCTTATATGTTTCTTCTTTCATGCTTTTACATGTTTTAGGCCTTTTACGTTTTAGGGCTTTTAAGATTGCGGTTTGTTATTAATACTTTTTTTTCTTCTTATTTTGGTTTGATTTTGTAGGATTTCAACACATACAAGCCTCACAAGGTAAGAGATCTATTTCTTGTATGTTTCTTCTCTTATGCTTTTACATGTTATAGGGTTTGTAAGTTTAGGGTTTCTTATTTTTTTCGTGCTCCATGCTCCATGCATTTTGGTAGTTACCTATGCATACTGGTAGCTTCCAATGCATGCATGTCGGTAGCTTCCTAGGCATGCCGATAGCTACCTCGGCATGCCAGTGTAGCAACCTAGTCTACCTATGCATGCCGGTAGCTACATATGCATGGAAGTAGCTACCTATGCATGCTAGTAGCAACCTAGGCTTCTAATGCATGCCGATAGTTTCCTATGCATGCCGGTAGCTACCTATGCACTCCGGTAGCAATCTAGGTATACCGGTAGTACCCTAGGCATGCCGGTAGAGCAACCTAGTCTACCTATGCATGCCAGTAGCTTCCAATGCATGCTAGTAGCAACCTATGCATGCTGGTAGCAACCTAGGCTACCTATGCATGCCGGTAGCTTCCAATGCAATTACCTGGGCATGCCGGAGCTTCCAATATATGCCAATAGCTACCTATGCATGTTGGTAGCAACCTAGGCATGGCGATAGCTACCTATGCATACCGGCACAGCAACCTAGGCATGCCGGTAGCTTCCAATGTTGTATGCCGATAGCTACCTAGGCATGTTGGTACCAACCTACGCATGCTGGTAGCTTTTAGGCATGTTGGTAGCTACGTATGCATGCCGATAGTAGCAACCTAGGCTATGCATACGGGTAGCAACCTGGGCATGCTAGTAGCAACCTAGGCTACCTATGCATGCCGCTAGGCTACCTAGGCATGTCGATAGAAACCTAGGCATGCTAGTAGTAACCTAGTTAACCTATGCATTCCGGTAGCGACCTATGCATGTCGATAGCTTCCAATGTATGCCAATAGCTTTATATGCATGCCGATAGCTACCTAAGCATGCCAGTAGCTTCCAATGCATGCCAGTAGCTACCTAGGCATGTCGATAGCTACCTATGCATGCCGGTAGCAACCTAGGCATGCATTTAGTTACCTATGCATGCTGGTAGCAACCTAGGCATACCGGTAGTAACCTAATCTACATATGCATGCCGGTAGCAACCTAGTGAGGCAGTGGACACTGAGTGATGGCCCGCCTGGGGGATAGGCCCCATGCGTACACCACTGGCATGGTTGGTGAGATCATGGGTGATATGCGGCCAGTGGGATGAAAGGTTGTGTGACAACCATTCTGGAGACTGGTGTGTACTCTTATCTTTGTATATGGAGTGTTGAGTGTTGTGTGAAGAAGAAGAAGATTTTCAGCCTGTCACCTTGTAGCGCCTGCTCATTTAGTTGGGTTCACACTATAGAGAACCCTAGTATGTATTTGGTTGAGTACCTTTCATATGGTGTGTACTCTTATCTTTGTATATGGAGTGTTGAGTGTTGTGTGAAGAAGAAGAAGATTTTCAGCCTGTCACCTTGTGTGTTCTCTATTAGGGTTTTGTGAGTGTGTGTGTGCTTGCAAGAGCTCAAGCTCTCTTCTCCCCTGCATCTTTTCATGGTATCAGAGCCTGGTTCATGCTAAGGGCTGAGCTGCAAGCAGCAAGAGAAGCACAGGAAGCAGTACGAGGGTAAGAGCTTCAACTACTCTTCCATATTTGTGTGTTAGCGACTACACCCTTGTCGGGAGCTCTACGGGAGGCACCGACAAACGATCTTTGATTGAGCAGCTTTCTTCGAGGGAGTAACACTACAGGGCAACTATGTTGTCCTATCGGACATCCTATTGGATAGAAATTTTTGGGCCAAAAACGTGTTTCGGGCGCGTCAAGACCTCCGTTTTTTAGAAAGCAGGCGATTTCAAGCACTGCGGGTAAGTCATCGATTCTCTGGAGAACGCTGTTTTAAGAACTGCAGGATGACAGATTGGCTGTGCAGACATTGTGTGTGCTGCAAGGAGGTCAACAGTTGCCATTGGGTGTAGGTATGCACATTGAGGTCACTGGTTGTTGTGACATTTGAGTGTACTACGGTACCGCTGCTGCTGCTGCAGAAAATACAGCAGTTTGTGCAGGACAAACCAGAGTACTGTCTCTGGTAAATTTGTGTGTCTGGCAAGATGTCAAATGATGGCATAAAACAGATTGTTGCTGAGAAGCTTGATAAGAATAACTTCCATGCTTGGAGGTCCAGGTTGACGAATTTCCTGATGGGAAAGGGTTATTGGGACTACATAGAAGGTGAGCATGAAGAGGCACCGGAGATACCGGAGATCAATCCGACTGCTACAAATGTGAAAGAGTTCAAGGATTGGAACCAAGGAGCCAGAAAAGTTATGTATTGGCTCTCTATCAATATACACAGGATACCATGATTGGGCACATACAGGATGCCAAGTCCCCCAAGGAGGCGTGGGACACCTTGGTAAAACTCTATGAAACAAATACCAAGGCATGCAAGATACAGTTGAAGAATGAACTTCATACTGTGGAGAAAAAGAGTATGTCTGTGAATGACTGCATTGAAGATAAAAGGTATTGTTGAATCCCTTGCATCTATTGGTGTTTCAGTAGATGATGATGATAAGGTGGAAGTCTGTCTACGTGGTGTCGGGCCACAATACAAGGCATTCAAGACGTCTATTCAGACTCGGGAAAACATTCCCAATTTTACAGATTTGGTGTGTCTATGTTGATTATAGAAGAGAAGAGCTTGGTTGAAGACCAATAGTCTTCACAAAACAAAAACAGTTCAGAGCAACAGGCCTTCTACACAAGTTCAGGAAGAGGACGAGGTAGAGGAGGCCGTAGACGCGGTCAAGGAGGTGGCCGAACAAGTAATCAAAATTATGGCCAGTAAGCAGCAACAACAGTCCCAAAATTCACAACAACAACAATAACATGCAGGTGGAAGAGGCCAATTCAGAGGTAGGGGGAGTCAAAGAGGTCGTGGAAATTGGAAAAGGCAGTATAGTGATACACGTGGATGCTTTTATTGTGGTAAGCCTGGACATGTGCAGGTAGATTGTTATAAGAAGCAAGCTGACATGCAAAATGGAAAATTGTAGCAAAATTACTATGCATCCTCGAGTGGAAACAATGAGGATAATGAAAGGTTGTTTGTTATGCAGCATGTTGTTAATGCCATGTCTGAAAATGTTAAAGCAGCATATAAAGATGATGTATGGTACGTTGATTCAGGTGCTTCGAACCACATGATAAGTCACGGGGAGTGGTTCAAGGAGATGAAAAACCTTGAAAGACTAGGTTTTGTGGAAACAGGGGATGACACTGCTTATCCAATTGCCCATGTTGGAGATGTGCCATTGTCTATGCAGGATGACAAAGTGAAGTACCTTGTAGATGTACTTCATGTTCCGAACATAACAAAGAATCTGGTTTCAGTTGGCCAGATGATTGAGCAAGGTTTGCAGGTTCGGTTTAACCCTGATGGTTGTTATGTTGAAGACTTTAAAGACAAGTGCAGGTTGGTTGCAAAAGGCAACAGAGTGGGCAGAATGTTTACATTGAATGTAAACATGCCTGAAGTGAGTGCTACAATATTTGCAAATGATTCAGGAATTGTTGCAGACACACAGACATTTGGCATAAAAGAATTGGACATGTGAATGTGCAGAGAATGAAGTCTATGCAGACTAAAGGAATTATGACAGGGCTGCCAAAATTTAAAGTTGAAGGTATGCAGAGAATATGTGAAGCATGCCAATTTGGAAAGCAAACAAAGCATGTGTTTCCACGTAATAGAAATGTGAGCAAAAATGCACTAGATGTTGTGCATTCAGATGTATGGAGTCTTACGAAGACCATGTCTATAGGAGGCTGCAGGTATTATGTGACATTTATGTTGATGACCACACAAGGAAAGTGGGGGTATACTTCATGAAGGAGAAGGGTGAGGTGTTCACTCACTTTCAGAATTTCAGAGTTATGGTTGAAAAGCAAACAGGGAAATATGTAAAGTGCCTAAGGTCAGATCGAGGCCTCCAATGAGTTCTCTGAATTTTTGAAGAAAAATGGTATTCGGAGACAGTTTACATGCAGATACACTCCACAACAAAATGGAGTTGCTGAGCGAAAAAACACGCACATTGCTGAGATTACGCGAGCATTGATGGAAGAGAAGAAAATGCCGCATAGCTATTGGGATGAGGCTGTTTCTACAGCAGTTTACATCATGAACATGACTCCAACTGCAGCCATACATGATGTAACTCCAGAGAAGAGGTTTACTAGCTAAAAACCTGATTTGTCTCATCTGAAAGTTTTTGGATGCATTGCATATGTGCATGTGCCAGATGAGCTGAGAACTAAGCTGGATCCAAAAGCTGAAAAATGTGTGTTTATTGGATACTCCCTTGAGCAAAAGGGATACAGGTGTTATAACCCTCCTACACGTTTGTTGAGGGTAAGCAGGGATGTTGTTTTTGATGAGATGAGCAGCTGCTGGTATGCTGTTGAAAAAGAAGCTATTGGGGTTGATGTGAGTGGAAGTGTGGTTGCACAGAATGCAAGTCAACAATCACAGTCTTTGAGTGGACCAGGAGAGTCCTTATCTAGTGGTTCTGTTGATAGACCATGGAGTGGCAGGTTGTGTCATAATACCAGTCCTGTAAATATGATTAGTACATCACATAAAGGCAAAGAGAAAGTGGTTGAGCCCCTTAGTATGCCTGACATTTCTACAGGGCATTCTCATGTTGATGGAGAGTCTAGTGGCTCAGAGATGAGCCTTGATGAGGAGCTTGGGATCCCAGCTATGAGAACACTTGGTGTAAAGAAGGCTATGGAAGCCATGAATGTAAAGCTACGAAGATCTGGGAGAGTGAAGAACCCTATACAGAGGTTTACTTATGATGGTTATGTGGCACATCACTATGCATACATGGCAAAAGTTGTATAGGTTGTAGAGCCCACATGCATTGATGAGGCTGTAGGAAATGTGTGTTGGGAGAAAGCTATGGATGAGGAGATGGATGCACTATATGGAAATGAGACTTGGGATTTAGTGCAATTGCCTGAAGGCAAGAAAGCCATTGGATGCAAGTGGGTGTAGAAAGCAAAACATAACGGAAATGGAAGCATAAACAGGTACAAGGCTAGATTGGTAGCCAAAGGCTATGTGCAGACATATGGCATTGATTATGAGGAAACTTTCAGCCCAGTTGCCAAGATGACAACAATGAGTTGTGATAGCAGTGGTTGCGTCAAAGCAATGGTCTTTACATCAGATGGATGTAAAGAATGCATTCTTGCATGGGGATTTGCAGAAAGAGGTGTATATGTTGCAGCCACCTGCTTATGAGGATGTGAGTCACCCTGAGCATGTTTGCAGATTGAAGAAAGCCTTGTATGGCTTAAAACAAGCACCAAGGGCATGGTCTGACAAGATTTTTGAATATCTTGTCACTATTAGCTTTTATGTAGCCAATGCAGATTTCTCGCTGTATGTGAGACACGGTGATAGAGGAATTGTGCTTGTTGTGCTTGTTGTCATCTATGTAGATGACTTGATCATTACGGGGGACCATGATGAAGAGATCTTTGATGTAAAGATCTTGCCCAGACAGAAGTTTGAAGGATTTGGGGGAGCTCAGATATTTCTTGGGCATTGAGGTGATTAGGTAACCACATGGTATTGGATTACTGCAGAGACAGTATGGCTTGGACATGTTGTCCAAGTATGGTATGACAGGCTGTAAGCCTATCTCAGTGCCATTGGATCAGAATGACAAGTTGAGTACAGACTCAGGAGAGATTTTGGAGGATCCTACTATGTATAGGCGTATAATAGAAAGCTATCACCAGGCCGGATTTGAGCTAGTTGTTGGGTTGGTGAGTCAGTTTATGCAGGTTCCTCGGAAGCCTCATTTGGATGCATTGAGATGCATAATAAGGTATGTGAGGTCTACTTTGCATTGTGGACTATTTTATGAAATTGGGAAAGAGATATGTGTACATGGGTACACAGATGCTGATTGGGTTGGTAGTATCTCAGATAGAAGATCTACTAGTGGCTTCATGTTTTCTTTGGGGAGTGTTGCTGTGACTTGGAGCAGCAAGAAGCAGCCTACGGTTGCTCTATCCAGTACTATAGAGGTCGAGTACAGAGGTGCTGCTATGGCAACATGTGAGGTAGCTTGGTTGAAAAAGCTACTTGCAGATTTGGGTCTATTAGTGGATAGACAAGTTGTCATTTTCTGTGACAACATTTTAGTAGTATACAGTTGGCCAGGAACCTAGTTGTCATTTTCTATTAGTGGATAGACAAGTTGTCATTTTCTGTGACAACATTTTAGCAGTATACAGTTGGCCAGGAACCCAGTATTTTATGCTCGCACGAAGCATATAGAGGTCCACTACCATTTTATCATTTTCTGTGACAACATTAGTAGTATACAGTTGGCCAGGAACCCAGTATTTTATGCTCGCACGAAGCATATAGAGGTCCACTACCATTTTGTCAGAGAGAAGGTCTTGGCAGGAGACCTCGACCTTGTTTATGTTAGCACACAGGATCAGGTAGCTAACATCTTCACCAAAGCATTGGGTACAGAGAAGCTCCACAGATTCAAGGCTTCGCTTGGTGTACATGAGATGGAGTTGAGCTCGAGGGGGAGTGTTGAGATATCGAGCTCATCTAATGAGGCGGTGGACACTGATGACCTGCCTGGGGGATAGGCCCCACACTTACACCACTGGCATGGTTGGTAAGATCATGGGTGATATGCGGCCAGTGGGATGACAGGCTGTGTGACAGCCATTCTGGAGACTGGCATAGTTATAGCACCAGCTCATTTAGTTGGGTTCACACTATAGAGAACCCTAATGTATTTGGTTGAGTACCTTTCATATGGTGTGTACTCTTATCTTTGTATATGGAGTGTTGAGTGTTGTGTGAAGAAGAAGAAGATTTTCAGCCTCTCACCTTGTGTGTTCTCTATTAGGGTTTTGTGAGTGTGTGTGTGCTTGCAAGAGCTCAAGCTCTCTTCTCCCCTGCATCTTTTCAAATATATTGCTCAGCATTCTCACGGCAATTGGATTAAAGCAAAGCATGCTTTGAATTATTTAAAGGGCACTAAAGATCATGGCCTCCTCTATCGTCGACAGCAGGCATCTTCATCTCACTCTTCACCTTTATGCTTAGTTGGTTATTGTGATGCTGATTGGGTAAGTTCTCATTCTTCAATGAGATCTACAAGTGGAAATTTATTTTTTGCCAATGGATGCTTGGTTTCTTGGACAAGCAAGAAACAACGTTGTGTTGCAGTTTCAACTACAAAAGCAAAATATCTAGCGGCGTCATTGGCAGCTCTCGTGAGTTGATATGGTTACGTTAGCAAAGGATTATGTTCAGCATAGCAAAACCAGACACATTGTTGTTCATTATCGCTATGTTTGCCATGAAGTGAACAAAGGATCTATTATGGTTAAATATTTTCCAACTGATCAAATGGTTGCAGACATTCTTATAAACGGACTTGGTGAAGCTCGATTCACTTGTCTATGCAACGAACTTGGAGTGACAGCGGAAATTTCTTAGAAACTGGTCTATGATCATCGTAACTTGTATATATTCATTCAAAAGTTTAGACACACCACACATCACATTCATCCATGGTTTATGGAAATTGATGTATATATATATATATTATTTACACTTATCACATTCATGCACATGTCAATTATCACATTTGTATATAAAGTTTCATAGATGTATAAAGGAGCTCTAGTTTTTCGCTTGTACTCGTCGAGGGGTTTTCTCATCCAACATAGTTAGAGGCCCTAGTTTGAGAAGGGATGTTGGACTATATATAGCTCACCGTAGCTTGACCTAGATCTGACCTATATATACCTATGCACTATCAAAAATATAGACTACTTTTGGGAGCGATGTCTCGTGTGCTCTTTATCGCATCTGTTGACACAAAGAAGGAGATGCAAACAGTTATTCTATCGATCTCAGTCAAAATCCCGTTGATGATGGCCTCCTCAAACTTGTCACTTCAAAATTTAACGTAATTTAGATCTTTTAGATTAATTTCAACTAAGTAAAACGCATCAAAACTTGCAAACTGTTTTGAAATTGAGAACAACAAATTCTATAGGTGACGTAAGAATCTTGAAGCTTGAATCTATAGTTTGCAGGTTTTGCGTGAATCGTAGTTGTCTGTGTAGTCCTTGCACTTGAAGGATACAGGGCTTCTTATTACAGTTATTTTCAGTCATCCAAGTGCTAGCTATAGGACTGTTATTTACAGGTAAAATAAGAATCATGTATTTCCATATAGAATTTGCAGGAGTCGTAGTTGTCTGTGTAGTCCTTGCAATTGCGGGATACAGGGCTTCTGTTACAGTTATTTACAGTCATCCAAGTGCTAGCTGTAGGGCTGCTACTGACAGTTATTGACAGCAGGTGGGTGAACCCTTCCATGTGTTTCTTTCCCCTCAGGCGCCTGATTTTACAGTTATTTACAGGTATTTACAGTTGAGAAAACCCTTTCATATATGTTTCATGGCGCCTCTTTATATGCGGATAGCAGGCGTGCGAGGAAACACAATAGCATCACAGTGCATGCAGCTACGGCAACGCCCACGGGGACGATGGTATCGGCCTTGTAATCTCCCATGTCTAGTAACTGGCTCATCCCGAATGCAACAAGGGCACAGACAACGGACACAGCCAGCAAAACGCCAGCCATCTGGAGCACAACGACTCTAGCTCGCTCCGCGGGCTGCGTCGGGAGACGGTTCGCCACAGCGGCGAGGGAGGCTGCCATTGCAAACACGAAGGCCATAAAGTTGAAGACCCACCCACTGCCGCCGGAGACGCCTGAAAATGTCACCTGCACAATGATCCCTGCCAACGCTTGTACGCCAGCCAGGGAGTCGGTCAGCCTTCGCAGTTCTGCCTCCTCGAGCTTGACAAGGATCTTGTCGATGACGTCCGGCCTGTTAAGCAGTGCTCGAAGAGTGCTGCCCTCCGCGTAATCGAGTGGTGAATTTCCTCGTGGATCTTCCAAGCTGACATTTAGCCTCGCACCAAAATCCATGAGCAGGTTCACGATCTCCGGCCGGCCTAACCTCACTGCCCAATGTAAACCTGTCCAACCCGAGGCGACGCCCTGCTGGTTCAAGACATCCCCCTCGCCGTGCTGCACGATGAAGTTTGCTACGTCAATCCTCCTGGCGTGCACCGCCAGAAATACTGGCGGTACGTGCCGTTCGGTCAATCCCTGCCACCACCGGACATCCGCTGGGTAGCTGAGGAATAGCAAGAAAAGACCAGATTAGAAACCTGCAACCGAACTAATTCTATATAAAACGAAGTCAGAGTTCAATGAGATGTTTACTATGCAGATTTGTAGAGTGTATCGCCAATGATCCAGGGAGCGAACATGTTGGGTGTTCCCGGATGCGCATTCCGAACTGCAAACACAGCCCGGTGAATCCAACGTTGATCGCCATTGAAAAAACGCTCATTACGCCGGAAGAGCTCCTCCGCATCCGCCGTACGTCCATCACACAACATCCGGCATAGAAGCTCGACGGGCTCATCATCCGACGTCGCCGTCTCGTGCTGAACATGCACACTCACATCGTCCGAGGGATTGGAAAGATTCTGAATATTTGAAATGGGCACGTCGAACCTCTCCATAGCGAGATTGCGCCAGGAATGAAGCTGCTGTTGGGAACCTGACAGTCAAGCAGCCTGGGCGTTGAGAACTTGTCAATGCTACACGCACTCAAACCCTTGGTGCACCTATGCATCCGACCACCACAATGTAGTGTGTGAAGCAGTTTCAGAGTCTTGGTACAGGGACATGGTCATGTGTCTCGATAGCGTCTTGACCATGGCACCAGGCCTATAATTTGAAGGCGGCCATGAAAGGAAGGGAGGTAAATCCTTCGCAAGAAGGGTAAAATGAAACGTCGAGATTTATAAAAAAATAGCACTATACACCCTCAAGGGAGGCTAACAAAAAGGGGGGTTGAATTCCAATGGAGATTCGGAAAAAAATAGCACTATGCCTTTACTATCCATTTACATAGGCATGGAGGTTTCCTACCAGCCCTTCAAATAAAAATTTTGGGTCACCCTTCCTATTAAATCACACGAGCATATGTCATGATAGTGCTTGTAACGACTAAGGGTTCTAGAACTCGAGAGGAAAGGTCACGGTGTGGAAAAAACAGCACTATGCATAGCCCTTCTATGGATGTCATTGAGCCTTCAAGTATTACCCTTCGAATTTAAGGTCACACGGGCATGTGTCGTGATACCGACTACCAAGTACTGAGCCCTTCAAGTGTTACCCTCAAGGTATAAATTTGAGATTTTCATAAAATTACCATTGGAACATATTCCAAATTTAGAGTTACAATGTGGTAATTTTCTAGATCTTAAAGTTACCAAAGATCTCTTCATTTCTTTCATACATGCTAGATGTTGTATTGAGTTTCAAAAAATTAAAGCTATTTCTATCAATTATTTAGGGAACTTGGGAAATAATAGCAAGATATTATAGTGATTTTTACTTGGTGAGCCTCAAGTCATGAATATAGACTTATAAACAACCCTAATGGTAATTTTTCTTAAAAGGTGAGTTATCGTTTGGTATTTTTTTACTAGTGCAAAGTTACCAAATGGTAATCATCAATCTAAATTAGATTACAATTTGTAACTTTTTAGTCGTTTGGTTCCAAAGTGGTTACCAAATTTATACTGTGATCGCCCTTCAAATTTAAGGTCACACGGGCATGCATCATGATACTGACGTAGCACCCAAGTAACAAGAGGCTCAACTTGTTGATTGAACTTCAACTTTGTAAGGGTTAAGGGTTACTTGTCACATGGGTATGTGCCACTATAGTGTTTTGAGGGCTCTATAGTACTTGTAAGGGTTGAGGGTTGGAGAAGTGTTGAGGAAAAGCCAAGGTTTGGGCCTTCCTACGGAGGTTTGATACGAGCCCTTCAAATGAAACTTATGAACATGTCACAGTGGAGGTTTGATCTCAACTAAATTTTTTGGGTCATGTTTCAAATTCAGCCACAGCAGTGGGAGTATGTGTGACGGTAGAGTGTCATGACCGTGGTACAACCCAACTTTGAAGAAACACGGCTTTGTCTCGTTAGAGACAGCACAACACCCTGCAAGTTGCGAGAGACTCAACTTTGTCTCGTTAGAGACAGCACAACACCCTGCAAGTTGCGAGAGACTCAACTTTGTCTCGATCCGGCCAACTTTGTAAGCGTGAGCACAACCCAAGTTGCAAGAGACTCAACTTTGTCTCGATCCGGCCAACTTTGTAAGCGCGAGCACAACCCAAGTTGCAAGAAACTCAATTTTATCTTCATCCGGGCACTTTTGGGTTGTAAGAAACTCAATTTTATCTTCATCCGGGCACTTTTTGTTAGCGTCAGGGGTTCTAGAAGCGGAGAAAACATCTTAGAATTGTAAGGTTTTGGTCAGGCGTGTGGGTTACGCTTGTATGGTAAAGAGTCTCGATAGCGTCTCGACCCGGGCAGCTTGATTTGCAATCTAATCAAGAGGCTTATAACGTTTGTGCGCCATTCACTTCTCATTCAAAGAGTGCCATGGTTTTGGAAGTGCAAAACCAGAGAGAAGCACCCACATGCCGCATGCGGTGGTGGGCGGTACTGCGCCCGAGCTTCGACCAGCTCACGCTGAATTCTCCTTCGTCCGAAGGCCAATCAAGCGGCTTTACCTGGATGCTAAAGTGCCTCTCTTTCCTCCTCTCCCTCGCCAGCATTCTCGCCGCAGCTGACGGCCTTCTACCGCTCTCTTCTCCCGTTAATTCTGGCTCCGTCGCCGCAGTCTCGCATGCCCGCCGAGCGTTCCGGCTTGCTTCGCTGCTTCTCGCAGCCTCAATCGCCCTCCTACTTGCATCCTTAGAGATGTATTTGATCAATTACGGCACTGGATTTCAGCAGCATGCAGTCATTCCTTTGACACCCGGTCTCTATTCTCCCGTCTAATAAAACGCTCTACTCTGCAAGTTATAATGTAGCATGGATAGATAAGCGGGCAGATTTTCGGTGTATCAGGAGACTCTAAATAGGATACTACTGACACCCGGCTAGAAGCGAGCTACAAATTCTGTGTTCGAAAAACCCTGTTTGTTCTGTTTTTTGAAAACTTATTGATTGTACTTTGCATTGCCAGCTTGCCTTTGTTTGTAACGAAAAGAAAACATTTCACATTCCTGTTTATTTTTTTGCTTTGGCAGCATATATAGGAAAGAAAACATACAATTCCTTATATTCCTGTATTTCTTTTTTTTCTTCTTCAATCAGGAGCTCCATTTTTATTTTTTGTTTTTGTTGTAGAGTGTTTCGCTATCACTTTGCTGAACGAGAGTTTTTTTTTTTAATGCAGCTTTAAGCCATTAGCGCTTTGTCTTCAAAATCATGGGGAAATGTGACACGCTGTGAAATTTACTTTTTCAATTTTAATTTGCAAACGTTTAGTTTTTCAAATAGGGTCCTACGATGAGTGAAAACCCTGCACACTTTGTTAGGTAACCATGTGAAGGAGACAGTTGCCACGATGAATGGCCCACGTCCCCGATATAGAACGATGAAGCTTCTTTGAGGCACCAACTTTGCACTGTTTTCGTCGAAGGTTCGTTAAGAAGATGATGGAGAAAAATTGGTCGAATCTGTCGGAGACGCTCGATGTGGGTATGACGACCCTTGTGCCCACCTGCACGAATCCACATCAAGCACGAGAAATGGATTTTACTTTTTCTTTGTCATCCAATTATATAGTCGGGGAAGGGAGGCTGTTCACAGCTATATCGCTCATAGTTTGTAACTTTGATTACTAGCAATGTATTTTGCTATTTAAGTTTTAAGATTCAATTTTTAACTACCTTGTGTCTTAGGGAAAGAATTACAATACTGGACTTTAGAGGAGAGATGCGTCGTCGTTGCCACCCAGAAGAACCATTGACCAATAATTGAACAAGTAACCTCACCCGTCTTCGATGGGTAGGAACCTCCAAATACTTCCAAATTCTTACCATTCTACCACGTAGCAATCTTGTGAAACTCTTCCTTTACATAATATAGCGATGCAGCTTGAGAGAGGAGAGAGACGAATTGCAGGCATTAATGGAATGAAGCTTTATGAGAGAGGATAGAGACGAATTGCAGGTAAAATATATAAATTTTTTACATCTATAGTATTTTCTTTTATTTTAAAAATTGAAGAATTATATTTGCTTTATTAGATCACTTTTTATGAAAGGAAGAACATGATGTGATAGGCAAGGCATGTAGTTGTTTACTAAGGAGGCTAGGGCTACTGATGTTGATAGGTAGTTTCTCTAAATATGTTGATGAATTCACCTTGTTCAAGTTTTGAATCAATATGAGTTGCTATGCTCTCCAAAGTTGCCTAAGGATTACTGGAAATATATTTTGAAATAATTGTTTAGCATCTTAAATATATTATCTTCCTCATTGTCATTGGGATAAGAAATTTAGAACTAGTCAAAAGAGTAGGCCCTGCTTGTTACATTGGTCTTAGAGATGTATTACGATTTATTGAAAAAGTAGGATGATACACCTTGGATTGTAGACAACATTATTGTATGTTTTTAGATGTTTTCTTGTAGCTCTTGCCTCGAGCCAACCTTCATTTTGGATCTACAACAACACACCGGATCATAGCACATTCAGAACCATGCGATAATAAAAGAAACTTGGTTAAAGAAAAGTCTCTCACATGGCTATAGGCACACAGCGATGCACATGACTAGGGACACACAACTGTAGCCATGTAGTAGCTGCTGTGACAATAGTCGTGTGCATAGCCATGCCTATAGCCGCACTGCAATCTGCAACAAACAAAATGGGGACAGAATGGGAGAGATGTGTCCCCACATCTCTCCCATTTTGTCCTCGTTATTTTAGCATATAATTGCAATTCATACACATGAGTTTTATAATACTTGGCAAATGTCATTATATTGCATATTCTCGATCCCCGAAAATTTTGAGTCCAAAATGGATTTTAAAAAAAACTAAAAAGCTGAGTAATAAGAAAACTAATTAATTTAAATTATCTTTATCTTCATCTTCAAGATCATCCTTGCCATAATAGTTTTCTCCACCGCCTTCACCACCACATGCACCACATCTTCTTCAACATTGTCTTCTTGCATTTAATAATGAAGTTAGTACTAAAGACGAAACTTAACATAGGAATTGAGACTTTGATGATAATTGAAATTGAAGTTCAAATAATGGACTACTCACAAAGTCATAGTTTCTACGAGCTTTTTGGATATTAGCATCAGTGACTACTCCCTCTTATTTCAGTCATTCCCAAGTCTTGACTTCATTGTGATGCTTGCGGTACCTATTCTCCTGGTGAGCAGTCGAGACGTGACCTACTACTACCCTTTTCTACAACAAAGTATAACATGCTTAAGATATGAAATTTATGAGGAGAAATGAACTAAACTTAGTGATGCATAAGTAAGAAGACACTTACAAATCGTGCAAGCCAAGTTACCTTTCCTCTAAAACCATACTCTGCCACACGATACTTTTGCAATTGACTCACATGTGTTGTGTTTTGCTAAGGGTATCGAGTACCCTCCCTAGCTTCTTTCTTTGCCTTCTTCTACTTATTAATCGAGTAATTGGCTAGCATTTGGTTTCCCTCTCTAACGCACCTCCTTGTGCAAGACCTCTTATTATATTAAGTATCTTTATGATGCGATCCCCAGCCCATTGGTAAAAAAAAATGCATGTGTTGGATTCGAGAACCGCTCATACATGCATTGCACCACATATGTGAAGTCTTTATCCTTTTTCTCAACCACTATTTGAAAGCATGTTTATAGGTTTGATTGACTAATTGATGGAGGTTATGATAAGCCCTCCACCCTATCTCATCCCTAAAAGACCTGCCCTCTTCATCAAGAGTATAATAAACCATACTATCCTCAGGAACCTTGTCTATCACCATAGGTGAAGGTGATCATTCACCTGTTCCAAAGTATCTGCCACACCCACCTACCCCACTACTAGACTGTCAATGGCTTTGAGAAGCCCTCGCACTATCACCACTTGAGTGGCATCATGAGGCTATCGCATGCTCAGGAGATAGCACTATGGATGTGATCAGGGTGTGTTATTTTGAGGGGATAGGAGTAGGCCGTGGTGTTGTAGGAGTAGAAGGACAAGGAGTAGGCAAAGTGGATGGGAGAGGGGTAAGCAAAGTGGAAGTGAGAGGGGTAGGGAAGCTGGTGGGAAACATGGAAATGGGTGATTCACTACTACAAGATGACCCATTTTTGACGCCTAGTTTTGACAGTGGTCACGCTGTCCAAATACTCGGCCAAAAGTAACGTCGAAAGTTAATTTTTTTGTTTTTTTTGTGCGACTTCTTAAAAAAAATCAAGTGTGCAAAAAAAGAAAACATTCATAAAAACCAAGTATTAATTGGTAAATAAAATTAAAATAAGATGTTATAGCTCATCATCGACTCTCTCATCCTAGCTAGATCCATGGCTCTGAATACATCTATTTCCAGAAATACATTTCCATCTGCATCTTCGTCAATGGGTGTAGTCTCCATATCGTTCTCTTTTATTTCGCGCATTAGAGGTGGTTGTGTTGAAAGTTGTTCTTTTGTTTCTTCTTCGAATTTTGGATTATTTTTTGTGTTTTCTTCTGGTTCAAGTGCTAGTAATTGTTGAATTACTATACCTTCATTTGATCCTTCTTCTAGTGGTTCAACGGGATCACTATCTATTTCTTGTACTTTTTGAGTGGGTTACTCAACCTCTACTTCATCTGATATTTTCATATTTTCAAATATTTTTTACTTCGTGGATCAATTTGGATTACAAACAACCATCTATGATCTCTCAGGTCCCCACCTTGAAGGCGACCTACTCATAATTCTCTGGTAGCACAAATGTGTCCCTTTGGTTTTTCCATATCTTTGTGGAGTCTACTTGAACAAATCTGCTCTTATCTCTCTGCGCATGGTTGCTTGTGGTCCTTGAGTCACTACCTTGAACCACTTCACATAAAAAATGAACATAGAAAACTTTTTGAACCAACCTTCATAATGTCTTGCATCGTTCCACAGTAATCAAGCATTCCATAGATCACTTGCACTTGAACGGCTTTCTTGCATGAGATTCACTTTGGCAGTGCAATCAAATGTTGTTCTCGTCTTAACTATTCGCTCCACTTAAAAGTGATGACCGCATAACCAAAGTTCACCAAAGTTGTGATACTACAAGCAAAAGAAGATCATGAAATTGTATCAAGAATAAAGACTTATACAAGACTATGTCTTATGGTTTCTTGTGTACATATAAAAACTCACTTACATGATAATCACAACCATATGCAAGCTTCCCCTCGTCGTCGTTGCTTATAACCTTGCCACTGTGTTTGAAAATTCTAGAAGTTTAGGGAGTGAAGCTAGGTATGGTAATGCTCTAGTTGTTCAACTCTTTCTAAAATTCAAACAATCTCAGTCTCTTTCCCTCTTTGCTAGATTATACCTCTCGATCCATTTCTCCATAGCACTTGACTTGAGGATGCAAAATTTATTAATCTTCTCTTGCAATGCCACATCCATTGTTCTCTGAACCCCTTGTCCTTGAGACTCTTCCCCAAAGAATTGATCATCCTCTTCTTGTGTCCACAATTGTGGCATATATGGGCCCGACATACTAAGAAACTATAGTATGTATACAAGAGATTATTGAACAAGCCATCCCATTGCCATACTACACTTAGGGTGAGCTTTTTGATGAACAAAACCTTTCAGTATCTTCATAAATCTCTCAAGGAAAAACATCCATTGGTTATAAGCAACACCTGCTACTATAGCAACCTTGTCAACCACATGAACAAGTAGGTGCAATTGAATGGTCAGGAAACTTGTTGGAAAGAATTTCTCCGCCATTGTACTTCTTCAATGGATTTTAGGCGAGATACTTCCAACGTATTTCTTCTAATCTCCTTACTTGATATTGACCGTACCATTGCACTAATCTTGTATATTGTCGCTCTTATATCTTCACCGAGGCAATCCTTAATGTCTATTGCGAGCACAAACTGTAAGCTTTTGTGCCAGTCATCATGAGACTTAAAGCCACTAATATCTTCATCCTTTGTGAATTCTCCCTTCAAGCAATGCATACAACTAGTGGGAGTATGAAGCTCACTGATGCACTTCTTTACATGCCACTACTCTTCTTTGGTTAGACCCAAGGTGCTCTAGGGAGAATCAGTCTACTCCGTGTGTCCATAAGTGATGCATGCGATCTACCTCTTATAGATCATCCCTTTGTGTCTTGCTCTCTTTAGCACCTATGACGATTTTCCAAAGCATATCGGCTATGTTATTTGAAAATGTGCATAGGGTCAAGAAGATGATCACTCTAGTATGGGAGTAGATGGAAGATAGATAGCTGCTTCATTCCGAGGGTGAACAACTTGTATCCACTTCCCATGCCCTCCTCCAATCACTTGGCATTAGCACACGAGGAGGCCTCCCTAGAAATCTCTCTCGTAACTCATGGTTGTCAGGGAGATACTTTTTGTGGCCCTCATGGAAAACCTTCCTCAAAGCTCCTGAGTATCGAGCCTCTAATCCAAGCCCACATACAATGCATGCATTATAACTAGATATTGAAAGCTCTGCCAAACATGCTAATCATTGTGATGAGATATGAAAATAATACAAAAATACCAAAATCGTGAAAATAAATCAGATCAAGAAATCTTAGAATAATTAACTTACCAGAGCACTCTCTGTAGCATGGCCAATCATGCATGGTCCATATAAGTATTGCTCGCACTATTGCAGCCCTTTCTCCAAACCGCTTAGACGCATCATGAACTTGGATACCATCCCAGAACGTGCGTAGCTCGTCAACTAATGGAGCCAAGTAGACATCCATGTTCTTAACCTTGTACTTCCCTGGAACTCTCAAGGAAAGTAAAAGATTACCTTTCTTTATATTGCTAACCATGGTGGCACGTTATAATTCACTAGGCAAATGGGCCATGTACTCCATGATGAACTTCGGAAGCCAAATGGATTGACTCTATCCATTGCTAGACTGAGACGAATATGACGAAGATCTTTCCCAAAATCCACCCACTTTCTTCGATATTCCTCCATGCTGGAGAATTAGCAAGGACACGCATAACGTCATCTATGGATATGATGTTTTGATGCCAAGTCATTAAAGATGCAATGAATTTGCATCTGAACATTGTTTAACACTAGTTCTATAATTGGACACTAAAGCTTTAGTGTCCTGTTTCTCACCAAAACTTTGGAATTTTTTGGGGAACCTAGAAACAACATTTCTACACCTTGTTTCAACCATAGGTCAGTTAAAAGTCAAAAAATAAAGGGGATTTTTCATGATGTCAAAACACAAGCTATATTAGAAATTTGACAAAAAACACTCTAACTTGAAATTTTCATTGAAATTTAAAGCTGTTTTGTCAAAAATCCCATAAAATGCCTATAACTTCTTGAATAAATCATGTTTTTCATGTTTGTAAAAGTCAATTGGTAGAACTTGGGATTTCAAAACAACACAATCTCCTTTAGGTCCTAGTTCCTAAGCTACTTGTGAACTATAACAAAAATCTCATAAATATCAAGATGCTGAAAAAGAGAAAAATTTTGGCCTTCCAACAAAGGTACTTCCATAAAACTAGGGTTATGTTAGTGCAAATTGGCAATCGGAAATGATTATATAGTTCAAAACCAAGTTAATACATTTTTTTGGGATCCCAAGCTCAAGTAAATCTTGCTACTTGAGCGCTATCTTAGTTTTTCAATCGTGCTACATTTTTCAAAAATTTTAAATTCTCTCAACAACCATGAAACAAAGGTTTTAGGTGCCCAAATTATGTTTGTACAATGTACCTTAGCGAAATTATTCTATACAGACAAAATGTTGCAAGTTTACTAAGGAGTGTAATGTGTATGACTCAAGAATCTAAATCCAGAATTTTTGTTGTGTGCAGTTTTGACATTTTGAAACAATTAATATTTGTAGCTTACTAAGGGGCTTTTACATATAACTTTAAGATCTCAATGGATAGAGTAAGCATTGTATCACCTTAAAAAACTTGCAAACACATTAAAACCATGTATTGGTTTGGATACAAATGGATGCTAAAAAGTGGTGTATCAAACACACACAGCTTCCTACTATTTTAGACACTCTCAATTGAATTTTATTTCATGTGAAACTTGGCAAAATCTTTGACACAAATATGAAATAATTACTTGGAATTTTTCACGGGGCTTTGTGATTTTTTTCTCTAAGCTTATAAGGCGGTTTTCTCAAACCAGAGTTGCAGTCTCATGCAAGTTCTATTTATGGGTGTAAGTTTTGAAATGCTCATATGAGACCATCCATATATAGATTGCAAGTTTAATATAGAGAGGGAAGTGCGGAGAACTAAAATGTGTGCTCCACGGTAAATTGGTAGGCAAGCAAGCCTACATAGCTCTTTCTCCTCTCGAGAAGCATGCTCCACATGTCATCTGATGTCTTCTACTTCTTGGGCTGTTGCATGCTCCAAATCATGATTGTCTACTCCATGTCTTATGTATGTAGGGCATCTATCATGTCAGCCATGTCATGTTATAGAACTTGATCCAAGGTCGTAAAAGCTTACTCATGTTCCAATCCCATCGAGGTTTCCTCTACCCTTGCTCTTTTTGTTTTGCTCAGGTTGGATATCCACCGGTTCATTGTTGTCTAGGCGAACATTGAGGCCAGTAAGTAGATGCTGTAAGTGCTCTATTGGAATTATGCCCCATTTTTTAGAATGCTTGTTGCAAATTCTTGGATGTCAGGAAACTTGGTACTTGCATGGACACATTGTTTTCTCCTCTAAATTGACAAAATTTGAAAGGTTCATAGCACTCAAAGTGTTATTTCTCATTGAAGTTGTTCTTATGCCTAAAGAGATGCAGAAAGAATCTTTATATCAAAAATAAGAATTCTCTTACATTCTATAAATAGATGTGATAAGATGTGATATGAATCAGATAGATGAGAATGAATAGAGAATGGATGTGATGAGAATAGAAGTGATGAGAATGAGAGGTAAATAGATGTGATGTGAATCAGATAAATGTGAATGAATAGATAAGATGTGATGTCATGTGAATCAGGATGTAAATGAATGATATAGGATGTGAATGAATGTGTTAGCATGTGAATCGGGATGTGAATGAATGTGTTAGTATGTGAATCGGGATGTGAATGAATGTGTTAGCATGTGAACGAGGATGTGAATGAATAAATCCTGGGATGTGAATGAATGATATAGGATGTGACTGAATGTGATAGCATGTGAATCGGGATGTGAATGAAGGATAAGGGATGTGAACAGATGTGATGTGATGTGAATCGGGATGTGAATGAATGATAAGGGATGTGAATGAATGTGTTAGCATGTGAATCGGGATGTGAATGAATGAGATGTGATGTGAAATGGATGTGATAAGATGCGATGTAAACTGGATAGATGTTAATGTATGTGAAGTGATGAGATGTATGGGTAGATGTAAGTGGATGAGATCTCATGAGGATAAATGAGGAAATAAGTGATGAGATTAAAAAATGTTAAAATTTGAGCTAAATGATGAGCTATGGTGGATCAAACACTAGAATCAACATAATTAACAAAGTGATTAGCAAGTGATTAAGACGTAATTAGTGAATAATTAGCACATAGATTAATGTAGGCATGGATACTCAAAAACTAGCAAATTCTCATTAGGGCTATGCCTCAATTTATAGAGTTTACATCAAGCATCAAATCCCATTGATTTCTCCATGATTCACTCCCAGAATATCTCCACCTTTTGCCTGATTCTCTCCACCTCTTCTCTTTTCCCTGAATATCTCCCACAGAATATCTCCACACTCCTAAATTCCCTCATGCTACCCATTATTCTCTCCCAGTAGATTCTTCTCATCTTTTCACAGGTTCTTTCACAATTACATCTTCTCTTTTATAGCCTCTATCCAAGAGCTTGTTCCCACACACACCCTATTCACTTGTATATTTCAACACCTCCCCTCAAGTGAATAATCCTAGCACACCTGGACCCTGTATCAAGTTTTCCTCTTACTTGATAGCCCGCGACCAGTGCCTCAAGTCCCTAAACTCCATAGTCCTTGACACTCTCTCTCTCTATGTGTCCAAGGCTACTATAAGTGCCCGCGACCTTGACTAAAGTGCTCACACATACATCTACCACGTGGCCTACATCATCGGTGGCTCAGAGGTGGTTTTACTTTATTGGGGCAGGTTACATTGGGTTGTGGGTTCTCTCTCTCTCTCTCTCTCTCAGAAAAGATGATCCGACTCCACTTCCCTTGGAGCCTCCATGAAGTTTGCCGATGTCGTTCCTTCTTCACTGGGTTTGCTGTAGCAGTCTCTCGCCATGTGTCCTGGCTTTCCACATTTGTGGCAAGTGAAGGTCCTCCCTCCAACTCTGCCTCTTCCTCGAGAGAATCCTCCTCGGGTGAAGAATGCTTTTTCCTCTCCTGCTGTTGAGTCGAGCTCTTTCTTCTCTTTGCCTCTGCTCTCTTGCTCTAGTAGAGCTGCTTCTATCTCATGTATCTTCAGTTCAGGTACATTCTTTAGTGTTGCTACAATGTTTTCATAATCTCCTTTGTCCACACTCTTCAAAAGTACAGCTAATGCTTCATCATCTTCTACCTTTTTGCCAATAGCTGCCAGCTGTTGCTTAATGCTTTTATATTTGTTCAAGTGTCTGATTAAAGGTTCACTTTCCTTCATGTCTAGTTTGTAGAATTGCATTAACAAATTTATCTTGGAATTTTTTGCTTGTGTACCAAATAATTTATTGAGTTTATCCCATGCATCTTTTGCCCACTGTATCCCTGTGATATGATGAATGATCTCATCATTTAAACTGAGTGAAATAAGCCCCAATGCTTTTTCATTCCTACTCTTTCACTCATTTTCCCCTCTCTCTGGGCATTCATCTCTCCCTTCAACTAATCCCCACAGATTTTTCCTCATCAGCAAATACATGGTTTTTGTTTGCCATGTATAAAACTGTTCCCCATTAAATTTGGCTATTTCCTGTGCTGAATTCATGGTGATGTGAAGGGGGTCTTACCTCTTGATCCAAATTCAAGATTCAAGGGCAGTGTCTACCCTTTTACAACTCAATCTGGTGTTTAATAGATGATTACAACAATTTTATCAGCATAAAATCACCAGAAATTACATTAAATTGAGAGTAACCAATTTGTACGGGATGGTTGGAGTATCAAACCAACTCCGATTTGCAATCTGAAGCTTTAGGGATCTGCAGATTTGATGAAGAGCTTGGATCTCTCTGTAGACTTGATGAAATTGATTTCTGTCTTCACCAGCTTGTAGAGCATGCTTGAAAACTCCTTGGGCTAGGAGGAATTGAAGCAATTTGTCTTGATGAAGTAGCAATGGCAAAATCTGCAGAGAAAAAAGGCGCCGGCAAAAATGACGATTTCTCCTGATTCCTTCGGCGGTTTGCTGCGCCGTTTCGATGACCTGGTAGCCAGGGGTGTTGGCTAGATTAAGCTAGAAGCTTGTGCCCTAATTTAGAGTATGCAAGGTGCTAGAGATCCTCCACTGGCTGGGGGTGAAGGGGAAGAGTGAAAACTCACTAAAAAACTTGATTTTTTGCTAATTACCTACTAATCTTGATAAATTCACTAATGGGCTCATAAATCTGGTTGATTCTAGGCATGGCTCTGATACCATGTTGAAATTTGAGCTAAATGATGAGCTGTGGTGGATCAAACACTAGAATCAACATAATTAATAAAGTGATTAGCAAGTGATTAAGACGTAATTAGTGAATAATTAGCACATAGATTAATGTAGGCATGGATACTCAAAAACCAGCAAATTCTCATTAGGGCTATGCCTCAATTTATAGAGTTTACATCAAGCATCAAATCCCATTGATTTCTCCATGATTCACTCCCAGAATATCTCCACCTTTTGCCTGATTCTCTCCACCTCTTCTCTTTTCCCTGAATATGTCCCAGAATATCTCCACACTCCTAAATTCCCTCATGCTACCCATTATTTTCTCCCAGTAGATTCTTCTCACCTTTTCACAGGTTCTTTCACAATTACATCTTCTCTTTTATAGCCTCTATCCAAGAGCTTGTTCCCACACACCCTATTCACTTGTAGATTTCAACAAAAAAGATGTGATTAGATGAGAATGGAAATACTTATGAAATGAATGTGGATTGATGTGTGGATAATGTGGATTGACGTGAATGGATGTATGGATGATGTGTGGATAATGTGGATTGACATGAATGAATGTATGGATGATGTGGATTGATGTGTGGATAATGTGGATTGATGTGGATGGATGTATGGATGATGTGGATTGACGTGTGGATTGATGTGGATGGATGTATGAAAGATGTGAATGGATGTGTGGATAATGTGGATTGATGTGGATGGATGTATGGATGATGTGGATTAATGTGGATGATGTGGATGGATGTATGGATGATGTGTGGATAATGTGGATTGACGTGAATGGATGTATGGATGATGTGGATTGATGGGTGGATAATGTGGATGGATGTATGGATGATGTGGATTGACATGTAGATTGATGTGGATGGATGTGGATGGATGTATGGAAGATGTGGATGGATGTGTGGATAATGTGGATTGATGTGGATGGATGTATGGATGATGTGGATTGATGTGGATGGATGTATGGATGATGTGGATTGATATGGATGGATGTATGGATGATGTGGATTGATGTGTGGATGATGCAATTGGATGTGATTTGATGTGGGAATGATGTGATGTGATAGGAATCAATGAAGAAAAAAAAATTATGGGAAGATGAGAAAAGATGGGGACTAATGTGAAAGGATGTGGAGTGATGAGAAAAGATGGAAATATTGTTGAAATTGTATTTGTATGTGAAATCTGTTTTTAAATGATGTCAAGAATGCTGGGGAAGTATTTTGACTGTCTTGTGAATGAGGTTGTGAAGACCTATCTGTTAAAGTTGCAACTGCTGTGACGGAGAGTCAACGGAGGACCTCTCGCGTAGCAAGGTCGACCGAGGTCTTGACTAGCCTCGCTTTGATTTAAATGGTGAGCTTCTGGTACAGTGGATGAGGGACCAAGGAAGCAGCCTATGAGTGAAGTGCTAGGTGACTTGCGAAGGATCCTAGAGGGTGCTGACCATATGGTGCTCGGGCTCAGGGTCACCGAAGATACCCACACGTACATCGGGGAAGATATTGAAACAAGGAGTAAGAGTTGTTTTCTGAATTTGGGCATGGATCTGGTTGATTGACCTTGCTGGTCCTCAACGGATGAGTCCATGGCTCTTTTATATAGATCTGTTGGTTGATCTTCAATGGAGACTCTTTTATATAGTTCTGTTGGTTGATCTTGCTGATATTCAATGGAGACTCCATTTTTGTTAAAGTGAATACTTGCCGGTTACTATGAGGCAGGAACTATCAAAAAGGCCCCTGAGTGGATAGCGGGTGAGCGTTATGGTTGCCAATGATGCCATAGGTACACCGATGAAGGAATGTTTGGAAATAAGGATTCAACTGAATAATTAGAGGATTATGATCAGTGACACTATGGTTTCATTAAATGATTGTTTTAAAGACTGCTGAATCTATGAAAAAGGCAATTTCATATTAGGTGTGTAAGTGGTGTGACTAGTTTTAAGTTTGCATGAATATTCGGCTAGGGGGCTTGGGAACTGTTTTCCCTGGTACTCGAGACAACCTAACCAAATTCTTAATTGGATCCCATCAATACAGTGGTTGGGCGATTGGCTAACCCATGGGACTGGATGGCTGGACCGATGGATCCCTAAATTGAGACTCAATTCTGTTCTGGTTTGATAGATGAAGTAAATCCTGAACAAAAATTGTTCTATGGAAAAGAATCAACCCTCTCAATGAGGAAAAAAGCATTGGTCTCTATGATCCAAGTACAATCTTTTCCCTGATCTAACTATGGGACTTATGGGTTCGGTCAGATCAGTTCAGTTAGTTAAGGCTTTTGACTATGTTAGTTATCCTTGAATCGCCCGTGCTTTCCGGGCAAGGGAAGTTTTTCTGGGTTCGAACCGATGGATTAGTCTCTTGTCCGGATATCCGTGGGCGAGGCCCCGAGTGTGGGACCGTGCCCCGCACAAGAAGTGCTACTTCCGTTGCTACCACCCTTGAATTTGTTGCGCGGTAGGGATAGGGACCTCACAGTTTGCTTGTGTTGTGTGTATTTGCAGGTCTGCCTATCTTTACACAATCTCTTTACTTCCAGGTATGGGCCATAAACCCTTGCTGATTTTGTTATTTTTTCTCTTTTTTTACTTATATACAAGAGGCCCCGAGATGGGGAGGTGGGTAGATAAAGCATGTTGTATAGGATTTTTTCCTTTTATAGAGTTTATGCAAGAAGCTCATGCATAGAGCTTGCATAGGCTTCTTGCAAGCTCAATGCATAGGCATCTTGCAAGCTTGCACATGAAGCTTATGCATAGATCTTGCATAGGCTTCTTGCAAGCTCTATGCATAGGCTTGTTGCAAGCTTGCATATGAAGCTTATGCATAGAGCTTGCATAAGCTTCACAAGCTTGCAAGAAGCCTATGCATAGCCATTGTAAGAAGCCTATGCAAGCTCTATGCATAAGCTTTATGCAAGCTTGCAAGACGCCTATGCATAGAGCTTGCAAGAAGCCTATGCAAGCTCTATGCATGAGCTTCTTGCATAAACTCTATAAAAGGAAAAAAGCCTATACAACATGCTTTATCTGCCCACCTCCCCATCTTAGGGCCTATACAACATGCTTTATCTGCCCACCTCCCCATCTCAGGGCCTCTTGTATATAAGTAAAAAAAGAGAAAAAACAACAAAAGCAGCATGCTCTATGCATAGCCTTGAAAGCTCTTACTTAGGTTTTACCTCTTTGTATACATGCTCCTTGAATTCAGCTTTATGCATGCTTCTCACAAACATGCTTAATGCATCTAGCTCTATGCAAGCTTGATGCATCAAGCTCTATGTAGTCTTTATGAATACATGCTCTATGCATCAAGCTCTATGTATGCTCTATGCATTAAGATTTATGCATAAGCCTATTCTTAAGCTTTATGCATTAAGCTTCTTGCATTAAGCTTTATGCATAAGCCCATGTGTGTAAGCCTATACTTAAGGCTTATTCTTAAAGCCTATGCCTCATGCCTATGGCTAAGACCTATGCTCAAGCTCTATGCATAAGGCTTAAGCTTAGGCAAAGAGATTGAAGCTTATGCATAGAGCTTAAAGCTTATGCAAAGAGATTGAGGCTTCAAGCTTATGCAAAGAGTTCTTTCTTTTTTGATGTGGAGTGCTATACATGTATGGATTTCAAATGAGTGCTATGCATGCATGGAGCATACATAGGCACCATGCATGCATGCATATAGATCATGCATAGAGCTTTTCTCATAAATGTTTTACTAATCACTTTTTCGCATGTTATGTTTTGTAGGTCTTGCATTGTTGTGCTCTCCTTCTTCGGCTTGACATGGTTGAGGTAAGCTCTCTTATTCATGTAATCGTTTAGGGTTAACCATATTGCATTCATTTGAAGCCTTAAGGAAGCTTATACATAAGCCTTATGCATAAAGCTCTATGCGTAGGGCTTATGCATAAACATATGGGACATTATTATAGGCCATCTAGAATGCTAGTTAAGTCAAGCTAGGAGTGGTTATCCACAAGTAGGTAGTTATAGTGGAGGGGGAGCCCTCGATCTTTTCACTATCCTTCTCTTATAAAAGAAAAGTTGCCTTTGACTTTAACAGTGGGGAGGGTGTGGAAAGTCCTCAGAAGATATTATCCAAAAGGAGCATTGTCCACCCGGCTTGTCTAAGAAGTATTGGAAAAGGTCTCAACAATGTTTTAACAAATGTTTTCTTAATCATCTTCTTCCAATGAGCCGATTTGAGGTAGTACTTGCACCTAATCCAGATATTCGACCTCTACATCTTGATCTTGAAAGATATGTTTTGAACCATGGGACACTTGTATAACATACCACCATCAATTCTATCACCGTAAAACACAATCTAATATAAAAAAGCAAAGAGGTTACACTTTTATAATACTACATCAAGACTTATTTTGGGATTGGTTGGGTTACTAATCTGTTGATAGTGTTGAGGTAGTATGAAAGTATCTTTCTTATCATTCCAAAACTTGGTGGAATCAATTTGAAAGAACCCATTTGGATATTTCTTCGTGGTTGCTTGAGCACCTCTAGATATCACCTTGAGCCATTTGACAATAGACTAAATGCTCTAAATCCAACCTCAAGAATATCTTAAATAGTTTCACAATACTCAAGATTGTCCTCTATGGCATTGGTATCATGTCTACTAGCTCAACTTTCTTGCTCAAAAGTTTCCATCACACCACAATCAAATGTTTTTCTTTTAGAATCCACACACTTTGTGAAAAAGTGCCTTCCCTTTGACCATATTGCATCATATGGCTTGTACTAACATTAAACAAAATTATGACATTTAGTATAGTGCATTAAACAAGGTATATACATGAGACAAAGATGAATAATGTACTTACGTGAGGGTCACATCCTCTTGCATACTCATGCTCTTCTCTTGTGATCATCTCTCCATTTCTTGATTCCATAGATATTTCCATAAAAAGCCATTCTATATTGATCAGAATGGCAAGCGTCTACTAGCTCTTTCTGAAAGCTCTTCTCTCATCATTTTGTCTATTGATTCCATCCTTGTATCTCCCAATCCACTTCTCCATGATGGGACTATTTAGAATGTAGAATGTATTCACCTTGTAGCGTAATTCTTCATCCAGTCTTTGTTGTCTTCCTTTTCCTTGAGGCCCATTAGTGATTAGTTGGTCATCCTCCTCATTTCTCCACAATCGTGGCTTGGAAGGATCTATGCGACATAGATGTTTTGAGATATACACAAGAGACTCTTACATCAACCATCCCTCTGCCATGCTTGCTTTTATCCTTGCTCTTTCTCTCATAAATTTCTTTAAGGTTTTCATGAACCTTTCAGTAAAAACATCCATCGAACATGAACAACACCACCCAACACCACTTCATCAACCAAATGCAACATAAGATGCAATTGGCTAGTGAGAATTGTTCTAGTAAAATTATCCTTGATCATACACACTACCTCAATAGCATTGAGACGAGCCATCTCAATGGGTGTAGGATCTATCTCCTTTAAGAATATGTACCTACATACATAGAAATCATGTGCACTATTTACCAATACATAACTTGTGAGCGCATGAGAATACCAAATATGCAATATAACTTAGCTAGTAAATTGAAGAGAAGATTCAAACATCACCAAGGTTTCCATTTTGTAACTAGCCTTCCTCACCTTCTTGACTCCACAGCCAAATATAGCAATTGGAAGAATAAACTATGCATAGAAAAAAATTGACGTTAGTAAATGAGCCTACAAAATTGAAGTTAGTAAATGTACCATAATTAAAGAGAAAATGAATAAATGAACATTTATATACCTATAATATCTTGTGCCAATCATGTGTCTTGAGGCCATATAATTGTACCTCTACTTTCTTTTTGGTCTTTGTGAAGGCACCTGTTAGATCGCTGTAACACCACCACGGGAGTTACCACAGGAGGGGACGGCCTCTGGCTCACCACCCAGCCAATAGAGGAAGAATGAGGATTGCCCCTCATCCCCTAGGCTATATAGTGTGTGGCCTGCCATCCACACTAGCCTGGCCGCCCATGACTCCGCATGGGCGTTCTCTCCCACTGAATCCCAGATGTCCACGTCCTTGGCCATCCGGTCTGCCACCCATCGGTCACAGGCGTTACAGCCTACGTGACATTACCCCCCCTTAAGAAGAGTTTTCGTCCTCGAAAACAAACTAGGAAAACCTCTTGGAAATTGCACTACGGCGTTCCCAGGTAGCTACCTCCTCATCCCTGTCTGTCCATTTAACAAGTACCTCTTAGTACACTTTATGTCGGGTTTGTCTATCACGATACTCTAGAATCTTTTCAAGTTCATGTGGTATCTTTGGTGGCTCTATCAAGTCCACCTAAATCTATGGAGAAACTGCGTTCTCTAACACCCGTGAATTGATTTCTTCAGTTTACTGACATGGAAGACAAGATGGACTTAAGAACTCTCCGGTAACTCAAGTTTATATGCTATGTCTCCAATCTTCTTAAGGATTTTAAAAGGACCACAATATCTCGGAGAAAGTTTATCACACTTTCCTGTTTTCATGGTTTTTGACTTCGCAAGAACCTTGAGGAATACAAAGTCACCTTCTGCAAAGGTCACCTTTCTACGTCCTTTATCCGCATAAGTTTTAGCGTGATCCTGAGCGCTACGAATGCTCTCACGTGCGGCTCTGAGCATATCATTCATATCTTCAAGGAAATCCTTGTTGACAGATTAAATCTTCTCCTTTTCTAGGCCTACAGCCCCATTGGAGATCTCAGCAGAAATCCATACATTAACATGAATGGTGTAAATCCAGTCTCGCTGAGTGTTTGGAGCTGCTATAGGCAAACTCCAATAAGGGCAAGTACTCTTCCCAATTAGATTGCTTCTTACTAACATGAGAACGCAACATATCCTCTAGAATTTGGTTAACTCTTTCAGTTTGACCATCAGACTCTGGATGATCCGCCGTACTCATACTCAGAGTAGTATCCAACTTTTTGAAGACTTCCCTCCAAAAATGACTATTGAACTTTCTATCTCTATCCGACACTATATTTGCAGGGCAGACCATATAGCTTGTAGAGATGTTCAATAAAGAGTTTTGCCAACTCTGGCGTTTTAACAGTTTTCTTCGTGGCGATAAACTTTGCCATTTTAGTTAACCTATCCACTACCACCCACACCGAGTCATTCCCTCGACTTGTCTTGGGTAAACCAGTAATGAAATCTATGGAAATGCTTTCCCATTTCCCTTGAGGAATCTCCAGCGGACGGAGTAGTCCTCCAACCTTAAGACGTTCATGTTTATTGACCTGGCACTTATTGCATTTCAGTACATGTCTCGACGTCCTTAAACAAACTAGGCCAATAAAACTGTCTTTTTACTAGTGCATAGGTCTTCTGAATCCTGGGATGACCCGCACTTGGACTATCATGACTTTCTTTAAGAATTTGGGCCCGAAAGTCACCAATAGTTGGTACACATACTCTACCCTTGTAGAGTAAGTATCCGTCGTCGTCAATGGAGTAATTAGCATATTTCTCCCCCTGACGATGTTTATCACTCCCCTTTGAAGCCGTGGGGCAATCAAAGGTGATGAAGGGCCTACGTCAGAGCTCTCTGGCTCCAAACTATACCCAGAAGACACGGCTAGTCTCTCTCGACTAACTCTCGCTTCCCTTCCTGTTGCACCTTTGGCCAGTCTCTCCGGACTAGCAATCCGTGCCAACGAGGGAGGTGGTCGCGTCTGTGAAGAAGTGCGTACGGGTACAGCACGTCAGACCTTTGTAAAAGATGGATCATGCTCACATAAACCACGTAGTGACGCCAAGAAATCATTCTTGAAGACTGTGAAACTAAGTTCATTAATTTGTGGCATGTGACTAAGTGCATCTGCCACCACGTTATACTTACCTTTCTGGTAACGTATCTGAAGGTCAAACTCCTGTAGAATCTCTGCCCACCAAGTTTTTCTACCCTTCAGTTCATTTTGACTTGAAAGCTATTTGAGACTTTCATGGTCCGTTCGGACCTCAAAAGTAGCACCATATAAATAGTGTCTCCACTTTTTCAGTGCATGAACTATCGCTAGTAACTCTCGCTCGTAAGCCGAGTAGTTACGCTGCGCACGATCTAACTTTTTACTCTCAAATGCATTTGGGTGTCCCTTTGCATAAGTACGGCCCCAATGGCCTCATTACTAGCGTCTGTTTCCAAAACAAACAGCTCATTTGGATCGCCAATAGTCAAAATAGGTACAGCTGCTATGGTCACCTTGAGCTTATCAAAGCTCTTCTGTTGGACTTCCCCCCAACTAATGTTTTTAGTTTTTGACCGTAACTAGTAAGTCAACGGGGCTGCGATCTTCGCGTAGTCCTTCACATACTGTCGGTAGAACCCCGACATGCTAAGAAAAATCTGCAGTTCCTCGAGATTCTTCGGCGCTGGCCATTTAAGAATAGCCTCTACTTTTTCTGGCTCCATCCGCGTACCATCGGCGGATATAATATGGCCAAGGTAGTGAATTTTTGTTTCAAAAAATTCACATTTGCTTTTAGACTTTGCAAATAGTTTGTGCTTTTGCAACAACTCAAACACTAGATGCAAATGCTCTATGTGTTCTTTCTGTGTCTTACTGTACACAAGAATATCATCTAGGAAAACTACTACGAATTTTTCCAGATATGGACGTAAAATGTTGTCCATCAGCGTCATAAAATGTCGCTGGAGCATTGGTTAGCCCAAATGGCATAACCAAAAACTCAAAATGCTCGAAACGGGTCCTAAATAATATCTTCGCAACATCTTCTTGTTTAATTCTAACCTGATGATATCCTGATCTCAGGTCTATTTTTGTGAAGTATCTCGATCCATAGAGTTGATCAAACAACTCATCCATGCGTGGCATCGGATACTTGTTCTTAATCGTTATTTGATTTATAGTCCATGCACATCCACATAGATCCATCTTTCTTCTTTACTAGAAGAATAGGCGATGCCCACAGACTTGAACTAGGCCAAATGAAGGCTTTGTTCAAATATTCTGTCAATTGTTTTTCCACCTCCTGTGTCTCGGAGTGGCTTAATCTATAAGCAGGTTTGCTTATAGGTTTTGATCTTGGCATAACTTCGATGCCATGGTCTACTTCTCTAGATGGTGGTAAGCCATTTGGCAAATCATCAAGAAAAACATCCTGAAATTTCTCTAATAAATTCATTAAAGTATCTACGTACTTTTTCTTTAATGTCTCTTTCACCTTGGATTTTTTCTTGTTTGAATCGCATGCATGCCAAACAGGGTTTTTAAATAGTGGGTCTCATCCAAGGCTATTTTGTTTTCCTTGTTTGTCTACGCAAACATCATTTACAGTTTCATCGATGGAAACAGAATTTAAAAGAGGGTAACAAGCATATACCTCTACTATCTGGTCTCTGCGGACCGCTGTGCACAGCTCCATGGAGGAAATAAGTGGTGTGGCGGGGACAGTACGGTCGCCCTGCAGGGTAATGACTCTACCTCCATACTCAAAACATAGCATATTATGTAGGTAATTCCGAGCTAGACTAGGGCCCAAGCCATACAGCCACTCCCTGCCTAGATATACGTCTGCTTTGGCTAAGTGCATGACCTAAAAGTCAAGCGGAGCCTCGTAGTCCTGCATAGATAATGGGACCCCCAATACTATAGTATTCCATACCGTTTTGTCATACCCGTTGGCTAGGCCAATAATATACTCATGATCGCTCAGGGTCTCAGTATACCCCAACTTCTTGACTAACGAGTAGTTCAAGAAGTTGTGGCTAGCACCATCATCGATAAAAACTGTGACTCTACGGCCACCTATGGTGCCATACATGTGCACCATGTCATGCGGACCTACAGTAGGCTGCCACATTGCTGGTGTCACTGAACAAGCGTGATGCTCATCACGATGACACATTGTCACCTCTCTGAACTCTGCGGAACTGAGAGGGAGTTTTTGCACTATATGCAACTGCCTAGAGGATTTACCATCTTTTTGGGGCTCGTTGCCACTCGTGCTGGCTTTAGGCTTTGGACACTCAGCCTTCGTGTGCCCTACATCATTGCAATTAAAGCAGCGATTTTCCTTTCGCGCTTTAATATACCGCTCTTTCTTTTGGATTTCGCTGTCTCTTTTCTTCTTGGATGGTCGCGGTTTTTTAGACCAATGACCACCCTGTCCTTCCTGGTTCATCCTATCCCCCTGCTTATCACTGCGGAACCCTTTTCTTTTAAGTCCTGACCTCCTCTTCTCACTACCCTCGGCCCTGCTAGAACCACCACGTGCACTACGGCGCTTGATGTCATTGAATATCTGCGCATACTTAATTGCCTCTGCTAAGTCTTTAGGCTGTTAGGGCTCTACGTACTCAAGGTAATCATCTTTGAGGCCTCTTTTAAAACCTCGCAATGTCTGGAATGCATCGATCCCCTTTAGCTTGAGTACTATCTCCCTATAGTTTGAGATGTATTGAGTCAGGGATTTGTTTTCCATCAAGCACTTGTTCCATAAGTCCCATCTTCTCTCCGCCTCATTAACAGGCAAAAACTCTTTTCGAAACATCGTTTTAAACTCCGTCCAAGTGGCAGGACGAGTTGTCAAACTCATCCACCACTTGTACGCTTTGCCGGTTTAATGAGAGGCTAGCCTCTACGGGCTGTATCCGGCTAGGCTGCTATCGCAGCGCGTGCAAATCTGACCACTTTGCTAGAAACATGTTGACCGAGTCCTTGTTTCTCTCCTTCTTCTTGCCGCCAAAACTAGGTGGCTTTAAGTCTTTTAATAAACGACGAAGCTTTCGCTACGGACAGCCCCGTAGGCGCATCGGCCTGTACTCCTGCAACCACTGGCGAGGCTACGCTCACCCGTGCCACAAGAGTTTGTCTATCACGAGGAGTTGGAGTACTAGCCTAGGCGGCTGTCAGTGCATCTAACCGTGTGGAGATGGTCTGTAGCATCGTGACTAAATCAGCCTGGACTTTATGCATACTGTTCAGTTTGGCATTAAGATATTTAAAAAGTCCACTAGAGAGCTCCGTCTCTGTTAGGACGTCGGCAAGGTCCAATAGGTCATAATCATCGTCCGTCATACTCCAAGAGGTCCTCCTCGGTCCCCTCGGCAACGTCAGTGTTCATGTCATCTGGCTCATCGGCCAGAAAGGGGTCATCTACTAATGCGGCCACTGCGGGCTCATTGGGTCCTAAGGCGGGGTCAACAGACAAGGAGGGCGTTGGCGGATCACGCGTGATCGACGAGCGCACTCCGGACCGGACAACGGTCAAGCGTATACGACCATACAACTCGGTCGGGGTCAAACCTGCAACCGAGGACAAGAGATCAGAAAACCCTAGAGAAGTAGAAGGCGGTGGGGACACACTACGCCTAGCAGACATCTTTAATTCTTGCACAAAAAACAATGCAAGAACTCAAAAATTACAAAAAAAAGCGCTAATAAAATGAGCAGTGATGGAGAGAGAATAGTCACCTCCCTTACGGTTGCCTGCAACTGTCGTCGACTATTGATTTGTGTTGCGCTGCGAGCCTCTACAAGCGTCGCTAATCCGGGATGCTCCGATTCGAGAGAAAAATACCTGTAACTCATAACAAAATTTAATTTCCTCGAGAAGTTGTGCGTGAAACACCCTGGATTATCCCTCGTTCACTGTCGGGATTATCCCTCCACTGCCGGGAGAGAGGTGTTCGTTTGATTTATAAAAAATAAAAAATAAAAATTTGCAGGCAAATTTTATCCCTCCACTTAAAATAAAATCATTTGTTTTATTTTATTTCTCAGTGGGAAAGTGTGATAAAATTATAAAAAATAGACCCCAGGTGGCCGCCTGTGGGCCGGCCACCTGTGGGCCGCCTGTAGGCCGGCCGATCGACCGCCCATCAAGGCTGGCCGTCGACTCTGGCTGGCCGCCCGTCGTCATGGCTGGCCGTCGGCTATGGCTGGCCACCCGTGGTGGTTGGCCGCCGCCTGTGGGCTGGGTAGGCCACTCGCCGTTGGGCAAGCCGCCAGCAGCTATGGCCAGGCCGACCGCTGGGCCTTCGCCCCCTTCAAAAGTGGACAGCAAAGACGTCTTACACGTCCTAGGGTTGGTCTTTGCACCCCCCACACAGAAGACATCAATGACAGCAATTCAGTATTTTTTTCATAGGCTGGCCGTCTGGCCATGGTGGCTGGCTAGCCGCCTGTAGGCTGGCCACCGGCGGCATTAGGCAACCGCTGCGTGGCCTGGCTGGCCACCTGTGTTCGCCGCGTTAAGAGGTCGTGGGGCTGGTCTTCGCCCCCCCCACACAGTGGACAGCCGCTGCTTCACAGCAGCAGCCATTCTCTTCACCAGACACGTTACAGCCGTTCTGTCTTCTTCAGTCAACACTACTCTCTTCACAGTCGACACCATTATCTAATTTAGGCAAAAAGCTTCTCTTTCGCATATAAGCTCCAAAGTAAAAACAACGACATTGCTTACCTGCAATGGAGCGATTTGGTGTGTGCGAGAGAGAGAGAGAGAGAGAGAGAGAGAGAGAGAGAGAGAGAGAGAGAGAGAGAGAATTCTTCCTTTCAATTCTGGCCGCCTCCCTCCACACACTCCATTGTGGAGATAAGGATGAGATTTTGAATGGTTGAAAACCATTGAGTGGGCTCTGGTCCCCCGGTCACGTGCACAGACCTTGACGACCCAATCGAACCGACGCTCTGATACTAGTGTTAGATCGCTGTAACACCACTACGGGTGTTACCACAGGAGGGGACGGCCTCTGGCTCACCACCCAGCCATAGAGGAAGAATGAGGATTGCCCCTCATCCCCCAGGCTATATAGTGTGTGGCCTGCCGTCCACACTAGCCTGGCCGCCCATGACTCTGCATGGGCATCCTCTCCCACTGAACCCCGGATGTCCACGTCCTTGGCCATCCGGTCTGCCGTCGGTCATAGGCATTACAGCCTACGTGATAGCACCCTTCAATGAATGCATTACTCCCGGTAGTGTACAAAAAGAGGCAATCACACTTTTCACCTTATTGTGCTCCTTCTTGTTTAATACCCATGGTGCCTATAGTAGGACCATGTTTTCACTCTCACCTTCAATTAGCCATGCACTTTGAAGGTGTCCAATGTTTTATAAGTCATCCCTTGCACCCTTTGTATCTCTTTTACCAATTAAATGGTCATAAATATTTGTTGCCACATTCTTGAAGATATGAATAGGATCTAAGAGATGATTGATCTTCATGTCACACTAATATGGAAGTCGAAAGAAGATTGAGTGTCTAGACATCCCATCAAGTTGGGGGTGCTTCTCCATGCCTCAAACTAATCTTTATCTCTCATCACAAGTGGTGAGACCCCATGTGGCACATACTTGGAATGTGAAGGAGGGAGAAATTGATGATGTTTGTCATACACCACCTTCTTAAGTGTAGAGGGTCTTTCTAAAACAAGTGATGGTCCACAAATTGGACATGCATGATGTCTGAAGGTTACCAAACCTATTTTAAAATTGAGATGATTGAGAGATAGAGATATAAACTTAAAGTTTAAAGGTTAAAGCTTAAAGTTATATGGTTCAAGTAGGTACCTGAGCACTATGAGAACCGGGGATAGTCATGCAGCGTCCAAAGAAAAACTCCTTTCACCTCCTTCGCCTCACCTATTTATTGGCCTTGAAACGTCATGTACGTTGAAACCTTGCCATAGTGTCTCAAGCCTGATCAAATTCAATCTTTTTGTTTACTCAAGGAATGCATGAGTCAAAGTCCAATTGTGCAGCCTCCTAGGTGGGGGGAGGACTTTTATGTGAACCCAAGTGTCTCATCACATTCAGTGGGTGCTATACTCTTGCAAAAGGGAGAGCAAGGGCGTATGCAACCAGTGTATTATGCAAGCCGACAACTCACTGATGTCGAGGAGAGGTATGGTGAAATGGAGAAAGGTGGTTTGTCTCTTGTTTTTGCAGTAAAGAAGTTCAGGTCATACTTGTTAACTCGCCCTTTTTTCTTCCTCACATCTCAACCTTCTTTACAATTCTTGGTCCGCAAACCCAATCCACCAATGGAACCTTCTTCCTTTTATTACAGGAAGAGGAAGAAGGAACGGGAGCAAAGGAAGAAGTATATGAAGATTTGGAGACACCACCAGCTGCTTTCACTATGCATTTTGATGGAGCCTTTAGCCCTTCCAGGCAATGTGGGGCTGGGGGAATAGTTTTATTTGATCCAAAAGGAAAAGAGGTATGGGCCAAGGGTAGGGAATTTCCAAAGGCTATATCAAATAATGTGGCTGAGTACAATGCATTAATTTGGGGATTAGAAGATTACATAAAAGAAGAAATTAAAGAGGTAGAGGTTAAAGGGGATTCACAATTGGTCATCCAACAAATGAAAGGAGAATATAAGACAAGGAGTCCTAATCTCCAAGAATTGTAGAGGTAGAGGTTAAAGGGGATTCACAATTGGTCATCCGACAAATGAAAGGAGAATATAAGACAAGGAGTCCTAATCTCCAAGAATTGTATAAAAGGGCAATGGAGTTAAAAGAAGCTTTTGAGTTTTGTAAATTTGTGCATGTTAACAGGAAGGATAATCAAAAGGTTGATGAATTGGCTACTAAAACTTTGGCTTCTTTCAAAGTAGCTATTCTTGCATTAATGGATACAGGTTGGCCTGAGCTCCAAGATGTTCAACACTATTTAGATACAGGATACTTCCCTCCTGGATTGAATCCCCAACAGAAGCAAAGGCTTACCAGCAAAGCTCAACCTTACACAATTCTAGGGGATGTTCTTTACAAGCAAGGTAAGGATAAGATTCTTAGGAGGGTAGTGAGCCTGGAAGAATCTAAAAGGATTATGGAATTATGTCATGAATGTTCAGGTCACTTTGCCTCAGCCAGCACAACTCGGAGGATCCTTAACACAGGGTATTATTGGCCTCGACTCAGTAAAGATGTCTGTGAGTGGTGCAGAAGCTGTGAAGTATGCCAGGCATATGGGCATAAGCAATTGGTTCCCGGACCCTTAAACCCTATCCCAGCATATGGTCCATTTGAAAGTTGGGGATTAGATTTTGTGGGCCCACTTCCTCGTTCCTCACATTGGGAAGTATTACATATTGGTGGCCACATATTATGCAACAAGGTGGGCAGAAGCAAAGCCGATAGCATTCAATGCATGCGAGTAGCAACCTATGGAAGCCAGTAGTAGCAACCAATGTATGTCGGTTGCTTCCAATGCATGCCGATAGCAACCTATGGAAGCCGATAGTAACCTATGGAAGCCAGTAGCTTCCTACGCATGCTGGTAGCTTCCTACGCATGCTGGTAGCAACCTATGCATGCCGGTAGCTTCCTATGCATGCTAGTAGATTCCTATGCATGATGTCAGTAAATTCCTATGCATGTCGGTAGCTTCAAACACATGCCGGTAGTAACCTATGGATGCTAGTAGCAACCAATACATGTGCCGGTAGCTTCCTACGCATGCCAGTAGCAACCAATGCATGTCAGTAGCTTCCAATGCATGCCAGTAGCTTCCTACGCATGCCGATAGAAACCTATGCATGCCGGTAAAGCAACCTATGCATGTCGGTAGAGCAACCTATGCATGCCGGTAGCTTCCTACGCATGCCGATAGCTTCCTATGCATGCCAGTAGTTTCCTACGCTTGCCGGTAGCAACCAATGCATGCTGGTAGCTTCCTACATATGCCGGTAGCTTCCTACGCATGCCGGTAGCAGCCTATGCATACCCGTAGCATCCTACACATGCCGGTAGCTTCCTATGCATGCGGGTAGCTTCCTATGCATAAGAGTTTTAAGTATTTATGTTTTTTCTTGGATAGATGGCAAATAACTTAAATTGTGATGTTACACATGAAGGAGGAGTCGATATCCCAATAATATTTATAATTATATATTAGGCTCAAATTGTATCTTATCTTTTAATTAAGGAGGGTTATCTTAAATAACAACTTTCTAAAATGTTCATTTGTTTGTATGTCTTTAGCTTGAAGTAATGGACTGCCCTCCTACGCAAGATGAATATGATTTTGCATTACAACGGGGTTTGCAAGCTCTATTTGGGTGCAAGATCAAGGATATATTGTTATTACTGGAGGAGATGCTTGGTAAGCATGTCAAGTAAGTACATTCCTAAACCCTAAACCTCTTTGTTTTTGCAAAACTGATTCTCACTTGTGTTAGTTTTATTGTGTTTTAGAATCATGTAATTGAAAACGGTGGTGAAAATGTCCATACCGATAGTAATGGAAATGTGAAAGCGAAGGGGCTAGAGCTACAAGGAACAATACCAATCGCACAGCAGGAGATTCAGATAGCCCCTAGCTCCATAGATTTTTATTACGCTTTATCTTGTAGATGAGTTTTTTGGAAACATACACTTATGTAATTCCGCTAAGTATTGTAATTGAATTTTGACATTCCTAAAACCATGGTTTGTAAATGTCTTTTCTTTTTGGTATTTGTCAAGTTTTACATTACACTTGTTCATGATGATGTGAAGTTATGTTAGTTTTACTGTGTCCACATTAGAAAAAAAAGAGCTGGGGCGGCAGACTAGGGAGTCCTATGCAGACTCCCTAGTTTGCCCCATCTTTTTTTAATTATGCAGTACTTTTGCTGCTGAGAGCAGCGAACACGTTGTTCGCTGCTGAGAGTAGCAAACACGTTGCAACGAAAATAGCAGCGTGTTTAGCAGTGATATAGCCTCGATATCTCTGTACCCTTCTAGTTATAAAAGTGTTGCTATTTTTGCTGCTAAACCCTCATTCTGTTGTAGTGGCCACGTCATGAGTTCTACAATCCCCTCCCATTTAAAGATGCAAGGAATGATAGGAAAGTGTCTCAAAACCTTTTGAGGAACTTTATCTCCTTGCAAGTCATCCCTATAGCGGCTCTCCCCACATTGTAATCAGTGTGCTGCATCTTTATTAACCCCTTAAATAGTATGCAATCATTGGGACATGCATGATGTATTTTTAGGTAATCCATACCTAGCATAGAGAGCATTTTATGACACCCATCTCATGAGTTCCATAATAGATTTTTAGGGGGAAGAATGTTCTTGATAAGCCTACAACATAGGGTAAGAAATCATATGTCAAAATATTAGCAAGGAGAGTGTATAGAACAATGTCATGAAATATTTTCTATTTGAAAGAATAGAATGAGGCAGTCTTACCAAAGAAGACTTATGACACTTGCACCACGCCATCCATAAATTGTTTGCAAGTTCAATAGCTCCAAGTTTTCTGGTAGTGTGGAGTACGAACATCCCTCATACAAAGGGATGCTTGCCTCTCTATGCAAGGTTTCCTCCTCTTGTCACATTGAGGCGTGCTCACTATCATCTATGACATCCCATCTAAAGAAGTCATTCACCATGTCGTCCATGATGAGATTCTCTTTGTCCTCATGTGGCAATGGTGGAGGCACCTAATTCATTGGTTGGGGAAGATGAGCCTCAGCCATGCTTTCCATATGAAGCCTTGCCACCTTCTGCACTCTACCCGATGTCACCGAATGGTGTGGCATGTTACCTAGAACTCTCCTATGGTTATCCTCCATGTCATCATCAACACTTGGTCATGCCACTGTCTCATGAACACCATATGTCCGAACATGCTCAATTGTTATACGACATCGTATATATTGGCCCTTACATTGATCACACACATATCAAATTTTTTCTCTCAACCATGCGGATCCAACTTCCAACCCTTGATGATCACTGTCAGACATCTTTAACCTAGCCAAAACTGATTTAGGATTCATATAAAACACACAACAACATCCAGTACTGCAAACAGAAAATTACCTAGGATTTTGCTGTTAAATAACGATCAAACAGCGTTTTTTTGCTACCCACCAGTAGTAGCACAGCAACCTGTGAACTGTGACTCCTGCCTAAATTGTCGCCAATGGGTTTCAATACCTACCTACTTCCCCTATCCTACACATGCACAACCTATGCTTGCAACCCAAGTATTCCTCCCACCACACCTCTTCTCTCAAGGGTTTTGCATAGCTTAAGTCTCTCTCTCCAAGGTAAGACCTTTCTTTCTTTCTTGAAGGTTTCATGGTTTTGTTCAATCTTTGTCTTCTTCCAAGATTTCATGGAAATCTTTGACATAGCTTTATGTGAGCTTTTCTCCCTTCCCCTAGCCTAATGCATAGAGCTCTAACAAAGAGCTTTGATGGAGAGCTCTCCATCAAAGCTTTCTATTAAGCATTCTATGCATAGAGCTAGGGTTTAGGCTTAACATAAACTAGTTTTTCCATTCACTTATGTATTAAGAGTAGGGTTTAGGGCACTCACCTCTTTTTTCTCTTATTCTTCTTGCTTACTAATGTGTTAATGAGGACTAAATTTTTTATTTATTATGTTTCTTTTTTGTAGGTTTATTCAAGTGAGTAAGGTTTTGGGCATAGTCTCTCATACGGTAAGTTCTCTTTCTTCATTTTTGCTTATGCTTCTTGTCTTTGTGTTTTTGCACCCTGGGGTGCCGGGGATTAGGGTTAGGTCCATAGGTAATAGGCTTTATGCATAGCCCTCATGCAATAGGGCCTTATGCATAGGGATGCATAGCCTTATGCAATGGGGTTATGCATAGCCTTATGCATAGCTATTGCAATAAGGCTATGCATAGGGTATGAATAGGCCTTATGCATAGACCCTATCCATAGCCCTCTTATACAATAGGTCTATGCATAGGCCTTATGCAAGAGGGCTTATGCATAGCCTTATGCATAGACTATGCATAGGGCTATGCATAGCTATTGCACAATAAGGATATATGCATAGGGTATTCATAGGCCTTATGCAAAGGCTATTGCAATAGTGCTTATGCATAAGCTATGCATAATAAGCTATGCATAGGACTTATGCATAGGCCTTATGCATAGTGCTTATATGCATAGGCTGTATGCGGCCTTATGCATAGGCCTTATGAATAGGCCTTATGCATAGTGCTTATGCATAGGGCGTATGCATAGGTCTTATGCATATTGCTTATGAACTAATGAACTAATGTTTTGATTTATTATGATAATTTTTTGAAGGTCTATTCAAGCGAACAACCACCAAGGGTTACAGCCACGTAGCATTTCATACGAATTCGGCTCCTAGTAGAGGCAAGCCCTATTTGTTTATGCTTCTTCTCTTTGTGTTTTTGCACCCTTGGGTGCCGCGGATTAGGCTTAGGTCAAGAGCCTATAGGCTTTATGTATACCCTATGCATAGTGTATGCATAGGCTATGTATAGCGTATGCATAGGCTGTTCAGAGCATATGCAAAGGCTATGTATAGCCCTATGCATAAGCCCTTATGCATAGGCCTTATGCATATGGATTATGCATAGGCTATGCATAGGCCTTATGCATAGTGCTTATGCATAGGGATTATACATAGGCCTTATGCAGCATAGGGCTTATGCATAGTGCTTATGAACTAATGAGCTAATGTTTTGATTTATTATGATAATTTTTGTAGGTCTATTCAAGCGAATAACCACCAAGGGTTCCGGCCACACAGCGGTTCATATACGGATTCAGCTAGTAGTAGAGGTAAGCCCTCTTTTCCTCATGCATGTATGTAGTAGCAATGTCGATCGACCCGTCACAAGACCCCCATGTGGTAAATCTATTATCCATTATAAATGAACGATATGGGCAACAAGCTTGGTCTTAATTTACACAGACACAGTATGGTTCCATCAAACCTTTTCACATACACAAAGTTAATCTTTTATGCATTCTATAAGTCTTATATTTTAATCTTAAAAGCAGACGGGCTTACAGTCAGGCCAGTTGACACCATGGGGGAAGACTACCCCACTTGGCCAGTCGACACCGTGGGGGAAATCTACCCCACTTGCTCAGTCATGGGGCAGACCATACCTTTGATAGGCACGGGGCCAAGTGGTGCACGCCCATCACAATATGGTTGTGATGAGCCTACACAACCTTTCTCTACTAGACCCACCTCCGCTCCCTCACGTCCATCTTCACCACAAGATGACGACATAGTAGGGAGTCTGGGGGTAGTAGACGTGTTAGCGGGGGGGAGAAGGCTGCTAAAAGCAGTAGTAGGTCTCCCGATGCGTCTCCCCAATAGGGGAGCTCTTCATCTACACATTATGAGCCAGAGTCCACAGGAGACCCATTCAACCATTTGATCCACGCCTTCTACCATACAACGTGGATGCGACGGATGGTGCCCTCATGATGGATGCACGAGGAAAGCAAGCCATGAACCGCATGCATGTACTAGTTCCCCATGCCACATGCGGGTCTTTGCTTCTCCTAGGAGTGGATGAAGAGCAAATCAAGTTTTTTCTCTCTAATAGGTGAGTAAATATCAAGAGAGTAGCAAAGAATAATTTGGAGAAGCCTAGCATGTGTACGGCCGAGGTGTGGAGGCATACACACATCTTTGTGAGAAAGCACCCAGATGCTTTTCAACAACAAGAAGCGATGATGAGTGCTTCCCAACTACGGAAGTGAGGGACTTCGCACTTCGGCTCCGGCGAAAAATCCTCCTTTCTTGCTTGTTTCATAAGTAATCATTTCTTCTCTTCTTTCATTTTGTTTTATACTATATTGTTTTCTTGAAATAATTGTATATTTTCTTAATTGTTTTTTGTAGAGGGAGGTTGTTGGGCGTGACCCAGCAAAGGAGGAGTATGACTATGGGTATAGAGCCCCCCATCTATAATTGTCTGCGTGGATGCATACACGAGGTGTACGCTTGGATGAGTCCATTTTGGGGACTCAAGAAGATGAGGTAAGTGAGCCTAAAACATTCTCTTTTCTACGTCTAATTGTATTTTAATGCTCTTGCTTACTTGCGCTTGATGGCATGTATGTAGGATAAAGGGGAAGATGAAGAGGAGGATCTAGATTATCAGCATGAAGCAAGAGGACGAGGAAGACAATGATGATGATCACTCTGAATCCAATGAGGATTCTAGTTAGACACCTCGTCATACCTCGTCATTGTAAAAACATTATGTATATATGGCCAAAGGCCCAATAATTTCTGAAATATAATAAATTTTTGGGCTCAATTGCATTCTCCACAATGTATGTGTTTCTTATATTTGTGTTTGTGTTATAAATATGAAATTGTGACTTTGTTTTAATTTTAAAAAAAGAGCTGGGGCACACTCGGGAGCCTTGTGCAGACTCCCCAGTCTGCCCCAACTCTTTTTTTGATGTGTAGAGCTTTCATTGCTCCAGCAAACGAAAATAGCAGTCACTACTCAGTAGAGAAAATAGCAGTGAAATATTGGTGCTCAATGGCGATATTTTGTTGTTTTGCAGCAAAATATCGCCAATATCTCGCTGCTGAGCAGCAAACCTGGCCAGCAAACCTGTTGTAGTTAAAATAACAATGTTTCTAGTAGAGCGAAAATGGCCTGACACCTACCTGCCCTTCTAATTATAAAAATGCTGCTATTTTTGCTTCTAGACCCTCATTCTATTGTAGTGAGAACTTGACACCCTGATCTTGCAACAACCCCCCTCCACTCGCAAAGTTTCACCCCCATCGAATGTTGGATGGGCGGGATGGTATAATGCCACCTCGTTACCACCACCCGCTAGCAAAAAGGCCACATGTAGACTACTTCATTGACCTCAAACATGTCTCAATCCCTCACTCCACCAAGCTCCTTGCTCTGATTGGGGTGCTTCAAGCAACCTTCCTAGCCTCCAAAATAAACTCATCGGTGCAGGCTTATCATGTGCTCTCTGCCTCCTTCTCCTTGGGGGTGATGAATCCATCTCTACAGTAATCTCAAAATCATTTGGCAAATCCTTTGCAACATATCCATCATTAACCATGGTATCTAGGATAGCTTGCCAATGACCGGTGCTACAGATAAGCCTCCATGTGACAAGATCCATAGTCAGTGTTAACCATGGGTACAAGTCAAATATCTCCTAAAGGCGATATAAGCCAAACTCTACAATGCACTGACAAGTAGGATACCTAGCAGTGATCGCCAAACAATGAGCGGACAAGGCAATAAAGATGAAACTGGTGGTGGCACCCTAATGTGAACCACCCCCAAGTGTCAAATGCATCGAGGAAAACTCCATAAACTATGGTACCAACCTCCACACGTGGTCTTGCAATGTGACCAAAGAGTCTAGTGGAAGGGGATAGACCGCAATGCTAAGCATCACATGATGGCAAGATGCATCTCTACCAAGTCTGGGGCCCACTCCCTCTCATATAGCACTCCATGTAGTAGTATGTGATCTGTCGATCCACCTCATAGTCTAACTGTCTCTAGCTCTCAATCTCTTGGTCCTGCTCCTACAACTCCAAAGTGAGTTGTGACACCTATCAATGCAGCTCATCTAGTTCGACATCCTGAAAAGTGAAAGTGATCAATATTAAGACAAATACAAGAAATCATACTTCAACAATGGGAAATTAATTTAAACAATGTTCTCACATGGCTAGGCGGTGCTGGTAAAGGTGATGCTACCCCAACTCTCCCCTTAGCCTAGCCTGATGTAGAAGCCTAGGTGTTAAACAGTGTGGGGCCCTATGCAAAAAAGATAAAATATTGGTTGATAACTCCCCAAAATAGAAATACACATCATAATTAAATTACTCTAGAAGGGTTTAGGAGAATACCATGCTAGTGGTTGGCTTTGAGAAGAGAGCTATGATGTGTCAAATAGACTATGTAGCATGATCGAACTAGAGAGCTGATCTGCACACTTAGCTCATGCACTATGGGAAAGGGGAGCATTTCCAATCCACGAGGTGATCTACACAGGTCTTAGCTCATGCACTGTGGGAAAGGGGAGCATTTCCAACCCACAAGGTGTCTGAAGTGTAGGGGGGAGATGCCTAGCCTATTCACCATGCCTCTTGTCCTAGTCCTAAAGCCAACATACACCATGGCTCTTGTCCTAGTCCTAAAGCCAACATACACCATGGCCAGTAAGGGGTTGACAATCATGATAAAATACTTTGAGCCCCAACACGAACTCGGCATATAAGTGTTGTACAAAGTAAATTCGAATCTTATGATGATGGGGAAGAGTACCATAATATGTCACATATCGCAATAGAATTTGGCCTGCCATTAGCTGCATGGGTGCACCAAGCTGCCTTAAGCGGCCCTGTACTTGCAACTGACCCATCCTCTCATGAACAAAAAAATATAATATCCTCTTTTTGATAGATGGAATTCGGGATACCTCTCGATGAGACAAGCTGTGAATGTACTCATCCACCCTGCTGTGTCTCTAGCCATGTTGTCAAAGACTCTACATCATCGAGGGAATAGAGAGTCTTCAGCATGCTCTCCAATGATGCAATAAGATGCATGGTGGAGGATTGTGGATCTCTCAATTCATGGAGCTGACTACATGAATCCTCTAAGAGCACAATATCTCAAGGAAGGTCTGTGGGCATGCCTCACGAGCCATGGTGAAAACTACTTGGTGCCATGTAACCGAAAGGTTGTCTTTGTCTCTCTCTCTCTCTCTCTCTCTCTCTCTCTCTCTCTCTCTCTCTCTCTCTCTCTCTCTCTCTCTCTCTCTCTCTCTCTCTCTCTCTTTCTAAATATTTTGGTATCACCCAAGTGAGATGACTTTGTTTTGTTTCTATTTTATTTTTATGTGATAAGTCAGCCCATTTGATCATCTCTCTCCAAAAAAAAACCTCTCCCATTCTCTATCTTTCTCTCACTACTCGCTGCTCTCATGTTCCATGTTTCTTGGCATTCCATGATGTTATTGCATGGATAGTGTTGTATTACCGAAGTGAGATGACTTTGTTTTGTTCCTATTTTATTTTCCATATTTAAGATGACCAAAGATATCTAATAGGGGCCTACAATGAATGCATTATTGTAGATGCCCGTGAGAAGATTAATCCATCGCTTCTTTTGCTGATAATAGTGGACCAAAATGTTGTTTTGCATTTCCATTAAATATACTATGTGAGTTTTTCAACAATAAGAGTATTTTCTAAGGTTTAAATAGGCCACCAAAATTGAAATTGAGGGTGTGATTAATTGATTTCTTTGGTTTAAATATTTATGTGAAGGTTTTTTTGTAAGGTTCAAAAGTAGGAAATGATCTTTTTTAAAAACTTTCTAATTTGTGTTTGGGGCCGTATCCAACATGCACCTACTTGTGGGCATTAATTAATGCCAACCTTGAGGTGAAAGGTATGTCTAGCTTCCTTGCTGGGGGAGAAGCAAGCAGAGGTGCAAGGAAGAAGAAAGGAGACGTGAAAAGCAATAAGAGCCCTCTCTTTCCCTCTTTGACTCTCTTTCTCTCTCTGAGGGTGAGGTGTAAGGGGCACATATAGGAGGAGGAGGCCTGAAAGATGGTGTGATGCATGCATACACCTCTCCTCACATAAGTGCAAAAAAACTCAAAGATGGAGCTGGTCTTTGATGCATGCATCCAACCTATGCTTATGCAATTAGAGATACAAGGAAACAGAGAGACCATCTATTGCTTGGGACACACGATTTAACAAAGAAAATAGGGAGGAAGGATAGAGACCAATATGTAGTCATGAACCAGCCTAGTATGCAGCCACAAGAGAGAGAGAGAGACCATCTATTGCTTGGGACACACGATTTAACAGAGAAAATAGGGAGGAAGGATAGAGACCAATATGTAGTCTCATGAACTACAATAGTATGCAGCCACGAGAGAGAGAGAGAGAGAGAGAGAGAGAGAGAGAGAGAGAGTGGAGGAGAAGGACGTGCATAAGACATGTACAAGGAAAATCTTAGAAATCCCTACTTTCTAAAAACAACGATCAAAATTGATGGGATTGAAAGCTTAGCAACTCACAAGAAAGCCATGGGAGCCATACAAAATCGGGTGATCAATTAATTACTGTCAAACAAAGAAATATTTTGGTGGTCTATTCAGTAGATTGCACTCTCTAGAACAAGAGAAAAGGAAGGGTATTATGTCTCTTCAACGTTCTGTCTTTGCAGCAAGAAATGTCTCAATTATTGTTGTAGTGGCTTAATAGTCACATCTCTCACACTCTCTCACTTGTAGAGTTTTTTTTGGTTTTTTTCATGCTTCTCATGCAAATGTAGGAGGTGCATCACTATAATAGAATCAGGTCTAACAATGAAAATAGCAACGCTTTTATAACTACAAGGATATAGAGATGTCAGGCCTATTTTACTGTTACATGCTGCTATTTTTGTTTACAACAGGATCGCTGCTATTTTTGTTTACAACAGGATCGCAGCTATTTTCGAAACAAAAAGCTGAGGAAGACTAGGTACTCATCACATGAAGCCCCAGTATGTCCCAACTCTTTTTTTTATATTGAGAGAGAAACTTGAAAAAGGAATTAAAACTAGGAAGAATGTAAGTGAATAAAATATATATGTGTCATAAAACTGAAATTGTGACTCTCTTTTTATTTAAAAAAAGAGCTGGGGCAGACTGGGGAGTCTTGTGCAGACTCCCCAGTCTCTACCCCAGCTCTTTTTTGCTCGGGCAGACTGGGGAGTCTTGTGCAGACTCCCCGGTCTGCCCCAGCTCTTTTTTTGCTCTGCCGAGCTTTTGCTGTTGAGAAGCAAGAATAGCAGCGAAATATCACTGCTGAGCAGTGTAATTTCACTGTGAGATAGCAAAATATCGCTGCTCATCAGCAATATTTTGCTGCTATTTTCACTACTACTGAGCAGCGAACCCGTCTATTGCAACAAAAATAGCAGTGTTTCTAGTAGCAAAAATAGCCCGACATCTATCTACCCTTCTAGTTATAAAAACGCTACTATTTTCGCTGCTACATCCTCATTGAGAGAGAGAGAGAGAGAGAGAGAGAGAGAGAGAGAGAGAGAGAGAGTATGGGGGAGGGAGAAAGAAGAGAGATGATACCTCTTCCCTTCAAAACTCATGAGTTTGGAAAAAGGTTGTTTTTATGATGGTAGAAAAGCTAAATCTATAAAGTGGACCAGAAACCTAGGCCTCAACTATAAGGATAAAAGAGTACTTTTTAAAGTAGTTACATGGTGGAATCACTCAAAAAAGGAAACTTTTCACCCTTGACAATTGATTAACTTTTGAGAAATCTAGGCACACTAGGTCCCAAATATAGGGATAAAAGAGTACTTTTTAGAGTAGTTACATGGTGGAATCACTCACAAAGCCTTTTCACCTTTCATTAATTATCTTGATCACTCTCTTATGCAATTCCTTAGAGGGTTCAATTTTTTTCCATATTGGCCCTAATGTAGAGCAGACTTGCATTTATGTCCTTTTAACCACAGTTTTCCTTTTTGGCTGGGCAGAAACGGGCCACCCTTTCCACCCCATTCTTTTTGTAGTAAACAGAGTTTTTTGAAAATATGAAAAGACAAAATTTTAGTAAATCACAACTATATACAAAGTCACTAAAATTTTCTATGATTAATCACAACACATTTGTAGTAAACAGAGTTTTTTGAAAATATGAAAAGACAAAATTTTAGTAAATCACAACTATATACAAAGTCACTAAAATTTTCTATGATTAATCACAACACATTTTTGGTTTACACTTTTGTTTCAAGATTACAAAAAATCAACTCAAATTTGGAGAAATTTACTTTGGGGTCACCTCATAAGTACAAGCAATCACTCCATATGTTTTAGTTTTTTCTTTTTCTTTTTTCTAAGGAGCCAGCTCTTTGGGGGTGTACTTTTAGGAAAACCTACATACAATGTGTGTTCAAAGGGTATTAAAAAATACCCTTTTCTATGAATTTTGATTTAATAAAATGATCCTTTTTTCTATATACTTATGTGAGTAGATTTTTGTAATTTTTTCTCAAAATCTTGGTTAAAAAATCCCTCCTAATGATCGCACATACTAGACTTACAAATTTTTAAGTGAACCTCTCGAGCTAAGCTTTGATTTTCCTATTAACTTGAAGCAAATTGTGGGTGATAGTAAAGCATCAAAAGTATGCCTACGTACACAATCAACTTCCCTCCTTCCTCTCACTTCACACTCGTTTTTTTTAGCATTTTGGTCGCAAAATACATGCAAATTTTTAAAATGCCCATAAATACTTATACTAAATTTTAAAAAAAAACTCGTCAAAAATCAAGCCTAATTGCCACTAATGACTCCTGTTACATACTACATAACTTGCATTATTAGACGGGAGAATAGACGGGCGGTGTGAAGAAAGGCAACAACATGAATGACTCCTGCTTCTGAAATCCAGAGCCTCCATTGATCGATTACAGCTCTCAGAAGTCAGGGACGTGATAGAAGGATGCAAGTTGGATGGCGATTGAGGCAGCAAGAAGAAGCGAAGCAAGTCGGAACGCTCGGCGGGCATGCCGGACTGCGGCGTCAGAGCCAGAAACGCGAGGTGAAAGCGGCAGAAGGCCGTGAGCCGCGGCAAGAATGCTGGCGAGGGAGAGGAGGAAAGAGAGGCACTTGAGCATCCAGTTAAAGCCGCTTGATTGGACGTCGGACGAAGGAGAACTTAGCATGAGCATAATGTGGAAGCTCGGGCGCACCGCCCACATGCGGCTGCTCGATTGGGCGTCGGACGAAGGAGAATTTAGCATGGGCTTAATGTCGAAGCTCCGGCGCACCGCCCACCACATGCAGCCGCAGCTTCAGAAGGGATTGGCCCAAATCTAATAAGCCTCATCACACACATGCGTAACGTACACGCCTGAACAAACCCTGAGCCTAGAATCCTTAAATCATTACGATCGATACAAAAGTGACTTTCTTGCAACACCCAAAAAACAAAAAGGGCGTCCTTTAGAGTTATTTTCAAAGCTCAACTCCACTCCTCCAATCCTTAATCATTGCGTCCTTTAGAGTTATTTTCAAAGCTCAACTCGGTTGTAAAGATTCAAATTTTGAAATTTTTGTTTTAAAACCCCTTACTATTAGCCTATCCATTTTTTAAAGTTGAACTTAAAACTCATCCTTTTTTTTCACTAGTTGCAAAAAAAAAAAAAATCAAACACTGGTCAAGACAGTATAGTGACAAGGAGCCAAATTTCAAAGGTGTGCAACCCACACGGAATATGCGTGGGGATTTTTTTCTTCTTGCAAGGAAATTTGGTAGGGGAATCCCCCACTATTCACAAAGGGCCAATTTTCGTGTTGTATTTGTCTTTCAATCGGTTGCAAATGTCTTTGTGTTTAATGGAAAGACAACAAACGAGATGTGGTTGCCAAACTTAGCATTTGAGCTCATAATTGGTTGCGAGTCATTTAGAAGAGAATTGTTGGTGGGTACCAATCTTTTGGCATTTTTAATGAGAACCTAATTTTGAAATTTGAGTTCTTGCTAAATATCAATTGGCAACTAGTTGATCATTTTCTTAGCATGGAAATTATGCCAAAGAGCCAAAGGTGTGCAACTCATATGCGAATTATGATCATTTTCACAACATTGAAATGTTAAGAATGCTAAAACTTGGGATTAATCATGGTGGTGTACATAATTAACAAGATTAACCAGGGCAGATCATACCACACCAAAACCTTCATGATGAGAGAGAGACAAAGTAGCATACTCACCAGTCAATCTCTATTGCATATTGTCCATACAATGTGGCTTCTAATATAGATAGCCATTGACTAAATCTCTTTACATGTGGCACTCTCTTTTCCACATGAGTTTAGACCACACATACACCATTCACTCTCTTATTTTGCCTCCTTCTAAGAAAATATCCTAATGTGTTCTAAGAAAATATCCTCTTTTCCGCATGAGTTTAGACCACACATACACCATTCACTCTCTTATTTTGTCTCCTTCTAAGAAAATATCCTAATGTGTTCTAAGAAAATATCCTCTTTTCCACATGAGTTTAGACCACACATACACCATTCACTCTCTTATTTTGTCTCCTTCTAAGAAAATATCCTAATGTGTTCATATTACTCCACTTTTCCAAATGACTTTACCAAGTCCACTTTTACTCTCACAATTTTGCATACACCCCTCGTCAGTGTAAACTTGGGTGTATACACAATGTCTCTAACATTTTGACCACTCACCTCTCACCCACAACAATTTGGCATTGTACCAAACTCACCTATCTCAACACTCTCCCTCAATGCTAAATTGGAGTGTGCATGTGTCTACTAGTCTAGACACTAGAGTTCGTTATCAGAACTATTTTCTCCATCAAAGCCACCCAAGTGCCTAGGAAAAGGAACCAACCTACAAGGTGCATGCCCATGCATGCACAACTTAATGCACACCACAATACATCCGTTTCAAGCTCGTCAGGCTCGAGCAGGGTACCCTTATATTTCTGGTTGAGAAAAAATACAACCATTTTATGCCAACGCAAGAGTAGGGAACTTGCAAAATCATGTGGCCAATTTTTTTTATCCACGGCTTATTTTCCTCAAGCCGATATTTGCTCGATGTCTCAGGGTGCTAAGGAAAGATATAAACACATTTCATGAAAATATGCACCGGTAATTGCAAGTAAGCACACATGTTTTAAAATATTGCCATTTTTTCAATATCATTAGCTCTCCTCGACTGACGAAGCTGAGTTTCTTGCAATGTCCATTTCTATGTGAAGAGATTAGTGACAAAGTTCTATGTGAAGAGATTAGTGACAAATTCCATGTCTATCGGAAACGCATGGTGACGTTTTTTAAAACAAAATTTGGCCTTTCATTTGAAAGGTAAATATTTTCCCCCCTTTGAAGGATTCACCTCTCTCGGAAGGGTATGGCCGCCTTCGTGGTGCCACGGTCAAGACGCTATCGAGACACATGCTCATGTGACACTAAGACTCTCAAACTGCTGTATTTGTGGTTGCGGTGCCCGGGTGCAGATAGAGGTGCACCAAGGGCGTGAATGCGTGTAGCATTGATAAGTGCTGGATACCCATGGTAGACAGTTCGGTTCTTCCCATCTGCTTAGTTCCTGCAATCTCGTAATGGAGCGCTTTGATGTGCCGGTTTCAAATCATGAGAGTAACCTTTCCAATCCCCCAGACCATATTATGAGCATGTATGTTCAGCCGGACACGGTGACGGCGCCTGATGACCCCGCCGATCTTATGTGCCGTGTACTGTTGCAGTATGCTGGGCGTAGGGCGGATGCGGAGGAGCTCTTCCGACGCAGTGAGCGTTTTTTTAATGGCGATCAACGCTGGATTCACCGAGCTGCGTTCTCACTACGAAATGCGCAAGAGGGAGCCGCGTCGATCGGTGCCGACACACTCTACAGCTTTGCATAGTAGACATCTCATTGAGCTCTGACCTTGTTCTTTTCTCGTATTCACAACGGTTCCAGGTTTATGATCTGCTCTTTTCTTGTCATTTCGCAGCAATCCAGCCGATGCTCGTTGGGGGCAAGAACTGACGGAATGGCACGCACCGCCAGTATTATTGGCGGTGCAGGCCTGGAGTATGGACGTACCAAATTTAATGGTGCAGCATGGCGAGCTGGGGGATGCCTTGAATCAGCAGGGCGATGGCACGGGTTGGGCAGCAGTGAGGTTAGGCGTGCCGGAGATCAACGGGCTCATGCATGTCGGTACGAGGCTCAACGTCAGATTGGAAGACCCGCGTGAGTACAGTGCACCACTAGAATACCCGGAGGGGAGCGGCAATCTCCGAGCACCGATGAACAGGCCAGACATCATCGACAAGCTGCTTATCAAGTTTGAGGACGCAAAACGCCGAAGGCTAACGGACTCCCTGGGTAGCCTCCAAGAGTTGGCAGGCGTCATTGCACAGGTGACATTTGCCCGGGTTACAGCCGGCAGCAGTGGGTGGGTCTTCAACTTTATGGCCTTCGTATTTGCAATGGCCACCTCTCTTGCGGCGGTTGCGTACCGTCTGCCGCCGCACCCCCCGGCCGAGCGAGCTAGACTCGTCGTCCTCCAGGTGGCTGGAGTATTGCTTGCCGGGTCCGTTGCATGCGTCCTGTTTGCATTCGGCACGAGTCAGTTTGCGGGCACGCGAGAATACAAGGCCAGTACCATCGTCCCGGTGGGCGTTGCCGTAGCTGCATGCACCGTGATGCTCTTGTGTTTCGTCTCACGCCTTCTATCCCTGTATAGCCATGGGTTTTTCTCAGCTGTAAATAACTGTGTCTCAACTGTAAATAACTGTACATAGGGGCGCTATATTCCGGGCCCCACAACCGTAGCTACACAGCCATAAATTTCATATCAAAAACCTCTAACCTATATGTATATACTACATGAATTCAAGAATTCATACAAAACCAAATAATATATAAATGCAAGATTCTTATTTTCGAATTTGTCGTCCTCCATTTCGGAAAGTTTTCAAAAATGTTTTCTCAGTACCGACCTTTTCAAGGAGAGAGTTTTTTTCAAGCATGTGATCTTATGATAATTGCATCGGTATGTGTATCAAAATGTGCATCGATATTTGCGTCAAAATTTACTTACTATATTTCATAAAAATATTAGCGAATAGATTTGATTCAAATGAGAATATAATGCTTTTTAATGATTGTTCATCCTATACAATGTCCATGGCTCCAAAGATGTCAGTTTCTAGTTTCTAATGCAATCTCTCTATCTCCTATATTTTTAAACATGGATTAAAATGAAATTTGTTGCCATCGAGAGAAGGATTTGAGGATGTACTATTGGTGAATTCACCAAATAATGATGAGACCTCTCACAAATTTGTTGCGTCGATAGCAAAGCATCCACTTTTATCTCTTCTGACTGTTGCATTTCGACCATTGAAGACCACTTTGATCCATTAACATCAAGAATGAATATATGTCAAATTGCCTAAAATTCTCTTTTATGATATCTTGTATGGTTCTACAATAATCAAGATTGGAGGTGAGAAGATTTATATCATTAGCATTCGCTCGATTCTCTTGGAAAAAGTTAGCCATTACTCCAGAATAAAAGGTCGTTTTTCTCTTATCTATATGCTCCATGTGAAAGTGACGACCATGGAGCCATTGCTCCAAATTTACGATACTACAATGAACATTAAACCAAAAAACTATCAATAATACAAGAAAAATATTTAAATCAGATTAAGTATATGCTTCAACTTACTTACATATTAGTTGCATCCTCTTACAAACTCCATCTGTCGCTCATTGATCCTTTGATTGTTATCCCTTACTTGCTAAAGATAATTCTCCCTCCAGCTAAGTGACATATCTATGGGGAGAAGTGTAAGCTCGAGAAGGTATGGAAGATATCTCTGTCTTCTCATGAAAAGTCTTCTAGCATTTGTTCTTTCCAGGTGTACCTCTTTATGCCTATCAATCCATTTTGGCATTTCTGGAGAATTCAAGATACAGAATTTATTGATTTTCATGTTGTGAGGATTCTTTCATCTAATGAATGATCCGATTTCCTTATGGTATCTCTCTAAATATACACTAATCGTGTTTGTTGTGCCAACAAAGTCGAGACATACATGAATATATTTGACAAAGAAACTCCGAGATGTATAGCAACGATTCTTGAACTAGCCAATCTTCTACTATGCTCTCCTCAGGCCTTGCCCTTTATCTCACAAAACCATTCCTTTTAAGAAATCCATTGATCTGATGTCTTTGGTTTACGAAGTATTTGATTGTAATAGGAAGCATAAACTACAAAAAGTAACACCATCCACAAATATACATGGGAATCCATCTTACTAATTCATTTATCTTATAAATGGGAATCTTGATGTCTTTGGTTACGTGGTCTTTGATTGCAATAGGAAGCATAGACTACAAAGTAACACCATCCATAAACATACATTAGTGAGTTAAGACACTTTCACTATAGCGGGGATGATTAAGGAAGTCTTAAATAAAAGATGTCACGTAGACTATAATGACACGCAGGAGCTCTCGGATGTGGAACCCAAATGTCAGAGTGCACACGGCAAATGCATTCAGGGTCTAGGGTGAGGGCACCCAAGTCAGAGCACTTGGGCGATCGGGCAGGCTTATGGGAAGGCAGACCCCTATAAGTGCACTCTCCTATATGGCTCGGTGGTGACTAGAGATTTTGGCCCTCTTTGGCTATGGTGGTGGCTATCGGGATGTAACATTAGTATTAGAGTGGCTATCGGGATGTAACATTAGTATTAGAGTGGTAATTCGACCCATTGTCTCTCTCACTTCTTCATGCAGCCAGACTCGAAAGAGATAAGGCTATTCTTAATTGTGTTTTTTAATTGTTCTCTTTCTCTCTATGGAGCAATATTCTTTGTGTATGTGATCTCGGGAGAAAAGTATGTGCTATGCAATTTGATTGCAGAGAAAATGTGTGTGTGTTAAAGCCCATACACAAATAAGCAACCGGGTGCTTAATAAATTAAAGAAGAGGAGAGGAAGTGATTCTTTGCATGTGTGAGAGGCACACAATATGTTTGAAGCACACAGGAAAGTGTATTAACTGATAGAAATTTAATTATTGTAATTAAAACAATTTGCGCCAAAACGGGTGTGCAAGAGAAGGTCATAAGAGCAACAAATTCAAACATTATGTGTGTGTCTTGCAAACACACACACAAGAGCAAGTACAAATAGTGTGTGTATAGCCACAAACTAGGGAGAGGAGAGTGTTGATCTAGTAAGAGAACGAGGATACGGTTGTTAAGTCCCCAACCATGGTCAATTCGAGAGTTTGCATGTGCACGCAAAGGACGAGGCCATTGACCTCAATGGTAGGTGGGCAATTTGTGAGCACCACCTCTTGCACCCCCAACAGTGCAACTACTAGTCCAGGTAGCGCTCCCAACTCTAGCACTCTCTTTCCCTCAAGGGGCTCACTATATGTAAACCCTCTCTATCACCTGCGTTTAAGGCCTAATTTAGATACCCCTTATCTGTGAATTTTTCATGAATAAAACACACCCTTTTCCTTTTCAATTTGTGAATACCCCCTTTAAATGGTACCCTTCTGTATGTAAAAAAATGTGTTAAAAATGGATTTTAAAGATCCCTTTTGTTGAACCCACGTGCTACACTTACATATTTATGAGTGACTCCCCCAAGCTCTTGCCTTCGAGCTCCAGCCACACCTATGATGCTTTCACCAACCACGTGCCTATCTTACCCCTTCCAACGCAACATCCACTTAGATTTTCGAAGAGGCATCTCAGCTTGTCTCTCTTTCATCATGCGAACTTTTGATCTTCAGTCTCTAACACTCTCCCAACCGATGCATGCACCATTCCCATGGCCGCATGGGAATAAGGTCTTAGAAGTTATCCTAAATTTTTATTACAACATTGATAATGTTAAATGCTTTGAGGGAGGTTCCCATAGAAAGTAACCTCACACACACTTTAAATGTGTGTGAGTGGGGGGGTGTGTGAAACACACACACGATAACATAAGTTTTAAGTAGAGTAACATGTGTGTGCTAAGGCAAAGTGCAAGTGTGCGGTTATACAACAAGTGATCATCAATTTGTGAGTGTATGCACTTGTGTTTGTCATCAATTTCTCATGTGTGCATAGTCACATATGACAACATCATGGATTCAAAATTACGTGGTATTGCACCCAACAAGTGACCAAAATTATGGCATCGATAAGTGCGCTCAAAATGCGGCATTAGCCACCATTTAATTTTCATATCTTGGTTGTTACACATGCATGTGTAGCCATGCATTGACTTGGGATCTGAGTGCTTATACTTCTCGTGCGTGCCTACGGGCATCCAAGAGGATTCAGGTGAGTTGGCACGTCCCGATGGACATTGTGGCTTTGGAATTGTTGTTTCCCTTCACTTATTGATATCTATAACACCATCGAGGTGCACATGGATGTTAGTTTTCGTTATTGCATGTTTTGGTCTCATTTATGCTACTTTTAATTTGTTGGGCCAAGAAAATGGTCCAATGGAGTCTAATTTATGGTTCTTTTTAACCATACTTGTTTGAAGACAATTCTATGACAAGTTTATCCATCTTGACTAGTTGGTTATTGACCCAACTAAAACTTGCTTTGTATTTTTTTACAAAATTCATCATAATGGGATTGAGACCAAAGTGGCCCATGGTTCTTGTCCTAGTTAACAAGAAGGCATCTTTGGGTACATTAACAATAGTGGCATTGTGTCATTTAGCAACATGCTAAAATTGACAACTAGAGTGTTCTTCACTTGGTCCATAGAGATGCAAGCCCTCATGCACGGTGTAGGATACATGTCCTGGCAAGAATGTCATTTCTCCATTTGTACATACGAATCCTTCGTATAAGTCTCAAATCCTTGTCCATAAGAGTGATGTGCTTCGCATGAATAGCTACCAACTGGCCATCATGCATGAGGTCCACCGAATATGCCTCAGCTGCTTCTTGAAGAGCTAGCAATGCTTTGGCTGTGTTGACTGTAGAACTAAGTCTTGCATAGAACCTATTACGAGACATTCGCTGGAGATCTTGCAATATCTCTCTCACCAGTCTTGCAAATGGTGCCCTCGATATGATTAAGTTTTTACTTTTTTGATACTTTCTTATTTCTCGAAGAGCAGCAGTGCGTGGTCTCCATCTATGCTTCTTGTGATGTGGTGGATGTGGATGCGTTGTACCTGTAGTAGTGCCTCCTAGATTATCATATTGAGTGCGCTCACTATCAGTCTCCGTTAGTATATTGACCCGGGGCTATGTTGGGCGAGTCTTAGTAGGGTTCCTCTCTTAGCACTTTGCTTGGTGCGTGCCATGTCTTGAAAGCTAGAAGACTATAAAATGTAAATGTCTCACCACTTATAAGTAATAGTTTAGTCAACTTTAAAAATAACACAACTGTTCACACACAAGTATGCATATACTCTCACACAAGTATGCATATACTCTCACACATAAAATCATTTAATATTATGGTTATATTTAGTGAGATTATGGGTGATATATCACATTGGTTTATAAGCTCTATGTGAAAGCCATTTTGGTTTAGTAGAGTAATACTTGCATCAATAAAAAAATACAGAGTTTCAACTTGCATTTGCTCATTTGAAAGGAATTTTTTTATAAAAGAGTTATTCCCACTGAAGTTGATTTTTATGCATAAATAGATGCATAAAGAATTTTTATATCAAAATTAGAATTCTCTTAAATTCTATGTTTAAATTCTATGAGTATTTGTTAAATGAATAATTAAATACTCTAAGAGAGAAATTTCTATCGTTTTATATTCACACGGATTGTAAAAAGAGAATTCATGAAATCTATCGAGATCAAAATATTCAGATAAATGATTAATCTATTTCTCATTGGAATCCGTAACTAATTTAGAAATCATTTAAGTGAATATTCAAAGAAAGAAATTCAATAAAATAGTAACTGAATTATCAAACCTTTTTGAGAAAGATAGATCAGGAAAAATCTTATCCGACTCAAACCTTGAATCAGACTATGACCAAGACCAAACTCTTTCGTCAGTTTTGAGGAAAGAAGGTTGACCAGTTTACAATAATACACTCAAAACTCCCACCAAATCTGAAACTAAGTTTGAGACCCTTCGAATTGATCTGTGGATCAAGGTTATAGAATTCGAGGAATTCTAGTATGAAATTCAGAATTCCGATCAAAAAGTTTTTCGGATACTGATTCAAGAAATACTCCTTGTATTCAAAAGAAAATCAAACTAAAAACTTGCATAGAAATGAGATGCGATGTGAATAGATGTGATGAGATGCGATGTGAATCAGATAGATGTGAATGAATGGATGGATGTAATGTGATGTGAATAGATGTGAATAGATGTGATGTGAATCAGATAGATGTGAATGAATGGATGGATGTGGATGTGTATGTGATGAAAATGGATGTGAATGTGTATGTGAAGAATTGATGTGAATGTGTATGTGAAGAATGGATGTGGATGGCTATGTAATGAAAATGGATGTGAATGTGTATGTGAAGAATGGATGTGTATGTGTATGTGTATGTAAAGAATGGATGTGAATGTGTATGTGAAGAATGGATGTGCATGTGTATGTGAAGAATGGATGTGGATGAGTATGTGAAAGAATGGATATGGATGTATGTGAAAGAATGGATGTGGATGTGTATGTGAAAGAATGTGATGTGACATGAATATATGTGGATGTGAAGTGATAGATATGAATGTATAGATAGATGTGAGTAGTCGTACATGTGAATGATTGGATGGATGTGGATGAATAAGATGAGATGTGTATGAATGAGATATGATGTGGATAGAAGTGATGTGATATAATGTGGATAGAATGCATGTGATGGGATGGTTATGAGAATGAATGTGGTGGATATATGAATGAATGAATGTGAGGGATGTGAATGAATGAGATGTGATGTCATGTGAATCGGGATGTGAATGAATGAGATGTGATGTAAATTGGGATAGATGTGATATGTGATGTGAATGAATATGATGTGATGAGATGTGGATATGGGTAGATGCGAGTGGATGAGATCTGGTGCAGATAAATGAGACAAGATGTGATGAGATGGAAAATGATGTGATGAGAATGGGAATACATATGAAATAAATGAGGATTGATGTGAAACAATGTGGAAAGACGAGAGTTCATTATAGAAACTGTATTTATGACCTATTTTTAAATGATTGTCAGGTCAAAAATGGTGGGGAAGCATTTTGACCGTCTTGTGAATGAGGCGTGGAGGCCTATCTGATAAAGTTGTAATAGGCTGACGGAGAGTCATCGGAGGACGTCTCGCATAGCAAGGTCGGCTAAGGTCTTGACCAGCCTTGGTTCGATTTAAATGGTGAGCTTCTGGTATGGTGGATGAGGGGCTAAGGAAGCAGCCTATGAGTGAAGCACTAGGTGACCTGTGAAAAGGATCCTAGAGGGTGCTGACCATACAGTGCTCGAGCTTTGAGTCGCCGAAGATACCCACACGTACGTCATGGAAGATATTGGAACAAGGAGTAAGAGTTGTTTTCTAAATTCAGGCATGGATCTTATTGAGGGGCTAAGGAAGCAGCCTATGAGTGAAGCGCTAGGTGACCTGCGAGAAGGATCCTAGAGGGTGCTGACCATACAGTGCTCGAGCTCTGAGTCGCCGAAGATACCCACACGTACGTCATGGAAGATATTGGAACAAGGAGTAAGAGTTGTTTTCTAAATTCAGGCATGGATCTTATTGATTGACCTTGCTGGTCCTCAACGGATGAGTCCATGGCTCTTTTATATGGATCTGTTGGTGGTTGATCTTGCTCATCTTTGATGGAGATTCCATTTTGATTTTTATAAGTGAATATATTGCTGGGTACTATGAGCTAGGAACTATTGTGAAAAGGCCCCTGAGTGGATAGGTGGTGAGCGTTCTGGCTGCCAATGATGCCATAAGTACATTGATGAAGGAAAAATTAGAAATTAGGATTTAACCAGATTAATTTTGGAGGATTATGATTAGTGATACTATAGTTTCATTAAATGATTGTTTTAAAGACAGGTGAATCTATGAAAAAGGCAATTTCATATTGGGTGTGTAAGTGGTGTGACTAGTTTTAAGTTTGCATGAATATCCGACTAGGGGACCTGGGAACTCTTTTCCCTGGTACCCGGGACAAAACCTAACCAAATTCTTAAATGGATCCCATCACTACAGTGGTTGGGCATTTGGCTAACCCACGGGACTGGATGGGGTTAGACTGGACTGATGGATCCCTAAAATGAGACTCAATTCTATTATGGTACAATAGATGAAGTAAATCATGGCAGATAAAAATTGTTCTATGGAAAAGAATCAATGGCTATGCCTCTCAATGTGAGGAAAAAAGCGTTGGTCTCTATGATCCAAGTGCAAGTCTTTCCCTTGATCTGACTATGATACTTACGGGTTCAGTCAGATCAGTTCAGTTATTTAAGGCTCTTGACTACGTTAGAGTAAAAATATCCTGGAGGAATCGCCCGTGCTTTCCGGGCGAGGGAAGTTTTTCCGGGTTGTTTAGTTTTGGAAGAACCGAGGGATTAGTCTCTTGTCCGGATATCCATGGGCGAGGCCCGAGTGACGGACCCTACCCCGCACAAGAAGTGCTACTTCCGCTGCTAGCATCCCTGAATTCGTTGCACAGAGGGGACAAGGATCTTCAGCTTTGAAAAGGATAGAGGATGCAAAAGGATGTTTGAACCCTAATAAACTCCATACTGTGGAAACTAAAGTGTATTTTTTAGATCATATGGTTTTTCCATAGATGGCATTGAAATGGATCCCAAAAAGGTGCAAGCAATTTTATCTTTTCCAATTCTAGGGAATGTAAGGGGTGTAATAAGGATAATTTTAAAAAGGTAAAATACAATGAGAGGTTTGTTTTTGTATCTTTTCACAAAAGCTATATCCTATAAATTGCTTAATTAAAAAGGTATCATCTTCCAATGGTCAAAAGATCAAGATGAGGCCTTCTTGTAGCTCAAAGATGTCATAAGTAAAAGCTCAATTGTTCAACCACCTGATTGGGATGAATATTTCTATGTTAATCCAATTATGTCTACTCATTTAATTGGTGCAATTCTTTTACAAGAAGGAGAGTTAGGGAGTATACATCCCATCTTCTATGTAAGTTGACAACTCACACAAGCAGAAGAAAGGTATGAAGAAATGAAAAAGGAGGGACTCTCATTGGTGTTTTTAGTAAGAAAGTTATGGTCTATTCAAGTCAAGAGCTTACCTTAGCCTTGCGAAAGCATATGTTGTTTGTCCTTGCCTTAGAGCTCGAATTGTAACTTCCCTATATGAGTGCTCTAGCTCATTTGCGTCGCATCCTCACTATGTTGACACACCAGAATGCTCCTTGTTGCCAGTGGGGTGAAGGCAACCACTTTGACAAGCCTTAACTTGTTAACTGTGCAAGGATGACTTATAGTCCCTCTTAATGCCACTAAAAGGGTCCATGTTAAAATTGTGAGAACAAGGAAATGCGACACACAACGACTAGCAATCAGATTGAATGATTAAGTTTAAAACTAAATCAGCATTGTTTAAATTAGTGAATCAAATGAGATACAAAAAATGATAAATTATCCCCAAAACCCTATCCTAATGTTAAGGATCTCAATCAGCTCTAGATTTGACAATTCATACAGTGCTGTAAGTGTTAGGCTCAGGCTACAGACTCAGCAAGTGGCTTTCGATTGCTATCTTATTCACTTCTTGTTTTTCTACATCAACTCCATACAAGACAAGGTTTTATAATGATCCAGGTAGGTGAACGCCATGGTAGATAGATGAGTCGTGATTGCAACTTCATCTTCCTAATCTTCTTTCCAATGTTATCAAGTAGGTGCAACAAGTAATCTATAGTTTTCTATCAGGCTAAATCGCGGTAGTTATATGAGCTCTGTAGAACTGCCTCCTAAAGAAGACTAGGATCTATAATTTCTCCTTTACTGTAGGAGAACTTTTCATCAAACAAGCAGAACATTTTTAAGGCTTTGCAAACCTTAGAAATGGTGTGAATCTTGCATCTTTTAACACCTTCCCTCAAGATTAGCAACATCTTTGAACCTTTGTTTAGACAGTTGACTCCGTAGGTTGGAAGATGACTCTGAAAGACTCATTCAGTGAGCTAATTCAATTAGCTAACTTCAAGCTAATTTAGTCAGCTAATTCAAACAACTGACTATGATAAACTCTACAGGTCGGAAGCTAATTCTAGTAGTGGATGCAATGAGCTCCGAGACAACTAATTTCGATAGTTGACTCAGGCTTGCAAAATAAAAAATTCAAAAAATCTAAAACATGTTATTCTATGGAAGATTATTGAGCTTCCCTTACTCCAAGAATTCCCTTACTATTTAAGCACATTCCCTCAAGGGAAGCTCCATTATACTAAGGCCTGATCTATGCTTGAAAAAGAGCTCTTTACCTAGGGCTTTAGTCAATATGTCTACAACATTCTCTTTGGTATTGCAATGCTGCAATACTATGTCACCTAAGTGTATCTTCTACCTAATGAAATTTTCTCTGACTTCAATATGCTTGGTCCTTTGATGCATGATTGTATTCTTGGCTAGGCATTAGTTGATATGTTATCACAAAGAATAGGAGTAGGACCATCAAATCCATAAAGGACAAGTTCTTGCAAGCATCTTTTCGGCCATATAGCTTCATAGAGGCTGAGGTGGTTAAGCATTTGTATTCATCCTCTGTGGGATGATAGACTGATTGTATTCTTGTTCTTAGAACACTATGAAATGGCTCCTGCACCAAGAAAGAATGCATTGCCACTAATGCTTCTTCTGTGTCCCATCAGACATGCTACATAGTTAGAATCGCTAAATCCATGCCAAACTTAGTGTGTCACCTGCATATAAGATACACCAATGCTGAGTGCCTTTCAAGTATCTGAGCACTCTTTTGACTGCCTTCTGTCTTTGGTAGAGCTACTTGGGGGCATCATCTTCTTCCTCCAAGGTGCTATCTCCACTTTGAGGGTAACTGATGAAGAAGGCGTGTCTGCATCTGATGGATGAGTTGAGCTAGGAGTCTCATCAAATATCACATCCCTTGACACAAATGTTTCCTTTTTAATTGGGTCATAAAGTTTGTAAGCCTTATGATCACTACTCTATCCAACAAGCACACACTTTCTGGAGGTGCATCAAGTTTCTTCCTATTTGCATCTAGAATATGAGGAAAAGATAAACATCCAAATATTTTGAGATGATGTACCTGAGGCTTGAGTCCATGAAAGGCTTCATATGGGGTGATGCCTTAGAGTGCTTTAGTTGGGGATTTGCTTATTAGGTAGCATAATGTGTTGATAGCTTTAACCCAGTAGGTGTTAGAGAGGTTCTTCTCCCTTACCATACACCTAGCTGACTCAAACAGGACTATGTTCTTCCTCTTAACAACTCCATTTTGTTAAGGTGTATAGCTGCAAGTAAGTTGCCTTCTTATGCCATGCTTAAGAAGGTATTTGCTAAAGTCGTTTGAGATGTATTCTCCTCTTTTCTTGACCTGAGGACCTTGATTCTTCTACCTATCATGTTCTAAACTATAACATAAAATTCTTTGAAAATTCCAAATACTTCAGCTTTAGATTTCATAAAGAAAACCCAAGTGTATTTGGAGTAATCATCTATGAAGGAAACATAGAATGTATTACTACTTAGGAAGCCCTTGCACCATAGAAAGAGTGCAAGAACTAACTAAGGTCGTGGGGATTTGCCCAACCGCACTCGAGATCATAAAATAGCTCAACTAAGAAGTTAATCCTCTATAACCTAGCTCACAATTGCATGGGCAAGGTTTGTCACTCACCTCATGAATACTTGTGCTCGGATTCTCATAGGAGATGATGTTGCCCACGTAGCCACACTCCAAAGCTCCACTCCAATTCCGCACTGGCCACACTCCAAAGGAAGCTCAACCCCCTCAATGTCTCTCTCTCTTACACATACACTCACACATACACAATGAGCACATAAAATTAGGCAAGATACACAACAAAGCAAGAGAGTAGAGAGAAGAAGAGCACTCTATTAGTTGCATAAGAGAATGAATGGTGAGGATACAAATTGAACCTTATCTTGGCTCCCCAATCTTCACACCTTCGCCAGCCATACTTAAAATATAGATCCATGGCTTTCCAAGGTTGCCTAGGCTTGTGCAAACACTTAATCTAACATGAAGTCTCCATAATTAATCCCGCAGTGTGCCTTTCATAGAGAAGCGGCCATCGCAGACGTAAAATATAAAATATCAGCATTTTTAATGTCAACGGCCAAATGAAGTGTTGGATACCTATGTGAAAAACAAATCAACCAGTAAAGAGTTCTTTGCAACAACAATAAGATGAAACATGGTTATGCATGCATGTTGTTTTTTCTTTTTCTTTTTTAATGACTAGGTAAACTTCAAGATGTGCTACGAAGAGAAAAGGTAAGGCCAATTTAACTTAGAGGTTAGTTATAAGCCTATATATACCTAAACTAGTCTTAGTCATATGCCTACGGTTATTGTTCGGTCTCAAGTTACATAGACTTTAGTGAACAGCGCTAAGCCAAAAGGGTTTTTTTTTTTTGTGTAGTAATTATATTATAAGGGGTAAGGCACCAACCAAGGTAAAAAATAAGACGTCTCCATGAATATATAAATGTAGGTGGGTTGGCGATTATTCCTCCTAGATAAATCTAAAATCCTAGAAAATGGGGCGAATGTTTTCAAAAAATTCCCTAAAATGCCCAAAATTGGGCGAATATTTTATAAAACCCTTCAAAACGGCCAAAATTTGGGCGAATGTTTTAAGATATCGGTCACATGTTTTTGTAGAAAAACCCCAAAAAATAGCCAATTGGAGAAGATTAGCCTCTATTTTTTCCTTGGCACCAATCCGTAGACCAAGGCAATGGTCAAGAGACCTCCGCCAAGACTATCTAAGGATTGCTAGAGGAATCTCCTAGGAAGGCAATGGTTGACTCTCTTTTATTAGTTTTTCATGACACAAGGTCCTACCCCATAAGAATCAAGGCATCAATCTCAAGGTACAATTACTAGTAACCCAAAGGCCTACCAGGATCCTATATAGCGATAGTTATCTTCTTGGTCTTTTCGTGTTTTTTTGGGGTTTTTTCTTCTTCTTATTTTTTTATTTTTGGGTTTATTTTTTCACCTACAAACTCTGCTAAAAGGTTACTAAAATCTGAGTGGGAGTACTTCATATACTCCATCAGCATAATTTAAGGTCAAGTAGGAACATTACTAAATCTAAGAAAGAATATGGCCTTAATGTTTTCCTAAGTGGCACTTAGAAAGAAACTTTTACCCAATCATAAAGTCTTTTAGTTGTATGAATGCATGTAATGATGTGCAAGAATAGTTTTAAAGTTGAGAGAGTTAGAATACATCTGAGCACATGGAAAAATCCGGTCCATATTGAGGTTGCACGCCCATTGCAAGTTGTTGTAAATCTACATCTGGTCAACATGACTAGACCCTAATAACCTGTAAATCAAACTCATATAGAAAGCTCACCATCAAATAACCATAGTTCATTAAGCATGCTCTGATTCAACATCACTAGGTTGATTTTCCCCCTCACTTGGGTTTGCTTCACACGTGTGTGTGTGTGTGTGTGTGTGTGTGTGTGTCCTTTGGTATTCTAGGCAATGATCTAAGTGCATCCTCAATATGTGATATGGCACGGGTACTATAGGTAAGTGAGCTAAGTAGGTACCGTGAGCTAAGCTATCTAGGACATCACCCACCATGCTCCAAAAGGTACAAGGAGTCAGAAACATTACTTAAATAAATGGCCGTGTAAGTCCATAAGTTCTTGCCCTGCTCTACAAGTTATTCGTGTGAAGTTCTATCTTGATAGGGTCCTCCCACTAGGTAACGTACACTCATGTGATCGTGTCATTGTGGTGCTGCTCCCACCATGGACTGCAATAGTCTTGTCCAATAATGCCTAAAATATGTTCTGCAATGCTAACATAAGTAGGACGCTACATACCACATGCAATGCGCACAGGTAAATCATGGTGCAAGGGGATGGAACTATAGGTAGAACAGGTCCACAAATGTGGCTCCAAAACATCTTTCCCCTAGTGGTGTATAAAAATAGCATGAGTGAGTCTCGAAAAGAGGAATACTTAACTGCCCTAGATAGTACCATTCCTACCAATCTGGATCCAGGATAGGGTCACTCATGTCGGTCCACGAAAAGTGCATGCTCATGACCTATAGAGTCAAAGCAGAGTCGTACTTGATTCTTTTATTTTGACATGTTCTCTTTCTCATTATCTTATTTTTTAAAAAAATAATGGTTAGTCGGATATTTACTATGTGTATAGGTGCTATATTGTTGTACATGTTAGTGCAAGCTATATTGTCATGTTAGTGCAAGCTATATTGTCATGTGTATAGGTGCTATATTGTTGTACATGTTAGTGCAAGCTATATTGTCATGGGGTAGCTTTTTCCAATAGGCTCCCTCTTGATGGTTAGTCGGATATTTACTATGTGTATAGGTGCTATATTGTTGTACATGTTAGTGCAAGCTATATTGTCATGTTAGTGCAAGCTATATTGTCATGTGTATAGGTGCTATATTGTTGTACATGTTAGTGCAAGCTATATTGTCATGGGGTAGCTTTTTCCAATAGGCTCCCTCTTGATATGGATATGAACTTTTTTGGGGAGCAAATCGTGGGGGGTAAAAGTACTGATATTAGCATAAGTCTCCCCTTATTGCTTTCTATCATACCTTGACCTCGTAGAAGGTATTGTAGGTTTTTTGTAACCATCCCTTCTAGCTATGCTCCATCCAGTATTTGTTGGCTAGGAGCACCTTTTGTTACTTGTTGTGGTATGTCAATTTCCAATTTTAATGGTGGTTAAGGGCTTTCATAAGACTAGATGGAGCTTATGGGTTCTCGACGAAGAGGTGTTGACATTGATCCAAGTAGTAGAATTTTTCTCAAGTACAGGGTTCTCTTGAAGTATATTTGAAAGGAAGGCTGAGTAGGCATTGAAGAACTTGTAGACGCCTCATGAACTAGAGGCTTTATCAAAGTCTCCTTTTCTAAAGGGGCATGCCTTCTTTTGTACAGCTTTTGGAATCCGAACCTTGTGGGATGTTGGTAATGGAGATATATCATTTTGTTTTCCCTTGTCTACTTTGTTATTAGGGTTGATAGAGACTGTTGATTGGCCAATTGATGTGTCTGGATTGTTGAGGATATAGACATGTGTCTATGGATTGTTGATTGGCCAATTGATGTATCTGTGTGACTGTTGAGGCTATAGACATGTGCATCCTCTTGGAACCCAAATCCATGTGTTACCCTCATAGTAGCCTTGAGCTTTAAGAAGACACGTTGGAATCCATCAAGAGGTAACCTGTGGTTTGGATTGGATCTTGTTGGGTGATGACGGGGCCTCTAAGGTTTTTTACTGGTAGGTTGGTGTTTGAGAACTAGTCGAGAGGCTTTAGGGACCCATTTAAGGGTAGGTTGTTGCTTTCTATGTGGATGCCCTAGTGGTAGTTGGTTCGGCATGGAGGTAGATGAAAATGTGAAGTTTGAAGATAAAGAACCTTGTGGTGGTGAAGTGGATGTCGATGGTGGTGGGGAGGAAATGACATGGGATTGTGTCGATGTTGAGGCTTTGTTATTATAGCATTCAAATGCTTGTTTTATTGGTCTAATGAATTTGATGTGGAGACAATGTTCGTGGAGTGTAGAAGTGTAGCATTAGATTTTTTTGCCATTGTGACACTCCTTGTGGCCCAGCTGATTCCACATTAAGCCGCTATCATCCAGGTCCTTCCAAGAACGACATGTTCTTTTAAAGTTTCTACAGCACAAGCATTACCAAAAATCTAACAACCAAGTTACCGTTATCATCATAGATGATAGTTCTAAGCAAACAAGGTACTTTGGTATTTTTGGCACTTATACCCTCTATTATCATGTTTGACTTTTCAAGTTCAAGTTTACCCAACAGATTCCATGTAGCAAAGCAGAGTAGATTGTGACTAGAACCCATGTCAAGCATAGCATTATAGAACACTTTACCATAGGTGCTAGGTAACTCAATGGGTGTTCTGAGAGAGGGGTGTTCTGAGAGCTGCGATGTGATTATCCATGTTGTTGATTACCTCTCTAACATTAGCTTGTGCAGTAGGTCTAAGTTTTTCTTCTCAGATGAGGCATGCTTGTTTGCCATGTGCAGCAAGACTAATAGGGCCAATGAAATCTAAGCCCCATTTTTTAGAAGGTTAGTTGATAGGAAGCAATGGTATCATGTTCTTCTTCAGTGGCTTTACACAATGTTGGCACTCATCACATCCCTTGACAAATAGTGCACAATATTTGAAGAGCGTGAGCCACCATTACCCTGATTAGAGTATTTTTCTTGCTGGCATTGCGTACAAAGTGTCCACCAGCTACCCCTTAGTGTGCTTGTTAGATAATGTATAAGTATTCATCCTCCTTGGGGCAGTGTCTTAATATGTCATCCTTACCTCATCTATAAAGACTCATCTATAAAGAGTTCCGGCAATAATTTGGTAAGGTGCACTCTCTTTTAGCAACTTTAAATCTTTTCTTAGTTCCTTTCCTTCTAGAAGACCATTAGCTAAAAAGTTAACGATTCTCTCACTCCATTCTAGAATAGCCTCAACCTTATATAGTGTAGCATCCGATAACTGGTCATCATCAACCCCGATTGGTTCATTGCCATTAGGTATGAGGAATAGATAATCTGCAGTGACACATGTTTCTTGCTAGGGCTCACAACCATTGTAAAATCAAACTCAAGAAGAATTTTGAACCACCTTGTGATCCTTTCCATGGGGCAAGGTCTGTTTACCAAATACAACAAGGCTTGATGGTTAACATAGAAAACAAATTTGTTAGCAAGAAGGTAATGCCAAAATTTCTTTACAGCATAAACTTTTCCTAACCCTTCACACTCATCAATGATGGTATAATTGATTTCAGCTTCATCTAGTTGCCAACTTGCAAAACTAATAGGATAGTCCAATTTATGCTCCCCTGGCTGTGCTAGGACACATCCAATTGCGAAATTAGAGGCATCAATGTGTACATGAAAGATGAGATCCTAGTTAGGTGTTCGCAAGATTGGAGCACTAGCTAAGGTGGCTTGATTCAGTGCATCAAGCTTGTTGACACTCCTCGGTCCATATAAATACAATCAATAGCTTGTACAAAGGACGCGTTATTTTTGCATAGAAAACACTAAACCAACCGTAGTAGCAGACATGGCCCATGAATCTCTGGACTCCCTTGTCATTTGTTGGTGGGGATGATTACAAGATGACCTTGATTTCGCTCTCATCAATGGAAATCCCATTTTCGGACACTATATGCCCCAAAATAACTCCGTGTCTCACCCAAAACTGGCATTTGTAAGGGTTTAAGGATATGTGATAAAATTAATACCTTTCAAACACCATTTTTAGGCATGCTAGGGTGCTCTTTTCAAGATAAGTAAATGCACAAATCATCCAATAAAGCTTCAAGAAACTTTCTTAAGAAGTCCTTAAAACTAGTATTCATAAGTCTTTGGACGTGGCTGGTGCATTGGTTAGACCGAATGGCATAACTCTAGCTGCGATCAAAAATTGATTATAGCTTGAGTATCCATCCAAAAAGCTATAAGCCTCCTTGCCCGCAAGTCATTTGAGCACATGTTCTGAATATTGCAAGGGTAGTGATCCCTGCACGTGGCAGCATTCCCTTTCTTGAGATCAACACACACTCTAAGTTTTCCATTCTTCTTGGGCACAACCACAATGGATGAGACCCATTATGAGTGTTCAATCTTATAGATGAATCCACACTTAATGAGTTTATCGATATCTTCCTTAACAATGCTTGCATACTTGGGATTCATTAGATAGGGTCCCTATTGGACTGGTTTAGCTTCGAGTACCATGGGGATGGTGTGTTATACCACCTCTGTGGGAACTCCCTTCATATTCCTTGAGGAGAGCTACAAGTTCAGCCTCCTTGGCCTTATTTAAGTCATGGATATGTAGACAGGCTTAGGATCTTCTCCTAGTTTAGTCAAGTCTACTTCCTTAACCTCTACAGGCCCGTTCATAGACTCCTCCACTCTCACTTGTGGAGTTACGTTTGGCATTATCAAACACTAACTTTCATTCCCCTATGGTCTATAACTTGTAATGCTTAGATTTTTTTCCCTTCTAGTTGAGCGACTCAGTTTTGGTTCATCAATTGGGGGTGGTCTACAATACTTGAACTTTTGTAACTCCTCTCCCCAATCGTCTATAAACTTTTGATGTAAGTCAACTACACCCATGTACTAGAGCCATTGGGTGGTACTTGTTCTTTCTTGCCACCTTTTATGAAATTCACTACATAGCATTTACGTCTCCACCATCTTTGGTGATTCTCCTTGGCATCTTGACAAACTTCATCCCTTTCTTCATATTAGAAATCTATATCAAATTTGGAGCTACTCCCTATAGTTTATTTGGATGTTGTGGGCTCTATTTTTCTTATGGTGAGACTAAGGAGTTAGTCTTGCTTTTGGTCTCTATTTCAGACCCCTTACCACTATTGGTGCTTGAGCTTGAGTAATCCCATGCGGACTCAAGTTCACTAACCAATCCCCTCAATATCAGAAGAAGGTAGAGCATGAATCATTTGTAGGGACAAAACCTTAGGGAGCTCCTCACCATCTAGTGTAACCCATCTAGATCCTCTAGGTCCCTAGCTATCGATTACAACCATCATATGTATCTAGTTTAGATTATCTCTTCAAACTCGATAACTTGTTTTTTAGCATCTTTGTAGGGTGGGTCCTTCCCTACATCGATGTCTTCTCTACAAGTATAGCAGTATTGCAAAGGGGTTGAATGGATGGCAGTATCAGATCTCTTATCGAATAGTCCACCACTACCCATTGGATGTGCTTGACCAATCACCAGGTCTACTCTAAGGATTAAGTCATCAAATTGTAGGTAGACATAGTTTTTGAACCAATCATGGACCATTTTAGCTTCACGCATAAATGGTCTTCCTAAGATTATTTCATAAGAATTGGGTTTCTTGGAAAATTCCATCACCGATGAATGTATGTCTCACCTGACGTTTCAATACCTTCATATTAAGATTACATAACATCCCCATTGGTTTAGTAATAGTACCATCAGCCATTTTAACAACAATGTCTGAGACTTCATTGGCCATTTTTTTCTCATCATTTTTTTATGATTATACTGACTCCCACACCACCATCAAGGACTCCCATTACTATGATACCCTTGGCGGTGTAACTAGTAGTAATGCATTGGATTGACCCAATTTATTCGATGGAATTTTGACCATTGATTTGGTGTTCTCATTCTCTACTTGGGTTCCTAGATCTTCTATAACTTGAGTTGGTGAAATACAATAGTAGGGCTGAGTCCTATGGGTTTCTACAAATGGTGGTAGTCCTATGTTAAGTTCTCCATTTAAAAGAGCTTTCAATGCTATGAAGAGAGTTCACGATCTCCACACAAGTGTGTAGTCATCTCGTGATCTTTGTTCCAAAAGCCATGAACTCCAACAATTTAGGGATGTTCAAGGGTGTATCCAATCACCTCTCTACCATATAAGGGTGCTAGTGATATCGAAATTTCCACCTCTTGAACGGGTTTGGGGTTATCATACTTAAACATTCTCCTAAAGAGTTGAGAATCCATGTTTGGGATAGGTGAGTTCTCACTGACCTCAAGGATGACACTAGGTATATCCAAGGGTTTGTGGTTTATGATTAGTTTTAGGTTATTTAGATGTGCAGTGTCAGAGATTTTTACTTATTTTGGTCTTGGTTCTAACTCCTCCTAAGTATGTGTGACTATATTCTTGAGCTCACGAAGTTGTTCCAATTCTTTTACTACGGGGTCAGGATATGAACCAAGTTTCTCTATGTTTGTTTGCTTGGGGGCTTGAATCCCTTCCTCTTTGGTCTCCTTAGTTTTTGTTTGAGTGTCTCTAGTTTTCTCAGAACAAGCATGTGTGTCCACTAAATCGGAATCTTCTCATCATCAATATCATTCATGCAGACTGGTTTGTCAGGTTTTCCCAAGTTCACTCATTCCAATTTTCTTTATTTTTTCCCTTTTATAGATTTATTTCTTCTATGGACCCTCTTCTTTTTGGATCCTGCATCTACTGAAGTAGATTGGTTTTCTACTTTGTTTTCCACAACAGGTGTGTTTTGAGCCATGAGTCTCGTTATTGCACTTAGATACGGGTTAGTATTTCTCAAAATTAATCTCTGAGTTTTCCCACCCACTCCAATCATGTTGAGAGGTGTGATGGTAGGACCATTTTGTTGATTTACAACCACCACTTTCATTAGGAAATCTTTGATCCAATGATCTATGCCACAACGATTACAAGTTTCAAGTGGCACGCTAGAAGATGCAGCTTGGATGATTGGCTGGTTTCTAATGGGACACTCAGAGATCTGGCATGGTCTTGACAATGATAGCATTGACGAGGCATTCTCTTGAGAGTAGAGTTAATGTATCAACCTCTTTCTATTACGGCTATTTGGTATACTAGTTTGACTCTACCTCTTGCATCATCGACTACATAGTTTTTGAGATAAAGCTCTGTGGAGTCCTTAGCACACATGTGAGGCACTATCCAAGTTAACCTCGTATTCTAGAAACTCAAAAGGTTCCTTGAAACCTGTTTGATTCAATGGTTTGATCCTCGGGGGTGGAGGTTGAGGTTCCAAAACTGGTGGAGGTAACTACACATTTTGTGCATTGTAAATCCCCCTTGCAATAGATTGTTATGTAGTTTGATCAATTGTGTGATCCTTGGGGGTGGATGTTGAGGTTCCAAAACTAGTGGAGGTAACAACACATTTTGTGCATTGTAGATCCCCCTTGGAATAGATTATTATATCGTTTAATCGCATGGGTTGAGATGTTGCCATATGCATTATGGCTTGTGGCTGTGATAGGGCCGATAAAGCCACCTCTTCAAGCCTAGAAGCATTAGCAAAAGGGTTTGCAAACATGTGTGGCACTATGAAGCCTCATGACCATAACATCCAAAAAAAAGTATAATTACCATTATAGCTTGCCCTTAGGACTGGTCAAATGTCCTTTTTCAAAAGATTGAGCACCATTGAAGCTCTCTCCTTTGGTACACGTATGTTTTTAGGGGCTCTATTGGCCTTCATTCTCTCTTGGAGTGCTTTCATGAAATTTGTGAAATTCATCTCCGCCAAAATGTTGCCTTTAGCAAGGGGTTTAACTATAGAAGAGCTATGTCCCATGACTCCGATAGATTTAGAATCTGATGCTTTAGCTCCTTTGAGCATTAGATTATCTTCTAGTTGGATGGCATTTGTTGTGTGACTTCATCTCATGTAGTGATTCCTCTAAAATGACTAAGCCATTATAGATCGCTTCATGGTTAAGCCCATGGATGAATCTATCTAGCAGATTGATTATTCGAATAGCGTTCATGCAGAAGGCAACAAGAGTTAAAATGCTTGAGACCGCTAATGAAATCTCCAACCGACTCCTCTTCTTCCCTCTCGGCTTTGTGTAGCTGTGAAGCTACATCCCATAGGACTCCTTCACTCAAAAAGTTCTTCAAGAATAATATCCTAAGAGCGGTGAAGTTCAAGCGTTCCTCAACCCTGAGAGTTCTATACCAATCCCAACCTTACCGTCTAATGTTAAACGAAAGGCATTTGTCTTTTGATCAAATACTTCCAAATGTCTTTTGATCAAATACTTCCAAATGTCTCCTAGGATCATCATCTCCAGTGAATTTATGAGTTAGTTTGGCTACCTAGGTAACCTTTCTATGGCTATGTTGACCACCGTCTCTCACAAAACAGACACTATGCTTTCCACTACCGCTCTTCCCATGGCCTGTGCAAAAGCAACTAGGTCTTTCGGTAGAGCTGGTGCTGGCATAACAAGAGTAATGATACGAGTAGGCGGAGGTCCAATACGTGGCATTGCATGAGGATGCATTGGTCTAAACCTTAGTGGGGTTAGTTGTGCTATATATGGTATATGTCCTACTGGTGTCCCAATAGGTGCTTTAGTCATATGGGCATTAGGTGCAGCCGGTCTCATAGCAAGAGTTGGTAGCACACTCACTCTAGGGAAGGGATGTTTTATGGGTGCACTAGAATGAGATGTGACCCCTCCAGGAATGGTAATACTAGATATGCTAGGCGTAGGGGGACTCCATGTGTGAAGTGGTGTTGGCTATCGTGGTAATCGTGGACATGTGGCTCAAAGGTAATTTTGTGTCAATCATAGGTGCCATAGTTTGTGGTGTGGTGCTTACCACTAGATGAGGCGGTGTACTAGTATTATCTTGGGTGGGGGGGCAAATCTAGGATCTAAGAAGGTGAAGCTCATGCTAGTATGCTCTTAAGTCCCTGCAGCATGGCCTTGTGGGTTAGAAGATGTGGGTTGGTATAGCCGGGTGATATTGTAAAAGTAGGATCCGATGGGCTCACAAGAGGTGTTACCATTTTGCTCATTGTGGGCATTTTTGCTTTGGATGTCCCAACTTGTGCCATAGGTATTTGGATCCTTTCATGTTCAATGACCCTATATATGCAATCACACATATCTTGCAATCATTCCTTCTCTATTATAGCCCCAGATATTGATTGGAAAATCCCTTCCCAAACTAACGCCATAAGCTTGGCCTATGGGTGAAATCCACAAGAGTTTGTTGATGCGTCATACTCCCAATCATTTGTGAGAAGACGTTGATCCATGAATTGCAAGCCTAGCTCTTTCTCTGAGGTAGACACAATGTTATTGCTTGTGCTGAGACTGTCGAGCACTACCTGCGCAGTCGTGGATTGGGACTCATTTTGGGCGTTCTGGGCTGCTAATCGTTCTTGTACCACTTGCAAAGTATCTTCTTTCTTTGATCTAGCAGTTTGGATTAGTTCCTCTACTACCTGCACTTCTTATGTCCTACCATCAAGCATAAGCACTTGTGCATGGGGTGGTTCGATGGACAGGGATATCAACATGAATGCTCCCTACTTACAAACGATGAGAGTACACCAGGTGTGTCTCTGGAGTTTATCTCAACTCTTTCATCATATGGTCTATATATAGTAAGATTTGGTTCATAGGTAGTGGTTGAGGCCGAACTTTTGAGGAGCTAGCTATGCGATCAAAAAGACTGGTAATAGTCTGACTTAACTGGTGAGGTCTAGTTGGGTTTCTCACTTCTTGGGAATGGGGATCCTTCCATTGACTTAAAATCTCATGATGTATCACTTGCCCCTATTACAATTCCTTGTACAATGCTAAAGTGGGTTCCGAACGAAGATCCTGAGCCTAGTGTAGCCTTGGCATTATGCAACTAGCTTGATAGATGTACTTTGTTATATATTGGCCTCTAATGCATGTAGATGCATGTGAATATGGGGTGTTAGAAGGTCCTACAAATGCCCCGAATAAGTTTGTAAATTTTTAAATTTTTTTCGTTTTTTTTCAAAAAAAATTTGGATTGTCCAAAGTTTTCTGAAACACGTCTATTGTGTTTCTTAACCCATCTGGAACCAGAAAAAGTGTATTTTTTCTAGGTCAGTCAAGCGCTACGATCGTCGGCTCCCACAGTTAAGCTCCTTTATGTAAAATTATAATTTTTCTGAGTGTCACACAAGTTGCATCAACATAATTGCAAACAACCTAACACATATATTAGGTGAATTTGTGCAAGCACTTTTCGAAAAATTTCTATACTCTTTTTTTTTGCCCCCGATCCCTTTACCTTTTCCCTTTTTTCTCTTTTACCTTTTCTTTTTATTTTCTATTTTTTATTTTTTATTTTTTATTTTTTACTTTTTTATGTTTTTGATGTATTGTTTACAGTTTTAACTTTCGGTTTTACCAAAAAAAGGGTTTTCCTAAAATCTTTGACTTGGGGCTTGCACGCATTAAATACGTCTAGCCACTCAAAACAGACTTTTGGAGTTTTTTGGCTAGTGGCCTAAAAGCTTGCACGCATTAATGCGGCCAGCTAATCAAGACGCCCTAAATTAGAGAGAGTAGTAAGCATAATTAACTCACGTTAATTACACTAATGCAAAAACGCAAAATGTGTAGAAAACACAAATTTTTGTGTGTTGCAAATCCTCCCCTAATTTCTTTTTTTGTCTTGATTTCCCAATGTAAGAAGTCTAAATTAGGATAAACCTTGCGAAGACCAATTTTGAGGTATGTTTACCTATATTAATTCAATTTCATGTCCAATTTTTTGCTTTTTATTTTTAAAATTAAAAAAATATTTTTTTAAAGAAAATGCAAAAACCCATTAAAACATGAAATGCAAAATTGAAAAAACACACTGTTTTTATAAAAATCGACCAAAACTAAACACAGATTTGCAATTATAACAACAAGAAACAAGAAACATAACTAATGCAGCAAAATAAACAAATTTTTGAGATTTTCCTTATGTTCCTTCCTTTCTTGAGACAGATTGCTTGATTTAAAAAATAGAATTTTCACAAATATGAACCTCACATCAAGATGCATTGTGGCTATGTGTGGTAGCGGCGCCATTCATAAGAAGCCCTTGCACCATAGAAAGAGTGCACGAACTAACCAAGGTTGTGGGGCTTTCCCCAATCGCACTTAGGAGTATAAAACGCCTCAATCAAGAAGTTAACCTTCCATAGCCTAGCTTACCATTGCATAGGCAAGGTGTGTCACTCACCTTGTGGAATACTTGTGCTTGGATTCTTGTAGGAGACGATGTTGCTGCACAACCACACTCCAAAGCTTCACTCCAACGTTTCCGCCGCACTCGAAAGGAAGCTCGACCCTCCTCTCACCCAATCTTTCTCTCTCACATACACAATGAGCATATAATAGCTCTAAAGTGAATTAGGCAGCAAGACACACAAGAGATCAAGAGAGTAGAGAAGAAGAGAAAATATCCAATATTCTTCTTTTGAGTAAAAGATTCATGGGATTTACAAAAATCAATTCTACCCATATTTTCCAATAAAATTAATAATGCTCAAAATTCCACTTTTGATAAATACTCATAATTTGAATTATGCTAAAAATTCCTCTTTTTCCATTTAATTTCTTGGATCTCAAATATCATGGGAATTTCTCTTTTTGCATTTAATTGATTGAATTCCAAATGTCATGGGAATTCCTCTTTTATCATAAAATAAATTTAGCTAAAATTTCTCTTTTCTTTAATAAAAATATCCATTATTTCAAATATATCAAGAATTTCACTTTTACCATTTAAATGATTGAACTTCAAATGTCATGGGAATTCCTCTTTTATCATTTAAATTTTCTCATACATAAAATAAATTTATCTAAAATTTCTCTTTAAATAAAAATATTCATTATTTTAATATATCAAAATTTCTCTTTTTCCATTTAATTACATGGATCTCCATTATCATGGGAATTCCTCTTTTTGCATAAAAATAAAATTACCAAAAATTTCTCTTTTCTTTAATTAATTAATTATGCATAAATACTAAAAATTAGTTTCCCACCATGAATTTGATGAAAATCATTCTTTTAGCATAGGATGTCCAATCCTAGAATATGGTAGGAAGTCCTCTTTTCACATTATGCATAAAAATGAGCTATGTATTAATTTTTAAAACTTGTGATAGAAGAACTATCTTTGAACTTAAATCCAATTTATGGAATTAAATCATAAATTTACCATAATTTTATTAACATAAAAGCATAAAAAGCTATTTTCTTAACCTCTAGCTTAACAAGCTTAGAGATTGATTTTGAATTAAGAATTTATCAATGAGAAGCATTCATTTGCTTAAGAATTAGTCATAGGAATGACTAATTCATTTGGGGAGAGAGAGAAATACATAAAAAGCATCCTAATTAAGTATAAAGATTAACTTTTTTGTGATTAATCATTAGAATTCTTATAGAAAGCTTGATTTGCATTGAAAATAATTAATTTGAAACTTCTCAATCTTGAGAGGGGTTGAGAAGTGAAATCTTTTGAGAATATTAATGAAAACCATGAAATTACTTCTTACCTCTAGATTTGGCTTGCTTCTTTATCTTAGAAGGAAGCTCCCAACCAATCAATTGGTTTAGTATGTTGAGAAGAAAGCTCCAAGAGTTGTTGAAGAGAGAGAGAGAAGCTCCAAGTTCTCCAAAAGGAGAGGATTTTTAAGGGATAATAGAAAATATCATTATTTTAATGTAATACTGGCATGGTATAGTTCACAGATTTTTTTACAAAAGACTAAGGATCTATGTATAGGTGAGAGAGGCCACTAACCAAGTCCAATTGGATTCTAGAATTTTCCAGGTTCAGTTTGACTCAATTTGGACAAGATTTGGACCAGTTTGGCTCCCTTTTACTTGGTTTGATCCAGGAGAGAGGAGAGATAAAAATATCACAATTTTTTTGAATTAAAAACTCATCCACATGTGTGAATTAGGAGCCTACCTCAAGAGTCTCCCTCTACTTACCAAGGTGTCAAAAATACATCATTATTCTAAAATATCTCATTTTTTAGTAATATCTCATAGTTTTTAACTAATAAACCTTGTACTCAGTCAACTCTTCATCTTATGTGAGCATTTACTCATTTTTGGCCTCCCACCCTCCCTCTCTCTTTCTCCTTATCCCACCCTCCCTCCCTCTCCCTCCCTTTTGCTCTCCCACCCTCCCTTCTCTCTTTCTCCCACACCCTCTTCCCTCTCTCTCTCTCTCTCTCCTTGTCCCACCACTGCCCAGCCCACACTACCCTCTCTCTCCTTCTCCCACCCTCTTCCCTCCCTTGCACTCTCCCACCCTCCCTCTCTCTCCTTCTCTCACCCTTCCTCTCTCTCCTTGTCCCACCCTCCCTATATATGATCTCTTCATTCAGATGTTATTACTTGTGGATATTATTGCATATGGATGTTATTATTTGTGCATGTCTTTGCATGGTACTCCATGCCCTTTGCACATGACTTCATAGCATTTAAAGCCTTTGCATGTGATGGCATATCTTTGCATGTGAGTACAATTAACAAGGTGAATAATTTCAAGATTTATACATACAAGCTATTTATTATGCCTTGCGTAAGAATCAATAAAGAATGTAAATTTA
>NC_141084.1:28320674-28368174 GCF_041138505.1 Cibotium barometz
ATATGGGTATATATGGCAATCACGATGTTTTTATATATTAGTTTGGCAAGCTGAAGGCGATGTATACATATATGTATGAGTGTGACTAGTATCTATGGATATTAGAGGTCAAACATTCATATTCTCTCTCTATCTCAGATGGTGGACAACGGTGGCAGCAGCAGCAGCAACGCTAAATGGCGCACATGAGCAAAGAGCCATACCGCCATCTCGAGATCGCTTCACCTGAGAAATACACCTTTTCCGTCTCTATTAAAAAAAACCATCTTCTAAACTCGGCTTTTGCGCAAAAGCGGTTTCGCTGGTTTCTCTACCTCTTCACAATCGGCTACGCTAGTAGATGCCTTTGGCTACAGATTCTCAAACCACCCTTCATACCTATACTGTAGCTCTAACTCTTCCTCCCTCCAATCAGATGGCAATGGAAGGCTCCTCCAAATTACATTTTCTTTATTCTATAGGCTTATAATCAAAGCTCTTTTTATTGTTATTAAGCCTTTGAATACTTAAACCCTTTTATTATTAAACCTTGGAATAATCAAACCCTTATAGCAAGTAGACTTTTATTTCATCAAAGTAAGTGGACCACACACTCGCAGACATCCTTATATCTTCTAGATTGTGGTCTCGGCAACACCAATCAAGTCATCAACTTTGCAGAGGGTAATTCACAAGTTTAATTCATCGATGCTCGGGTAACTTCCTCTCTCAGCTTTCAATTCTCTGTACTTCATCATGCAATCAAGCGACAATTTGTTGCAACATAACTCCGACATGGATACCCCTTTGCCTAAGGCTACTCCAGAACAACAAATTTATTTGTTGCAAGAACAACTTCAAGATGCTGAAGGCCAATTACAAGACCATGAGATAAACGACTACGACAAAATCAAATGTGCCACCAACACATGAATGATAAAGCTACTTTATGGTGGAACGTGCTCTGCAATAGCATTGATCGCCCTACCACTTGGATCTCGTTCCAAGAGAAGGTCAAAGAATCATTCTTACCACCTCAGTTTCATCTTCACGCGCTTCCGCATGGTCAAATTTCTCATGGATTGAAGGTGAAAACGTGAGTCGATATACTGAGCATTTTTGGCAACACCTCTTACTCCTTCGCATGCTCGAGGATGTGCATGAATATTCACTTCAATGCAAATATGAAGATGGTCTTCAACATGGTATACAAGCAAAAATCAATACTTTGAAGCCCTCTTCACTCTATGAAGCAATTTCTTTCGCTCACAACGCGGAGAAAGAGTTTCAATATGTTGCCCAGATGCTTCACTCTTCCCAAAAGGCTCCTCAAATTCGTCAACCACAAGCGGCAACTCAAAATCGACAATCATCTTTCGTAAACCATTTGTTACTCCACACACTAACACTTAACAACACTCATGCACCCACTTTTCCAAATAAAACTGTATCTAATGTGACTAATTCCAATCCAAATGATGTAAATTCAAAGCCCCAGCTCAGCCACAATAGCGTGCACACACCCCGTGTTGATTCGCAGCACAAATATCCCATCTTTTGTTATAAATGCCATAAGCCAGACCATAAAAAATCTCAATGCCCTACTAAGCTTCCAAAGGACGATCCTTCATCAGCAAAACTCCACTATATTGAAGAAGATAACACTATTGATGATCTCGACTTCACTCCATATTGGACTAAAGATGCTCTTCAATCCAAGAACACAGAATCTATTGATCCAGGTATGCCTCCCTCGATACATACTTTATTATGAATGAAAGGTCATATAAATGGTTATGAAGTATGTGTTTTACATGACGATGGTAGTTCCCATGACATCTCAGAAAGACTTATTAGGAAACTCCAACTTGAAACTTCCCCTTCTACTTATAAAGTTAAATCTGCTTTTCAAGGAACTAGGTACAATGGCAAACGTGAAGTAAAAGATCTCGAAATTTCTATTGGTCTTATAGGGAAAAATAAAATTTTCTTATTGCACCTCTGCACCACATATGTTTTGCTTGGTATGCCATTTAGACATCAACATAATCCACAGATTGATTATCATACACACACAATGTCTTTCAATTTCAATAATCAATCTATCTCTTTATCTAGTCACTCTTGTCTTGAAATGTTTCCACTCATTTCTCACACACAAGCACGTCGTGCATTGAGGAAACATGAGAAAGCGTACATGATTTATGTTAATGAAGTGGAAACGAAAGAATCTTCTCTTTCACCACAACAACAAAAATTTCTCTCTTCATTTAATGATTGTTTTGCGGATGACTATCCTCCCCATCTACCTCCTTCTCGTGGTGACTTAGACCATAAGGTAGAACTTCTTCCAAGCATTCAACTGCCTCTCACAAAACACCATATAGACATAACCCTTTGCACCAACAAGAAGTGCAATGTCAAGTAGTTCAATTGCTTGACAAAGGTCTCATTCGCCCTAGTAGTTCCCCGTTTGGTGCACCTGTCTTGCTTGTGCAGAAAAAGAATAAAACTTTTAGACTATAGAGCACTAAATAAAGTGATTGTTAAGAACCACTACTCAATCCCTAGAATTGATGACCTATTAGATAAATTGAAAGGTGCAAGTGTATTTAGTAAAATTGACTTAAAGTCTGGGTATCATCAAATCCGTATGGATCCTGCTAATATCTTCAAGATTGCTTTTCTTACACAATCAAGACAAGAGCATTAGGTAAGTCCTTAATAGGAGTGAGATATGAATTGTTATAGATTTGGAGAATTGTTTACCGACCGCAAGTTTGTGCTGATATCTTCAAGACTGCTTTCCGTACACAATCAAGACAAGAGCATTAGGTAAGTCCTTAATAGGAGTGAGATATGAATTGTTATAGATTTGGAGAATTGTTTACCGACGGCAAGTTTGTAAAGAATTTCTCGCTCATTGCTCTCCCACATTGACTATCTTGCTTTGCAAGAAGACAGTTTTTTAATGGGGTGACAGTCAGCGAAAATCCTTCAAAACTTTGAAGTACTAATTGACCCATGCACCTGTCCTACGACTACCTAACTTTGACCGTCCTCACAGATGTTAGTGGATCTAGCATAGGTGCAGTTCTCATGCAAAATGACCATCCATAGCTTATGAGAGCCGCAATCTTAAACCCAATGAAACTAAGAATAGTAGCTATGACAAGGAACTTTTGGCTATTGTCCATTACCACAAAATATGGAAGCATTATCTCATGGGATCTGGGGTACTCTCATAAAGACGGATCAACAAGCTATTAAGCACTTGTTGACCCAATCTTTAATATCGGATTGCCATATCCAATGGGCTTCTTTTATCCAAAATTTTCACCCTATGATCCAATATCAACCAGGCCGCGCTAATGTAGTTGCAGATGCTCTTAGTCGTAGACCTTTTGATGATAACCAAAGTTCTATTTGCAATTCTAATTCATTTGATAAACTTAAACATGCTTATTTGAATAATGTGTGTGCTATTCAAGTGCAAGATCTTTTGACGCTATGATTGACTCATATGTTGATGATCTTGATTTTTCACCTACATAGAATGCCATACATGCTAACAATTATTTGCAATTAAATGATTATTCTTATGCAAATGGATTTTTGTTCTTTCAAAAGAGACTTTGCATCACTGCACCATTTAGAGAACTAGCAATAACTGAGATGCATGCTCCTGCATATATGGGACATAGAGGAATTCAATCCACATTAGCTGCATATAAAGAATATTTCTTTTGGCCTGACATGAAACATAACATTGCAAAATTTGTGTCTGAATGTATTGTTTGTCAAAGAATTAAACGCCATCATGGTGGTAAACCCTTTAGTCTTTTAATGCCCCTACCTATTCCCAAAGGTCCATGGGAAGATATTTCAATGGATTTTATTACTGGCTTACCAACTACCTCTTCTCATAATGACATGATATAGACCATAGTTGATAAATTTAGCAAGCAAGCATACTTTGTACCTTGCAAGAAGACCTTATCTACCCCTCAAGCTGCAAAACTATGCATTAAGACTATCTTTCCTCACCATGGATTTCCCAAAGTCATTCTGATCGAGATGGTCGCTTTTGCAATCATTTTGGGTTGCTTTATTCAAGAACTTAGGTTCTGAAATGGACTTCCACTTTCCCCTCTAGTTGGGATTAACATTTGCCTCTGCTTCAATTTGCATACAACAATACCCCCCATTTGGCTACTAGTAAAGCTCCCTTTGAAATTGTCTACGGTAAGAAACTTCCCATTCCTGTCTCTACCATAATTAGTGATGTTCCAGCTACTGACACTTTAGCTCATGAACCATACCACTATTTTAGCTGAAGTCACTCAATCTATTAAATGAGCAGAATTGAAATACACAGCTGAAGCCAATAAGAAACGGCAACCAATGAAATTCAAAGAAAATGATCTAGTTTGGCTTCGCATAGAGAAAAGACACTTAAAGAATATTGTCAAGCACCTAAGATCAAGCTAGCTCCTAGATTTTCTGGACCGTTCACAATTATCCATTCACAATTATCCAACAAATCAATGAAAATGCATTCCCCTTGGGCATTCCCACTCACTAGAAGATACATAACTCATTCCACATTAGTTTATTGAGACCCTTTAAAGGGCCCACTCCTGTTAACCCGGTTATTCATGATCCACCTCTCCTCAAGGATGACTCTGAAGTTCTAGTACCTGAAAGTATTATAGACCATGACTAGACAACTATACCCATACCAGCACTGTGTATCATTGTTACTTAAAGAAATATAAGAATTGTTCTATAATCACATTGGATTCTTGATACATCGCTTACCCCGCACTACTGACACTTGATTCTGGCATACCACTCACATTCACATTGATTCTTTTATGGACACCGATCCACTGACTGAGGCAGTGTCATAGTTCCTCCACATGTTTTGGTGTCGGTTCGCCAACTAAAGCAGCACATTCATTTAGTGCCGATTCACCGACTGAGGCAGCATGCTACTTTAGTGCCGATTCGCCAACTGAGGCAGCACGTTGATTTAGTGTCAATTCGCCAACTGAGGCAGCATGTTAGCATGAGGTTGGCCACCGTTGCTTTTCTTTATTTCACACAACTAAGGACACTTGCTTTTTAACCCCGTGGTATGTTATGGAAATGAGAATTATGGAATTATTTGATATTTTATGTGATATTTATGGTACACTCATTTGCCACATGGTTGTAGGACTGGCTACGCGTGAGAGCGTGGAGTAGGGGTCGCATCATGTTGTGCGGATAATCAAGATTTAATGTGTCTTGTGTTTTTGGTGAGCAAATTAGTGCATAGAGTAGCGTGGGTGCGATGGATTTTGGCCGGTGCACGGCCGTCATATTTTAATGTGCAATGATGGTCACCCGCCCATAGTTTTGTTTAATTTAATTGCTACAATTTTAATGTAAATAGACTAGCTTGGGGACCAATTCACTTTTTGATATTAATGGCCCAAAGTGGAATGTATCAAGCTATATTTGTGAGCACTTGCTTTTTGGCTAATACATAAATACATGCATGAGGAAGCATGCTCACTCATGCATGGGGGGAGATTGAATCCACTCTTTCTTTGTCGTGCATAGTTGATTTATTTATCTTCTTCTTGTTTATATGAAAATCATGAAGCTATGGTTATGGAGGATAATTTGACAGTAGACAAAGTGTGCCTCATTAAGGCACTTGGACTGGCAAACAAAGAAACAATTATGAAGCACACTAGAGAGATGAACAAGGCATAGATGGATAAGCATGCCTCAACATAGAAAAAAAAGGGCCACCCATCTTGGTATAAGTGCGAGCTTTCGAGACTTTCCCAAATAATATTCCAGGTAAACCTTCAATCTTTAGACACTTGCAATATATAATAGACATTTGCATACCATCCACTAATGTTGCAATTCGTGAATAATAGAATGAGTACCTTGCAGCCACCCGAGATATTAACCCCCTAGTAGATAATTTGTCTGCACAAGAGTTTGAAGAGAGATGGAGAATGGCATTTTATAAAGATGAAAGAAAGTGAAGGCATGCTACAAGGCGGCTGGCCGGTGATTGCAAACCCTGCACAAGGGGAATGTTTCTTTGAGTAAGAAATCCTGCACTATTTCCTCTGTCTATTTCGTAGGGCAACAACATTGTATGGTTTTAATGTTGCGGTTTAATTATGATGTCATGTTGCAAAGACAACTAGTGCAAGTTAATTGGGACGAGAAACTAAATTGTTTGACAAAGAATAGGCTATAGAGCTTAGCAACTAGCTTGTTGCCAAATGACCACAAAGCACAAATTTTGGATATTTTGATTGACGTGATTTATAGAGACTGAAGGATTTACAAATCCCTAAAAGTATGTAATAATTACTTTTCATATCGTCTTTTGATATTTACAAAGTACTCTATTTTGTTTTAATAACAATTTCAATGGCAATGCAACAAATGCAAGTTTATTCAGGGATTGGCTTTGAAGAGAAGTCATATGGTATGAGATTGGAGCACAGGGTGTAACCGTCCTTGCAAAAATATCAAAAAAGTACAAGGTAATGTTCCCAGATACCTTCCTGGATGACCTCACCGATCTTAAGAGAATGTATTTTGGGAAGCTCTTCAAGGAAATGATTGGATCCCAAAAGAAACAAGGTGTGGTAGCTTCGAACCCTACTGTCATCAAGGCTACCAAGCATGCTGTGTTCAAGTGCATAACATTCCATAAAGCATACTTACTACTTGGTTGTACTCTTATATTTGTAAACTGAATGGATGTAATAATGTGTAGATGGATTTGTAAGTGCCATGCGAAGAGATCTATTGTAGATGTGCCTGCAATCTTAAAAGAATGACGCATTCCAAAACATGAAAGCACTATGTATACACAAGAGCAACTTCGAGACCTTTGAGATGCAGAGATATACAAGAGATGCCCATTGTTCCTTGACTTTCCAAGTGGCAAATTTTCCAAGAGCGAGAAGGAGATGTATACTCGGGCTTGTAAAGCAAAGTAATCAACCATGATATGAACTATACAATTAGATATTTCACTTTAATTTAAATATTGTTTCTTATATCTTTTCGAATGGTGAATTCTATTATGAAGCCTAGAAGTCTATGTGACAAATCATATGTTCAAGGCAAAGGTAAAGGTCTTATGAAAGATGAAGGGATGATGAAGATGAAGAGGATGATGATGATAAAGAGAATGATAAATGATGAAGGGAAAATAGTGCTAAAAAAGGATGCAAAGAAGGGAAAGGGAAAAGGAAAGTCACTATAGGAAAAGGACAACTCTGATACCTCTTCATCAGAATATGACGAAAGCGATTATGATGATAACACATGTAAGATTGAGACAACCCTAAAAGTTGAAGAAGTTGGTCATGCAGCAACAGGCACTCTTTTACTTGTGGTTCATTGGTATTATTGTTACATTTTTTGCATACTACATAGATTAAGATTCAGACAAGCTTGGCAAGAGGTGAAGCGCCAAATGCACCATTGTGACCAATTCATCCACCTAGCCTGGGTGACCTGACTCCAATCCAAATGAATTTACCAGATCTGATTTTACTCATTGTTGGTAATGATAATGTAAAGTATTTGTGTGGTGTATGCACTTACAAAATGTACGCTTTATAGGAGTGTCTCGTCGTACCACGATAGTAGTCCTTGGTGCTCTCAATAACCATCATAGTGCTAGTTCCTCTACCATTATAGAAACCTTGGCGTTACCAGGTGTAATAATTAATTGTGACCACATGTGAAATGATTGTAAAGGTGTGTCTTTTATATCCTGTAATAATAGTTGATGTATAACTCTACTCAACATGGTGTGGCAAGACATCATTCTACAAAGATGATGGCATGTGTTAGGGATCCTTTGAAGATAGGCCGTGCACTTCTGAACCAGCAGTGTCCACTAGAACATGTCTTTGATATGTTGCTGAAGGCCAACATGAGAGACATGACCTTTACTATTAAAGGTGTCAATATAAACATAGCGTGTGATTATATTGTAGTGAGGTTGCCCACAAGAGGTTCTGTTTATGGTTTCCCCAATGACATTGTTCCACCATGGAATCTCTGCACATGTGAGTGATGAGATTATTTTCCCTTCATTAAGACCTTGTGTGTTGTTGTGCATATGTTACGTGTGTGTATGTCATGCTTATGTTTTTTATGTATGTCATTCTAATTAATGCCACATAGATGGAGAGGAGCATGCATTGCTTCAGATTACGAGACTATCTTAGACGACAATGGCTTTATTATTGTCATCGGTACTTCTGGCTTCTCCTTGGACACCTTGGTGAATGTGCAATATACAACACAAATTGGAAGGGCCTTTGGACAAGAGGTAAGCAACACTAACCATAGAGGTTTCCATTGAGCATCACTTTTTGCTACAAAAAATCATCTCATACTCTTGTGCAGATACATACCCTCGTCGATGCTACCTTCATGAGCATAGTTGGACAAAACCATACACAACCTTTCTCAGCTAATTATATCATTGATCCTTACAACATGATACAGTGGAATAGACACCTAAATGGGACAACATGGCGAGGTATGGAGTTAACTCTTCATGTGCTCCTAAATCAGGGCCTTATATTTTTTGGTGGAATTAACAGAGACGTTTTCTTTGCAGGTGGATCTCAACGTGGATATGACTTTTGGGATAGCTTATTGAGCCGTCATGCAAAGCAAGGGCAAGTGTTAGTAGAGCTTTATGCTGGATGTGGAGATTGGGCTATGGTAGCACAAAAATTAGACATGAACATTGTTTGTATTAATCTCGAAGAGGATGTAGTGGAGGGTGTCTTGATGAAGATTTCATTGTAGTGCAATATACATATTTATTTGTGAATATTCAAGTATCTAGGTCATGATCTTATTTGTAGCAATTGTTTATGATTGTGTCATGATCTCATTTTTCATATTAAAAAAGAGAGAAAGAGGATGACAACAATGCATGTTAGGGTTTTGCAATAAGACATCATTTCCCTCAACAACGATGTTTATATACGTACAAACCAATAAAGAATCGACATTTTCTGTATTGTGTGGATGAATAAGATAGTGAAGCGTTTGTAGACTCAATGATATGTACGCAAAACATGAGTTAAGTGAGCTTTGTTGAGAAATGATAAAGAAATATAGAGAGAGTGAGCAAAGAGAAGGATCAAAAGAGTGAGTGAGAGAGACAGCGAGGCACGGAGTGAGAGCAAAGAGAAGGGAAGAGAAAGCGAGGCAAAGAGTGAGAGAGAAAGCGAGGCACAGAGTGAGAGCAAAGAGAAGGGAAGAGAGAGGGAGGATAAAGAGCTTGAGCAAAGAAAGGGATTGAAAGAGTGAGAGAGAAGGATAGAGAGGAAAGATAAAGAGAGTGAGCAAAAAAAAGGACTCTGAGAGAGAGAGAGAGAGAGAGAGAGAGAGAGAGAGAGAGAGAGAGAGAGAGAGAGAGAGCAAAGAGAAGGGTAGAGAGAGAGAGAGAGAGAGAGAGAGAGCCAAGAGAAGTGGAGATAAGAGAAGATAGAGAGAGAGAGAGATAAGGAGATACAAAAGAGAGAAGGATAGAGAGAGTTAACAAAGAGAAGGGAAGAGAGAGAGGGAGGATAAAGAGCTTGAGCAAAGAAAGGGACTAAAAGAGTGAGAGAGAAGGGTAGAGAGGAAAGATAGAGAGAGTGAGTAAAAAAAAGGACTGAAAGAGTGAGAGAGAAGGGTAGAGAGGAAAGATAGAGAGAGTGAGTAAAAAAAAGGACTGAAACAAAGAGAGAGAGAGAGAGAGAGAGAGCGAGAGAGAGCTTGAGGTCGAAAAAGAGCATGACCAATCCATCCTTTAATGTAATTCACAGCTCAATTGAGAAAAAGCGGTTACAATGTAGCCTAGCCTTGGATTTAAAGATTCAAATTTTTGATATTTTAGTTGTAAAATTGGTTAATCTATGCATTTTTTCAATAAAAAATAATTGAGCTTGAAGGCGTCCTTTTTTCACTGGTTAGAAAAAAAGTTTATTTTTGACACTGAGCGTGATGACCAGTGTTCACGAAAATTGAGGTTTAGTGTTAGGTGAATGGTAAACTTTTAAAAACAACCTTCAAAGTTTATAGTAGTAGGTCATCAGAACCTGCAAATTTTAAGATATTTTAGCTATAATATTGCTTAAAACCTATAAAATCTAAAAAAAACCTTTAAATTCTTGAGCTTAAAGATTTTGAGAATTGTTAGGAATAATGTTTTTTGTGAACACTGGTGATGACTATAAAAAATAAGGCATACTCGGAATATGTGTGCAATTTTTTTTTCATTAATTAATCCGTGGTCAATTAAGGCTGAAAATATGATATTCGATTAAAGTTTTGAGTGTTAGGTGGAGGTTGGTGGAGTCACCTGCGCGTGCATGTTGGACACATGTGCTTGTCACATGTGCTCGTCCTTGGGGTGGTGGTAGGCGTCCTTTTTCTCCAATGTCATTTTCTCTTGGGAGCTGGTGCTCTAGTCATGGAGTCTCCTCCATGTTGGTCGACATGCTCGACCTTAGCATCGTTTTAGTGTGTTTCTATTCCCTGCATGTTTGGATGTGTTTGTAGGTTGTTATTTTCTTTTGGGTGTGCACGCTGTTGTTGCCTGGAATGTTCGGGTACCTTGGGGCGGTGACTGTTGCTCCTTCTTCGTCTCGACGTCATTTCCTTGGACGCTTGTCGTTGTATGTTTGGATGTTTTTTATTTCCTTCGGGCATGCATGTGGTTATGTCCTAAAATCTTCTGCAGGTTCTCATTTTTTTTGGCCCATGCATGTTGGCCTCGATGGCCATGTCTGGTATTGCTATGCTTGGCCTCCTTACGTGTGCTCATTTAGGTCATTCGGTCCCTCTTCTGATGGCATGTGTGTTTCTCAAAGTTGTTTATATGCGAGTTGTGATGTTTACTTTTCATATCCTTTTTGCCATGGCTGATTGTACTTGCAGAAGAAGGAAAGCCGTGTCTGTATCTGCTCCGATGTCTGTTTGCCTACCTCCCTTAGCCACCTCGCCTCATACGTGTGCTATGCAAGCCCCGGTTTGTAGTAGCTGGCCGTCTGAATCCAACAAGTAGAATGTTCCTCCACCGTGAATCATCACTCCTCGCGTGCAGCTTTGAGCATATCATTCATATCTTCAAGGGAATCCTTGACAGATTGAATCTTCTCCTTTTCTAGGCCTACAGCCATCGGAGATCTCGGCTGGAATCCATACATTATCATGAATGGTGTAAATCCAGTCGCTGAGTGTTTGGAGCTGTTATAGGCAAACTCCAATAAGGGCAAGTACTCTTCCCAATTAGATTGCTTCTTGCTGACATAAGAACGCAACATATCCTCTAGAATTTGGTTAACTCTTTCAGTTTGACCATCAGACTCCGGATGATCTGCCGTACTCATACTCAGAGTAGTATCCAACTTTTTGAAGACTTCCCTTCAAAAATGACTATTGAACTTTCTATCTCTATCTGACACTATATCTGCGGGCAGGCCATATAGCTTGTAGAGAAGTTCAATAAAGAGTTTTGCCAATTCTGGCGTTTTTACAGTTTTCTTCGTGGCAATAAACTTTGCCATTTTAGTTAACCTGTCCACTACCACCCACACCGAGTCATTCCCTCGACTCGTCTTGGGTAAACCGGTAATGAAATTTATGGAAATGCTTTCCCATTTCCCTTGAGGAATCTCCAGCGGATGGAGTAGTCCTTCCACCTTAAGACGTTCATGTTTATTGACCTGGCACTTATTGCATTTCAGCACATAAGTCTGGACGTTCTCAAACAAACTAGGCCAATAAAACTGTCTTTTTACTAGTGCATAGGTCTTCTGAATCCCAGGGTGACCCGCACTTGGACTATCAAAACTATACCTCGAAGACTCGGCTAGCCTCTGCGGACTAACTCTCGTCTCGCTACCCGCCGCACCTACGGCCAGTCTCTCCGGACTAGCATTACGTGCCGGCGAAGAAGGTGGGCGAGGCTGTGACAAAGTGCATAAGCGTACAGCGCGCCAGACCTCTGTAAAGACAGGATCATGCTCAGAGAAGCCATGATCATGCTCACACAAGCCATGATTTTGGTATTTCAACCAAAACCTTAAGGCAAATTTCATGCCTTGATTTTGCATCATTTCATTAGCACAGAAACTAATGTACTGGAGAGCATTCTAGTAGCGCAAGTTCTCAGACTATGCTACTAGATATTTGTAGACTACGCTACCATGTTGCTTCACCAACTTGTTAAAACTTCTCCTTGGAAAGCTCTACGGCCATAGGAGAAATAAACTAGAGCCAATCTAATCATGCATCACAAGGATTAGTTCCAAAGCTGAGAGATACTTTCTCTCTTAGAGTAACATCTTTGCACAAGCATATGCTCTAGAATCTTGTTGAGTTTCTAACTACCATCAATCTACGGATGGTTAAACTCCACTCTAACTCAGAGTAAATGTAACTTTTGAAAATTTTTTAATATAACAATTAAACTTCTTCTCTCTTATGCCATACTATATTTGCGGGCAGATCATATAGTATGTGGAGATGTTTGATAAAGATTCTTGCACCACTACAGGTGTCTGGAGTTACATCCAATCACTTACAACTCTCTGTTGCTATTACCAGACACATCCCTTCAAGTATTGTCTGGACTCACACAACTATTTGAGTTTATGTGATATTTGAGGATATCCCTCCTTTCCCTCACGAAAGGTTTTTGTCCTCAAAAACTCTACTGTCAAGCGGACTACGTGCTAGTGTCATAGGTCCAAGAACAAATCTAGACCGTGTTTAATATCATATGTTATATTCTTGAGTCCTTCCAAGAAACTTTTAAACATCTTGCAACGAAGATGTAGTATAGTGTCCGCACATATTGTGGTACTATTGATAAAATGCTTTGCAACAGATCAGTGGTTTCACACTTGTAAACAAGTGCTTCATTGTTGCATATTATTACCCTTCATAAGCGGTTACACACTTATGAATCATTTGGGTGGGTTGTACCATCTATCAAAAAAAAATTCCAAACTACTAATAACCACATTATCAATCCACAGATAATGACTGAGCTTGCTGCGAAGCCATAGGTTGCTAGATAATTGATGGTAATTACACAAGCCCAATGTCTCATTACATCATACATTCAATATAAATGCAAACATCACAGTACTTCGTGATGATGAACTTAGGAATTTCATGCTATCCCTGTTTGGTGTTGGTATGAAGTATAACTATGAGAACATTATTTGTTGCGTCCTCATTATAGCGGCAAAGCTACCTACCCATCACAGGTGGCAATCTCTACCAAGCTATAACCAATGACAAGCAAATAAATGAGTACTCTTGTAAGTTCTTCATAACCATATCTCGCACCAAACTCATAATCACTACGGATTAAATGCCAGGGCTTGCAAAATTGAATGTTATCTGATAGGTAGAGGGGATCATCAAACTACGGATGACCTCGACAACTCACTAGGACTAGTGATGTGTAACTTTTAAGTTACTCCACTCTCCTTGCTTTTCCATACCATCGATCAAATCGGTCCCTCGATTTGAGCAACGTCAACATATTTATGAGTACCTCGATACTCATGGATTGTGGTTCGGTAATTTAAAATGTTGATCTAGAGTATCTTTCACTCGAGGATCTTAATTTAATTAGCAGCTATGTATTAGTAGTGAGTAACTACGTACGCACTATCATCACACTAGTAGCTCCATACTAGTCTGTGAGTAACTCCGTACCCATGGCGTACCTCCCCCGAGTGGGAATACCATATACAACCATCTATAACAAGATGATTAAGTCACTTGCTGCTAGGAAGTGACTACACAAATTGACCCCTCCATTGCACATTGCAGTGCAATTTCTGGTATTACAACACGAATTTTTGGACGTCCTTATCATAGAGGTCAACTTAAAAACTAGTGCATAGGTCTTGTGGAGTCTCGGCCGACCTAACCACACCACTGGTGACTTCCTACAAAAAATGTGGCGCCGAAGTCACCACTTATGTACTTTAACTCCGTAAAGTACACGGTCTTCATCTATCATCTATGGAAAGTTGTAAAACATTCCTGCGATGGATATTTATCACCCTAAAATCATTGTGCACTATTTTAGTGTGAAGAGCTTTTTTCCTGGGTACCATGGTTTACCCCAAGCTCATCTTTTGCTAAATTCTCCGATTTAACAAAAGATATGTCTACCTCCGAACACTCCAGTTCAGCCCCAGACTTTGAGTTTACTTCTTAACACTTCGGTTAAGTCCAAACTCACCAGATACAGTAGGATTTACCACTAAGGTCTCCGGCTTAGCCTCCTATCCTAACTCAGCCCGACTTTATGTACACTTCATATGTCGGATCTGATACTAACAACAACCAGGCTCATCTGGAGTGAGATACTACTCACTATTGCCATGTAAAACCTTATTAAATCCATGGAATGCTCCACTCATTCCCCAGGGGTCATACAACTTATAGGGTTTATACGCACATGAACTTTGTAAGCAAAATAGCCTGTCATGCAATATTACAATTGCTTATGTAGGAAAGTAATATATTTCCCAAATTCATATGGTAGCAACTAAAATGTGCTCACAATCGCACACTTATGTTGAACATAGGCAAGACTACGCTTGCAAAATGCTATAGGGCATCCCCCATGCATGAAACTGTCCAACCAAACTAGTCTTACTGCTAACCTCTAGATTTAGATCACTCCGGAACTAAATCACTCTGTTAGCACTAGTACACAATCATGGTCTTGCTACCTAGAGCTTCTCCGAACTCTGTAACTGGGTTTTATCCCAACTTATGGCTATATTTGGTAATTTTCAAAGTTCAAAATTTATCTTGCACACTTTATCACTACAGACAAGTGTACATACAGACCTGCCAAAGAGTCAAGTTACATGCACAAGCCTTGGCGTCCCATTCCACCAAGACTACAATCGATTCCGTGAGAATTTGATGTCCCATACCATCAAATTACCACCAAACCAATTGATGTGACATATAAAAAGGCTCTTTCCCCCCTCGAAAGATCACCACCAACTCTCGAGCAGTGGGATGTCAACGCATGGCAATAAAAAGAAGAGAAAACCATGCTAGTAAATTTAAGAACAGTTCTCTTCGATCAACTTGTATAAGGGCATTGAGCATTACATCTCAAGACTATACCCTTTCAGATTTACCTTTGATTTGTACAAATCAATCCTAAATCTGCTATTATTATCTAGGCGTACGCTAATCCTTCAGATTAGTACTCCTAGATAAACTATTCAGTTGAGTACTCTAGCAGCACTACTAGCCCCTTAATCCCAAGTAATACACACCTTAGGGATTACTTTTACCAGGCAATCACGTGACTAAATAAAACTAGTCATCTCTAGGCCCAAGTAGTGACACTATTTTGTTACTACCAACAAGGGCCAGCTTGCCTCTATGGGCCAAAGCTCTCTTGTTGCTACAAACAGTAAGCAACTTGTTTGGACACGAGGCATAACCACATCAAGACTACGCTTGTACATGGTTCTCATTTGCCAAAGTTTATCAAAATCTTCGAGCATCTGTTAAAAGATTGTGAAGGGTTATGAGCACTACGGCTCAATTAGGCTTACCTTGATTTTTCGTGATAAGCACTTCGTCTAATTTGGCACAACTGCGCCATTGTTGGTCCTTTTATCCCGAGTTGAACACACCGCAGTTTCAGATTTACACTATAGCCAAACTACGTGACTTTGATGGTCAATACTAAGTGTATGCTCAGCTTAAATTTAGTCTCTCCAAACCAAATGTGTGATCACCACATGTGTTATTCTCGAGGTGCTACGGTCATAGACGTGTTCACTAGGCACAACGGCCATAGAACGACTTTCTCTCGAAGGACTCGGCACTACGGCCGTGGGACTTGTCTCTCTTTTAACACGCGGCGCTACGGCCATGTGCGGTGGGTCTCTTTCGTGGAAAACGGGCACTACGGCCACACGACACGACGACCGTGTTGGGTTTGTTTCGTGGGGTGTACCGTTGTTTTGGGTGTTATTTTTTTTAATAAATAAAAAAAATAACGGGCCGGGCCGGCCCTTGCCGCTTCAGGCGTGGCCGCCCGTCCGTGGGGAGTGTCCTTAGGGCCGAGTCTGGCCGTCGCCCGCTGGCTGGCCGCCTGCTGGGCTGGCCGTGCGTTTCATTTTTAATAAAAAAATGAACAATTAATATATATATATATCAGCCACCCGCTGGCTGGCCGCCTGCTGGGCTGGCCGCTCTGATACCAGTGTTACATTCCCGTAACGCCGCTACGGGCATTACCACAAGAGGGGACGGCCTCTGGCTCACCACCCAGCCATAGAAGAAGAATGAGGATTGCCCCTCATCCCCCACCAGGCTATATAGTGTGTGGCCTGCCGTCCACACTAGCCTGGCCGCCCATGACTCCGCATGGGCGTCCTCTCCCACTGAACCCCGGATATAGCCATCCGGTCTGCCGTCGGTCACAGGCGTTTACAGCCTACGTGACATCCGCCCATGACTCCGCATGGGCGTCCTCTCCCACTGAACCCCGGATATAGCCATCCGGTCTGCCGTCGGTCACAGGCGTTACAGCCTACGTGACATCTCATGTGTAGAAAATCCTGGGTCTTCCAAATGTATTGAACATGCTCCACTTTCCAAGTGCTTCTTATGAGTCATGACGCTTGTATTCCTTCCTAAAGTTTCCCCCAATGATAGAATATGAGGCATATTGTGTAGTATTTGTGCACGAATGTCCATGCCCTAGTTCTCATCCTAATGAACCATATTTAAAAATGACACTCAACAATAAATATACCAAACCATGAGTTTACATTTCAGGGCATAAGTTTATATCCTAACCGAGGAATTGGCTTGCAACATCAAGTTGGTTGGCATTGGTTCAAATATGCTCCAATATCACTGGACATTCACGTACACAAACATTCTTGCATCTTGCACATGAACAAGGGATCCTTCTTCGCAACCACTATGGACCTCCAATTAATGGTGACCCATCACTGTCCAAACTCGTAGAAGACATCTGTACAGGACACAAAGAGTGCGCAATTAAAAAATTGGATATGTAAACATGTACTAAATTTAGAAATGTCAATGGTATTTGCATAGGCTTGCTCTCTGGAATTTACCCATTGTGGCTATAGTTGTTAAAAACATCGCTATAAGCGTTGCTAATCATCGTTTTTAGTGACGCTTATAGCGACATTGAGAAAATCAACTTTTCGAGCCTACGGTGCCGTCTATGCCCATCTTTCTCTCCCCTAAAAAATTCCCTCCACTCCTTTCCTTAAGTTCCTACACCGACGTCTCCCTTCTATCAAGCTAGCTCCTCTCACATGCATTCCAAGTCTTTATATTCCCCTGCCCTTCCCCTTCCCCTTCCTCTTCCTCATGAGACTCTTTTTCTTTATCACCAAATGGCTATGGTGTAAGCTCTTGAAGGTATTTTTCTCTTACGTTTTTCTCTAATGCATTTGTTTATGTTCTTCTTCTTCTTCCCCTTCCCCTTCCCCTCTCCTCTTTTCCCTTTCCTCTTCCCCTTGCTATTCCTCTTCTTTTTCCTATCCACCATCACTCTACAAGTGATCGTGTGACCTAATGATTAGGGTTTTCTTCTATTATGTTTAACCTAACGATTAATAGAAAGAGATCAAGGTTAATCAATAGAGTAATAACCTTCTCCATTTCCTTCTTCTCCTTCTCCTTTTTATGTCTATGCCTAATGTGTATTGGTATTTTGTATATTTCTTGTGTTTGGTAGGTAGAGTTCATTAAATGTGTTGCTAATCACTCTTTTACCTTTTTATGTTGTGTGCAGGTCTTGCAATATTCATCTCTTTTAGATAGACAATATAGAGGTAAGATTTCTTTTACTTGTATTCTTTAGCATTTTGTATCTATGCATTAAGCATTTAGGGTTTTGGATATATGCATTAAGCTTTTAAGGTTTTGTATTACTAATTACCTTGTTTAATCTTTGATTTGTAGGTCCTCTAATCCTCTCCTTCAATTTTACTAAAAAGGGGTAATCCCTCTAATCATTTATGATTTTAATCTACCTATTATTGCACCCTTGGGTGTCGGGGCTTAGAATTAGCTTAGCTTAAACTCAATGCATAAGATTAAGCTCTATGCATAGAGATCAATCTATGCATTCAGCTCTATATGCGTAGAGCTTAATCTATGCATAGATTAATATATGCATTAATCTTATGCGCATAGAGCATAATTCATAGATTAAGCTCTATGCATAGAGCTTAATCTATGCATTGTGCTCTATGGCATAGATTAAGCTCTAGGCATAGAGCTCAATCTATGCATTAAGCTCTATGCATAGAGCTTAATCTATGCATAGAGATTAATGCATAATCTTTATGCATTAAGCTTAATGCATAAAATTAATGCGTAAGCTTTATGCATTAATCTTAATGCATTAAGCTTTATGCATAAGCTTTATGTATTAAGCTCTTAATGCATAAGATTAATGTATTAATCTTATGCATTAAGCTTAATGCATAAAATTAATGCATAAGCTTTATGTGTTAATCTTAATGCATTAATCTTATGCATAAAGCTTTAGGAATTAATCTTTATGCATAAGATTAAGATCTATGCATTGAGCTCTATGGCATAGAGCTTTATCCTCCATAGATTAATATCTATCCATAAGATTAATGCATATGCTTCATGCATTAAGCTTAATGCATAAGAATGGGCATCATCGTCATCCACATTGTATAGTAAGGTACGTGGATCGAATGGTGGAATGGGTCTCCTAGGAGCTGGCTCATAATGAGTAGATGAAGAGCCCCCTGCTAGGGAGACGCATTGGGCGACCTAGTGCTACTTTTGCCAAAGCAAAAGCAGCCTTCACCCCCCCTGCTTGCACATTTAGTAGTCCCCCCAAACTCCCTACTACGTCATCATTGTGGTGAAGACAGAAGTGAGGGAGAGGGGGTGTGTTATATGCACATTATGTGTCCATATACTAGGAGGCTAACCCACATTAGGCTTGTGAGCATGGGAGCATGGGAACAAGCTCTAGTGGAGTATGGGTTGTTAAGACTAACCTTAAGGGTTAAGGTTAGGGTCAGGCATCCAAGGGTCACACATGGGAAATGGAGAGTCAAGAGTCACTTGAGGGCCCTCCTATATAATAGGGGCATGGGGCACACTCACCTATGTTATCTTGAGGCTAGGTTTTATGATATGATGTTCTCTTGTATAGAGGATTATATCTACTCACCTACCATTTCACACTATAGCTAAATGCTACTGGATTGGAGTTATACCTCTTGATGGTATGGGACATCAAGGTAAAGGTATGATGTACTTCATTATAATTCATGTGTACATCCCTTGGGCTCGAGGATGGTCGCGTGAATGAGTTCATGCCTGATTTATGCATGTTTATGCATAACAGTTATCTAGAGAGATCTTAGGGTTTTAACAATGGCATCAGAGCAATCTCTAGTCAATTGTTGTTATTTTTTCTTTCTTATTGCAATTTTTGGTATTTTTAAAAGTAAATTTTAATATTTACTAAATAAAAATTTTATTTTATTGATTTGTGTTGATGATTATCATGTGGATCGTTGATATTGCGGTTGGAATGCATGTTTCTTGTATTCAATGGGTGAATCGACCTTGCGGGGAAATTTTGTGAGTTTAATGCTATTTTCTCTATTTTTTATGGTTTAAAAATAAGCATTTATTGAATTTTTACCAAAATACCACACATTTATTATAGATATTTTTGGTAGAATGAATTTCCTAAATTTTTAATAATTTTTAGAAATTTTTTCTAATTTTTTAGAAATTTTTAGAGCATTTTTATGGTTTAAAATGTATTTTTAATGCATTTTTATGGGTCTTCCGCGGATTTTCTTTTGATTTTCTGCCAAATTTCTACTAAAATGCAGATTGGGGTAGTCAATTGATGCATGGAATGCTCTCCCATGTGCGTGGGATCCTCTTCGCCTCTCAAATATGAGTTTTTCTCCAATTTCTTCTCTCCCGTGCACGTGTGAACGCCTCTTATAAGGCATAAATTGATTAAATTTTAATCATATTTAAACTTTAATTATGATTAAGATAATCTTAATTAAGAATTTATCCTCTCTTAATAGAGAGAAGAGAAGATGGGGTGGAGAAAGAGAGTATGTGATTTGGAGATGGAGAGGAGGATAGAAGAGAGAGAGATGGCTTCTTTCTCATTTTTTTTCGCACAGGTGGGGGGGGGGGGGGCTGCAGCCCTGGGTGAAAAATCGCCACCCCTCCAAAATTGATTTTCGTAAGGTTTAAAAAAAATTCTTTTTTAAGTTTAAAAATAAATATATATATATATATATATAAAGAGATTTTTTAAATTGAAAAAAAGCTTTTCAAAGCTTGGAAAAAGAGGAGAAAATACAAAATTTGGAAAAACAATTCTCTGGATATTTTTGAAAATTATTTTCTTGAAAAATCTTGGCTTTTCGCATTCCGAGGAAACCTATTGGCTTTCTGAATTCCGGGAAATCTTGACCTTTCGGATTCTGAAAACTTTTGACCTTTCACATTCCGATTCTTTTTTTTGTCTTTTCATTTTCCTGAAACTTTTGGCTTTCCGTATTTCGAGAAAACCATTGGGATTCTGAAATTTTTTGACCGTTCATATTCTAATGCGTCCGGGGTTAATTAAAAATTTCAAAAAATTCCTGAAAACTAGTGGAAAATTAGACAAATGTTATTTTAAATTTCTGGAAAGTGTAGGGTTGGTGTTTGGCATGTGGTGTGTCCATTCGGGCGCCCGTGACCATTCAAATTCCTTTAAAAATATATTTTTTGACTCGAAAAATTAGAAAATCCATAAAAATTATAAATTTTCATTGGATTTGATAATTGTCGGGCGGAATTGGAAATCTCGTGAACAATGGGATTCTCAAGAAAAATTAGGAATTTTCTACAAATTATTTTTAGAAAACCTAGAAATTCATATTTTTAAAATATCAATGGTATATTGGCAAATCTAAATTGCTAAATTTTTTTTGGAAAAATATAGGTTTGGAATGCCATAAGATAAGTTTGGTGGAATTCAAAATTATCATATTTTGAGACCCTAGAAAATTAGAAAAAAATCATGATAATTCTTTTTCTCGAGAAGTTAATATTTTCGAGGGTTATTTAATGTTGAAGTACGTTTTCTCGTGCTGACATTAGATAGATGCGAGTTATTCGCATATTATTGATACGATTATACCTCGTATTAGTAGTTATTTTAGTTTGGATTAATTCTAAACGATGTTTTCGTGTTTTTTTACCATTGTTTAGCCATTCTTTTTGGACATGTTCCTTAATTTCTTCAATGATGGCTAGAATTTGCATTTAAAGTGTGTTTCACCTTTGAGACTTTTCCATGATAATTTATTTTACACTTTTGTAAGTGTGGTCTATGTTTAATTTCCTATGCCTAAGATAAATTCTATCATGGTTAGTTGATTGGTTTGTTTTGGTGGATTTTATTGGATGTTTTCCAAGTTTTATATGGACTCATCAGGTTCTGCCTAGATCACTTGTATCTAAGGGTTTTTTAATAAGTGTTACACACATGTGTTTCACTTGCTTACTTTGGAGTTTTGCTTGAACGACACCACGTTCATATACTCCGGATTGATGAGTTGGCCACTAATTTTAAATGCTTCTTTTGGCATGATTAATGATCATTAGATGGCATGCATTGCTTTTTATGATCAACTATGGTTTTCATGGATTTGAGGAGCTTCTATGCTTTTATCCATGGTTTTATTAGGATCTTTTGATCTTTTGGATAATTTCATGTGCTTTGAAGGTAGCATTTGCCTTCATTTTTTTGCAAGTAATTTTGCAGTATATTCCTTGTACTCTTGTACATATTCCAACTCGGATACCTAGTTGTTTATGTATCTAGGTGAGTTATTTTTCTACCCCAGCTTTATTGTGTTTATTGGGTAGTTATCATTAGAAAGGCGGCAATAATTTAATTTCTTTTCTAATGATGTACTCGAAAAGAGTTATTCCTTGATGTGGTCTTGGGTATAGAGACAGGTTTTAGTATGTGAAAGTCTAGGATAAGGCCATCTTATTTCTTTTATACATGATTTTATTCATATTTCCTAGACGGCATACTAGGGAGTTTCAAATTGGCACTTAGCATGTTGACCTCAACATTCAATAACAATCTCATTTTCTGAATTCATTTAAAGTTGTTGTGTGGGCATTCTCTAGATAAACTTCTTTTATCTATAGCCTGCATGTATTGATGAGCGTAATCTCGTCAGCATTTTCACTTGTTGAAATCTCTTTCTTTAGAGTTCGAGTTTATCTTGTTATGTTTGGATTAAGAAAATTTAGATTTTTCCTTAATTGGCATTTCTTTCTCTAGTTCCGTACTTTAGGTGATTTATACTATCAACCTGATGGTTTACGGATGGACATATGTGACTCATCGAGATGTTGATGACTCTCTATGTTGATATGGGTAACTCGGGACGCCGATAATTCCATGAGTAAATGTGGGTACATCAGGCCGTCGATGGGGATACCTGGTTCCTGCTGTTATAATGCCACGTTTTCCTACTTTATTTCGAATGGTTTACAACGAGGAAACTATTTTGAGTATGAATTCCTCTGATCATCTGCAGTCTGATGGTGGGCAAACAGAGTGTATAAATCAGATTGTAGAGAATATGCTTCATGCATGTCTCTGGAAAAGCTTCAAATTGGGAAAAATATCTTCCAATGATGGAATTTGCCTATAACAGTTTTAAACATATGGCTCTTGGTTTTAGTCCGTTCATGCTTATGTATGGGTATCAACCTAGGGCACCTATTAATGTCGGTCTTAAGGACATCAAGCTCGATGCATCAAGGGATTTCTTGCGTGATATGTAGGAAATGCTGACCGAAGCTTGGGATTCTATCAGGAGTGCTCAGAATAGGGCACGGTTCTATGCTGATAGAGGACACTCAACTTGGTCTTTTTGAACCAGGAGCATTGGTTTATTTAAAAGTTCCTAAAGATTCTCAGACTTTGTCAAAAGAAAAATACTCAAATTTATCTCCTAGATATTGTGGTCCATTTCAATTTATACATCGGATTGGCACGATTGCGTAGTATGAACTTAAACTACCTCCACATGTTAGAGTAAATCCAGTCTTTCATATCAATAGATTGAAAGGGAAACTGGGAGGTGAGGATAACACAGTTACTCGTGGAAGTCGAAGAATTATCCTATGTTCCACATGAACCTGATAAGGTACTTGAATTCAGGGAAAGGAAACTTTGTAGTTGACTAATCCCTGAGGTTAAAATTAGGTGGAAAGATATGGAAATAGAGGATTCAACTTGGGAGTCGGTTGAGATTGTTCAACGCAGTTCTCCTTCTTTTCATTGCAATAGTACAATGTTTTGAGAGAGGGCCCGAATAATGTTATATGCACATTATGTGTGCATATACTAGGAGGCTAACCCACATTAGGCTTGTGAGCATGGAAGCATGGGAACAAGCTCTAGTGGAGCATGGGTTAAGACTAATCTTAAGGGTTAAGGTTAGGTTCAGGCATCCAAGGGTCACACATGGGAAATGGAGAGTCAAGAGTCACTTGAGGGCCCTCCTATATAATAGGGACATGGATCACACTCAAGGGAGGCTTAGGCTATGTTATCTTGAGGCTAGGTTATGATATGATGTTCTCTTGTATAGAGGATTATATCTCCTCACCTACTATTTCACACTATAGCTACATGCTACTCGATTGGAGTTATACCTCTTGATGGTATGGGACATCAAGGTAAAGGTATGATGTACTTCACTATAATTCATGTGTGCATCCCTTGGGCTCGAGGGTGGTCGCGTGGATGAGTTTATGCCTGATTTATACATGTTTACGCATAACAATTATCTAGAGAGATCTTCGGGTTTTAACAGGATGGGTCTAGTTAAGGAAGGTTCATCATAGCCATACAGTGATGGGCCTGCACCACTCGGCCCTGTGCCTAAAGGCATGGTTTGTCCTAATTGGACAAGTGGGGTAGATTGCCACCATGGTGTCAATTGGACCTGCATATAAATTCAAACAATAAGAGTTATAGAGTGCATAAAAGGTTAGCCTTGTGTGTGTGAAAAGGATTGATAAAACCATGCATGTGTTTGAGTAAATTGAGACCAAGCTTACTGCCCATATCGTTTGTTTATAATAGATAGCAAATTTTCCACATTCGGGTCTTGTGATGGGTTAATTAACATTGCCTTTACATACATGCATATAAGAGTCAATTGCTTGAAGCAGTGTAAACTATAAAGGCCTTAAGCATAGAGCCTTATGTATAAAGCTCTATGCATAGATCCTACGCATAGAGTCTTATGCACATAGAGACTTATTCATAAAGCCTGCGCATAGAGACTTATGCATAAAGCTCTATGCATAGAGCCAAAGCATAGAGCTCGATGCATAGAGCTCTACTCATAGAGCCTTATGCATAAAGCCTATGCATATAGACTTATCCATAAAGCTCTACACATAGAGCCTTATGCATAAAGCCTATGCATAGAGCCTTATCCATAAAGCCTACACATAGAGCTTAAGCATAGAGCCTTGTGCATAGAGCTCTACACATAGAGCCTTATGCATAGAGCCTTATATATAGAGTCTACGCAGAGAAGCTTTATGCATAGATCTTGCTTTAGCCTATGCATAGAGATAAACCTAAGCTAAACCAAAACCCAACACCCAAGGATGCAACGAAGGAAAAACATGCTGTAGGCAATCAAAAGAAGAAGAGAGCTTACCGCTTAAAGAGAGAATTAGTACAAGAGCTGCAAAATAAAAGAGGAAACAACACAAGATTTCTCTAATAGAAGATTGCTTAAAGCCTAAACAAAAAAAGACAATATGTGATATTAGAACATTGTTGAGACCTCCTATAATACTACTTAGACAAGCAAGGTGGATAGTGCTCCTTCGGATGATAGCTTCTAAGGACTTTCCACACGCTCCCCACTATTAAAGCCAAAGGAAAATTCTCTTTTACAAGAGAAGTATAGTGAGAAGATCGAGGGCTCCCCCTCCACTATAACCACCTACTCACAAATAACCACTCCTAGCTTGACTTAAACAACATTCTAGATGGCCTACAATAATGTCTCATATCTCTATTATGCATAAGCTTGAACCCAGGGGTATAATAAACCTAAGGTTGAATAAATGAGAGAGATTACCTCCACAATGTCAAGTCAAAAAAGAAAAAACAAAAACACAATCTTAAACAAAAAAGACAGTTGACATGTGATATTAGAACATTGTTGAGACTTCCTACAATACTGCTTAGACAAGCAGGGTGGAAAGTGCCCCTTTTTGATGTTATATTCTGAGGACTTTCCATATGCTCCCCAATATTAAAGCTAAAGGCAACTTCTCTTTTACAAGATAAGGATAGTGAGAAAATCTAGGGCCCTCTCTCCACTATAACCACCTGCTTGGCAGATAACCACTCCTAACTTGACTTAAACAATATTCTAGATGGTCTACAATAATGCCCCATCTCTATATGCATAAGCCTAAACCCTAAACCAGGCTTGAGGTACATGAGGTTGAAATGAAGAAGAGAGCTTACCTCGACAATGTCAGCTGAATGAGAGGAGAACAATGCAAGACCTACAAAACATAACATGAGAAAAAGTGAAGGTGAATACATTTAAACTTCATGCATGCATAGCCTATGCATAAGCCTATTGCATAAGGGCTATGCATAAGCCTATGTATAAGCCTATACATAAGGGCTATGCATAAGCCTATTGACCTAACCCTAATCCTCGGCACCCAAGGGTGCAAAACACAAAGATAAGAAGAATAAACAAAGAATGGAAGAGAGATTACCTCTTCTTTTGGAAGCCGTTATGAGCCCCGTGGCCTAAACCCTTGGTGGTGGTTGGCTTGAATAAACCTACAAAACAATATCAGAATAAATGAAATAGTTAGTTCATTTTAACTTATTATGCATAGTCTGTTGCATTGGGCTTATGCATAGCCTATTGCATAAGCCTATGCATAGTCTGTTGCATTGGGCTTATGCATAGCCTATTGCATAAGCCTATGCATAAGGCCTATGCATAGCCTATTGCATAAGTATTATGCATATGCCTATTGCATAAGGCTTATGCACATAAGCCTGTTGGATTAGGGCTTATGCATAAGCATATGCATAAACCTATGCATATGCCTATTGCATAAGGCTTCTACATAAGCCTATTGGATTAGGGATTATGCATAAACCTATTGCATAAGTCTTATGCATAGCCTAATGCATAAGGGCTTATGCATAATCCTATACATAAACCTATTGCATAAGGGCTTATCAACAATAAACTATTGAATAAGGCTTATGCACAAGACTTGCATAAGGCTTGTGCATAAGCATATTCTCTCACCTATTGCGCATAAGGGCTTATTCATAACCTATTGCATAAGATTATGAATAAGACTTATTCCATAATCCTATTGCATAAGGATTATGCATAAGCCTATTGCATAAGGCTATTGTATAAGGGCTTATGCATAGCCTAGTGCAAAGGCTTATGCATAAGCCTATGCATAAACCTATTGCATAAGGCTTATGCATAAGCCTATTAAAGAAGGGAGTATACATAATCTTATTGGATAAGGCTTATGCATAGCCTATTGGCCTAACCCTAATCCCCGGCACCCAAGGGTGCAAAAACACAAAGAGAATATGTATAAATAAAGAATGGAAAAAGAGGGCTTACCTCTTCTTTGAGAAGCCGTATGAGAGGATTGGCCTAAACCCTTGTTTACTTGAATAAACCTACAAAAAAGAAACATAATAAATAAAAAAGTTAGTTCATTTTAACATATTTGCAACAAGCAAGGAGAACAAGAAGAAAAGAGATGAGTACCCTAAACCCTACTCCTAATGCATAAGTGATTGAAATAAATTAGTTTATGTTAAGCCTAAACCCTAGCTCTATGCATAGAATGTTTAATAGATAGCTTTGATAGAGAGCTCTCCATCAGAGCTCTCTATTAGAGCTTTATGCATAGGGCTAGGGTTAGGGAAAGGGAGAGGAAAGAGAGGGGAAGGGAGAAAGGGGAATGAAAGAGAGAGGAAGGAAATCTGAATGAGGTGCCTCCACCATTGCCACATGAGGAGGAAGAGAATCTCATCATGAACGACATGGTGAATGAGGTGCCTCCACCATTGCCACATGAGGAGGAAGAGAATCTCATCATGAACAACATGGTGAATGACTTCTTTGGACGGGAGGTCATAGATGATAGTGAGCAAGTTCCAATGTCACAGGAGGAGGAAACCTTGCATAGAGAGGGAAGCACCCCTTTGTATGAGGGATTTTCATACTCCACACTTCGAGCAAACTTGGAAAAATTAAACTTGCAAACAACTTATAGATGGAGTGATGCAAGTGTCACAAGTATGCTTCGGTAAGATTGCCTCATTCTATTCTCTTAAATAGAAAATGTTTCATGTTCTATATACTTTCCTTGCTAATATTTTGAAATATGATTTCTTATGTTATGTTGTAGGCTTCTCAAGAAGATTCTTCCCTCTCAAAATCTATTACCGAACTCACAAGATAGGTGTCGTAAAATGATCTCTATGCTAGGTATGGATTGCACAAAAATACATGCATGTCCCATTGATTTCATGATATTTAGAGGGGTTAATAAAGATGCAACACAATGTCTACAATGTGGGGAGAGCTGCTCTATAGGGATGATTTGCAAGGAGATAAAGTTCCCCGCAAGGTATTGGGACACTTCCCTATCATTCCTTACATCCAAGACATGTTTAAACGTGAGGAGATTGCTACTCATAACTCAATCTTGATGGCATCATGAGGATTGTAGCGGTTTTATCAGCATGGCAACATGTGGAGCATCAATGGCCAAAGTTTAAAGATGAGGCCCGTCACTTACATTTTGGCTTGGACATAAATGATGTTAACCCATTTGGCTTCAAGTCCACATCATAGTATACTTGGCCTATTGTATTGGTGAATTACAACCTCCCTCCATGGGTGGTAATCAAGAAAGGTCATATTATGCTTGCTCTCCTTGTACTAGGCAAGTATAAGGTGGCAAACATGGATATGTACCTCGAGCCTTTGATTCAAGATCTTGAGACACTATGGCGAGGTTTCAAAGTACATGACATTTCAAGGCCAATAAATAGGTGAGGCGAAGGAGGTGAAAGGAGTTTTTCTTTGGATGCTGCATGACTATCCCCGGTTCTCATAGTGCTCAGGTACCTACTTGAACCATATAACTTTAACCTTTAACCTTTAAACTTTAAGTTTATATCTCTATCTCTCAATCATCTCAATTTTAAAATAGGTTTGGTAACCTTCGGACATCATGCTTTAACCTTTAAACTTTAAGTTTATATCTCTATCTCTCAATCATCTCAATTTTAAAATAGGTTTGGTAACCTTCGGACATCATGCATGTCCAATTTGTCGACCATCACTTGTTTTAGAAAGACCCTCTACACTTAAGAAGGTGGTGTATGACAAACATCATCAATTTCTCCCTCCACATCCCAAGTATGTGCCACATGGGGTCTCACCACTTGTGATGAGAGATAGAGATTAGTTTGAGGCATGGAGAAGCACCCCCAATCCATGGGATGTCTAGACACTCAATCTTCTTTCGACTTCCATATTGGTGTGACATGAAGATCAATCATCTCTTAGATCCCATACATATCTTCAAGAATGTGGCAACAAATATTTATGACCATTTAATTGGTAAAAGAGATGGTGCAAGGGATGACTTATAAAACATTGGACACCTTCAAAGTGCATGGCTAATTGAAAGTGAGAGTGGAAACATGGTCCTACTATAGGCACCATGGGTATTAAACAAGAAGGAGCACAATAAGGTGAAAAGTGTGATTGCCTCTTTTCGTACACTACCGGGAGTAATGCATTCATTGATGAAGGGTGCCTTCACAAAGACCAAAAAGAAAGTAGAGGTACAATTATATGGCCTCAAGACACATGATTGGCACAAGATATTATAGGTATATAAATGTTCATTTATTCATTTTCTCTGTAATTATGGTACATTTACTAACTTCAATTTTGTAGGCTCATTTACTAACTTCAATTTTTTTCTATGCATAGTTTATTCTTCCAATTGCTATATTTGGCTGTGGAGACAAGAAGGTGAGGAAGGCTAGTTACAAAATGGGAAGCTTGGTGATGTTTGAATCTTTTCTTCAATTTACTAGCTAAGTTATATTGCATATTTGGTATTCTCATGTGCTCACAAGTTATGTATTGGTAAATAGTGCACATGATTTCTATGTATGTAGGTACATAGAAATCATGTGCTCACAAGTTATGTATTGGTAAATAGTGCACATGATTTCTATGTATGTAGGTACATATTTGGTATTCTCATGTGCTCACAAGTTATGTATTGGTAAATAGTGCACATGATTTCTATGTATGTAGGTACATATTCTTAGAGGAGATAGATCCTACACCCATTGAGATGGCTCGTCTCAATGCTATTGAGGTAGTGTGTATGATCAAGGATAATTTTCCTAGAACAATTCTCACTAGCACTACAAGGGATCTGGCTCATACCCGCGCTCCTAGCCGCTAAAAATGACTTGTGAAAAAAAGTAGCGGGCTCGTGTATCAGCGCGTGTATAATCGCGGCTAGAGACATGCGTGTAAAAGCGCGCGTATAGGACTGTTCAGACGCGCTGATACACGGGCGTATACACGTGTTCTGTCAGTTCAGCTGCGCTTAGACACGCTGATAGAAGCATCTATACACACGTTTTGTCAGTTTAGTTGCGCTTATACATGCGTATTTCACAGATTTGACGCGTCTATACACGCGTGTTTTACAGATTATCCGCATATATACACGCGACTTTTTGCAGATCCGACACGTTTATACACGCGAACAGAGAGCAAAAAAAAAAATCCAGAGAGTGCTATTTGGTACCTGAATGCTGTTCCAGCATTCCAGCACCCAATAACACTCTCTGGATTTTGTTTTTTGGTACATTGGACCATCCACGAGGAAGATATCCACGAGGAAGATTAAGACAAGAATGACATGAATGCATACATTGTCAATACATGATTCAAGACAGACATGAATGCAATACTATCGATTCACGATTCAATATTACTATCAAAATTTTATGTGTACACATATATACAAGGGAGTCCATATGTCAAAGTAGCCCATGGCTTCAGTTACAAAAATATATATACAACCACATCCTCAATATGGAATGTGATACTATAAGTCTGAGTACTACTCAGACCCAGATGATGACTCGGTGCTCCCTCCATGCTCAGATGAGCTCACATCGGTCGGAATTTCTGATGAGTAGTGCTCACGTCCACCCTCTATAGTGGCGGCGGGTGGATCATCAGCAGCTTGTGCCTGTTCATGTAATATATAGTATATAAGTATATATATATGTAATTCAATAAACCAAAATCATTCGTTTAGAGTTTTCAAGTACCTGTTGACCGTATGGTCTCATGGCCATCTCAAATTGCGCGTCCGTAATACATCCCTCGGCTCTGAAGATGGCCCACGTGTCACGTCTGCTATGCCGACGAGCATACCCAGTATCGTGGGCTGTGGGCTTCCTCCCCGTAACCCGTCATCGTCGCTGTATCATAATCAACACAATTTGTAAGATTAAAACAATCATAGAATCAATGAATTAAGTAAACAATCAAATAAAGTGGCAAGATACTTATGAACTCTGCCTCCCATGACTCGACGCCGCCAGATCCGAAATGCGAAGATCCAATGGTCTCCATCTGGATCCGTCGTGCCTCCACATGCTGCCTGCTCTTCACGCCACCCTCTGCTCGTTTCTTTGCCTCCTTCCACTCGCGTTTGTGCGCAGTGGCAGGTTTCTCGACAGGATAGCCACCCGTAGCTACATTTAGCCCATCATCGTACGCGAGTTTTTTAAGGTGAGATCTTTTATTACTTAAGATCTCCCTTATTCGCGTCCTTCCCCATACATCCAAGAATGTAGCATGTGGGAGATTGGGGTACCGACTATGTACAGCCTCTATCACCTCCCCAACTAATCGACTATTTTGATCTTTAAATTTAATAAAACAATTTCTATACAAGTTTGATACTACCCCACGCATGTACTCCATTACCTCTTTCCCCCTCACATCCATCACTATCCCGCCCCTATCCGTCACATCATAGCAGATCACTCCCTCCAACTCTCTCATCTCCTCCTCTTCCGAACTGTCTCCTCTAACTCTTCTCCCTCTATCTCCTCTCTCACCGCGTGCCCTACTACCTCCCCCACCAAAGCACCCGCCGTCGCATCCTCCACTCCCACTCTTCCTACTGCTGCGGGTGGAGTCACGACTAGGGGATTGTCTACGTGACGGTGGCTGTGAGCCTTGACGTGACGGTGGCTCTGAGGGAGTACATGATGGTGGCTGTGAGCCCTGACGTGACGGTGCTTTGGGAGGGTGTGCGTGAGTGTGTCTGGGACGAGGTATGTCTCCTCGGTGGACGTGGAAGAGGAGAAGCTGCATGCCGTCTCGTTGGACTCGTAGGCATAGACGGCAGTGGAGTGCCCTGGATACTCGCGGTAGGGGTATAGACACCAGGCATGGAAGGAGGGGGATGGACATACATGTACTCTGTAAGCTCAACTGGACATACATGGAAGGATGGACATACATGTACTCTGTAAGCTCAACTGGACTAGGATGGCACCCAAAATGATTTAGCATCTCCATAAGCCAATTGCTGTACGCAAATGGATCGGATGAAGAACCTGGAATATCCATAAAGAATATGCAAAAATAAAAGTATATACATGATTGCATCAAAGCACAAATGCAAGCTAGGCGCACATATGATTTTCCACCATCAAACTGACATCACTATCTAGAGAATTCACATCTTCAACAACACTCAGAACTATAGAGTTATCCTCCTACAACTCTTCAAAAACTACATCACTATCACCACAACATCCATCTTGTGTGGTTATCTTCAAAGGTTGCACACACATTATTGCATGCATGACTATCACCATCCTCATGTACATCATGGGCTGTCTCTTGACTCACACAAATATCATCATCCAAGCCACCTATCAGCCTGCAGACCATAGAATGGGGAAACACAGTCTCGTGTATACACCCGTCCAGAAACGCGTGTATACACCCGTCCAGAAGCGCGTGTATACACCCGTCCAAAAATGCGTGTATACACCCGTCCAAAAATGCGTGTATATGCGCGTGAACCGTCTGTGCACATAGGATACACGCAGACATACACGCGTTCCTACACGCGACCTGCGAATTTTTTTTTTTGAAAGCGACCGACCTCCGACAAATCGTCCTTATAAAAGGTCCATTGTCGCCCCTGTCAGAATCGTCACCAGATGGCAATCAGAGAAGGAGAAGGACGGAGACAAACCCATAAAAGAAAGAGACAATAGCATAAACAAATCTGAGGAAAGAGACAGGGCAAAGGACAAACTGACTCACCTCTGAAAAAGTGAGTCTTCTTTTTGGTCGGTTTCCTTCACCCGTGTGTGCTCCTTGTCTGCTCCTTGCACTTAGGTTTAGTACTCTGTTGGAAGAGGCGACAACGAAGGAGAGTATATCTATTTTTTGAAAATGTTTATTTGGGGAAGGCGGGTTATTTTTAGTTTGAACAGGTCGTCGCGTGTAGAAATGCGTGTATTTTTGTGTTTATGATAAATCAGCCGCGTTTATACACGCGATTTTCAGGATCTAGCCGCGTTGATACACGCGATTGTCAGGATGTAGTCGCGTTAATACACGCGATTTTTAGGATGTATCCGCGTTAATACACGCGATTTTTAGGATGTAGCCGCGTTAATACATGCAATTTTTATACTTTCATTAAAAACTGATTATGATTTTGTGTTTTCTGGTTTGTACATAGGATGTCATCAACCTCCTCAAGCAGTTCTGGTGAAGATGAGACAATGCATCATCGTAATCGCGATGTGTGGTTGGGACAAAGGATCAAGTGTATGTGTAATCGATGTCAAGGATGCATTGTACGAGCACGTTGAATTACCTTGAATCACATCTCCATGTATGGAGAATGGAATCAAACGGGTTTAGAGGTGAGTAGATGTAAATTGATAGTATTCAAATGACTCATGGTATCCAAATTAAATTAATGGAGTTGTAATATATATACTCTAATTGAAGCAGGATGCAGTACCACACCCTAACATGGTGCCCTACGTGTGACGAGAGCACACAAAGCGTCGACGAGATGATACTGGAGCTTCGGGATCTATTGTCAGAGATGAGTGGGAAAGGAATGACAATAGCCCTACACCCCACAAAGTTGTGGAAGAGGAAGTGTTTGATGATATGGTGCGGAATCTTTTTAAGGATGATCCCAAAGGTATGGACGACGATGATATGGAACAAGAGCATCTTTTCAAGGCTTCATCGACACCGGTTTTTGAAGGGTGCACATTCTCTATTTTACGTGCTTCACTTGAACTACTCAATATACAAACAGTTTATGGATGGAGCAATGCAAGTCTTGACCCATTATTGAAGTAAGCATTCTAACTTGCAAATTTGAATTAGTGGTTTAAGGTTTAGGGTTTAGGACTAATTGATGATATTGGATGCAAGCTATTACAAACATGCTTCCAAAGGGAAATAGACTACCCACCTCAAGAGACATAGCGAGGCGCTATGTGACATCTCTTGGAGGATTGGATTATGATCGCATACATGCATGCGTCAATGATTGCATTCTCTTTCGTGGGACGCATAAGGAGGCTCGACATTGTCCCACTTGTGGTGAAGCAAGGTATACAACAGATGTGAAGAGTTTTGATGTACCTCATAAAGTCTTGCAACACTTTCCTATAATTCCTCGCATCAAACACATGTTCAAGTGCAAATCCATAGCAGAGCTCATGTCATGGCATTCCTCACATCGATCGGATGATGGCATGTGGAGAATTCCCGTAGACACTCCTGCTTGGAAGCATATTGAAGATGAGTGGCCCAGCTTTAAAATAGAGCCCAGAAACTTGAGACTTGGCCTAGGTATGGACAGAGTGAATCCATTTGGTTTCAAAAGCACCGCATACAGCGTGTGGCCAGTTGTGTTGGTGAATTACAACCTTCCACCATCAATGGCGATCAAGAAGGGACATCTTATGTTATCCCTTCTAATTCCAGGGAAACATAAAGTCAAGCATATGGATGTTTATCTCGAACCGTTGATTGATGAGTTGGAGGAACTATGGAGAGGTGTTGTGGTGGTGGACATTAGTAGGCCTCCCTCCTCTCGACACTTCGACTTAAAAGCAGTGTTGATGTGGACAATGCATGACTTTCCAGGATACAACGATTGTTCTGGTAAGAATTCTAATTACCTCTCCACTCTAATACTATTGGCTATATTAATTATAAATATTGACTTTATTATTCTAACTTTTATTTATATTTTAATAGGTTTGAAAACATCGGGTAAACTGAATTACCTCCCTCTAGATATTTTCTCTCTCTAGGCCAAAATAGGGTAAAACTGGATCTTTCTTTTATTTCAGAGAGGGGAATAATTATAAGATCAGAAAAGGAGGTTCTTACACCTGCACACCTCAAAAGACGGAGGGAGGAATCTTACACAAATGCAAACAACCAACTCATACCATAAATAGAGCTGGGGAAGGCAAAGGAATCAAAGGCCCTTTCATAAGCTTGAAGCTTCAATGTCTTTGCCTAAGCTTAAGCCTTATGCATAGAGCATGAGCATAATGCTTAAGCTTATGCATAAGCCTTAAGCATAATGCTTAAGCTTATGTATAAGCCTTAAGAATAGCCCTAAGTTAGATGCATGTATGCTTAAACCTAAGCTAATCCTAAACCCTAGCAGTGAAGGTGCAATTATCAAAAGCAAGGCAAATAAACAAGCAAAAACAAGACAAAGGTGAAGGGCTACCTGGAATCTCAGCAAATTCGAAGCTGTAAAACAAACACACAATTAGGAGTTGCATATTAGAGACACACACATACAAAAAAAAACTGAAACAAGAAAGGGATGGAGGAAGGGAGAGGAGAGAACCTACAAAGTTTTGGGGAGTTTGGACCAGAAAAACCAGGTTTCAAAAATGCTAATAGTGAGGCACCATTGTTCTATTGGTAATTCCGAGAGTTGAAATAGACATCGAAATAGGCGTCGATATTGGTGTCGAAATAAGCGACAAAATACGCGTTGATAAAACCTATTTTTGATGGTGATTTGCAATGCTTGATTCGATGGTTATTTTGATGTCTGCTTTAGATCAATTTTTTATTCAAATTTTGAATTTTTGGCGGCCCGACACCTTTTTGCACGCGGTGGATGTCCTTCCTGGCTGGCCGACTGCCTTCTTTTAGTGGAATTCTGTGAGTGCAAATGGTTGGGTCTACTATCCCTGGGAGATCCTTGTAAGTCCATGCAAACACATCTTGGTGCTCTTTAAACAAGTTGGTGATTCTCTGAAGAGTGGAAGGGTCCTCCCAGACGAACCCAAATTCACATGCGTATTCAACATACATGGAGTCCATGAGTGCTATGAACCTTTCAAATTTTATCAATTTAGAGGAGAAAACAATGTGTCCATGCAAGTACCAAGTTTCCCGACATCCAAGAATTTGCAACAAGCATTCTAAAAAATGGGGCATATTTCCAATAGGGCACTTACAGCATCTACGGCCTCAATGTTCGCCTAGACAACAATGAACCAGTGGATATCCAACCTGAGCAAAACAAAAAGAGCAAGGGTAGAGGAAACCTTGATGGGATTGGAACATGAGTAAGCTTTTACGACCTTGGATCAAGTTCTATAACATGACATGGCCGACATGATAGATGCCCTACATACACAAGACATGGAGTAGACAATCATGATTTGGAGCATGCAACAGCCCAAGAAGTAGAAGACATCAGATGACATGTGGAGCATGCTTCGCTAGAGGAGAAAGAGCTATGTAGGCTTGCTCGTCTACCACTTTACCGTGGAGCACACATTTTAGTTCTCCGCACTTTTCTCTCTATATTAAACTTGCAATCTATATATGGATGGTCTCATACGAGCATTTCAAAACTTATGGGGTATATCTCCCTTCCCCTCTCTATGTTTCACATGCTTGTATGAATGTCTTGTATTTATCCTTTACTATTCATTCTGTTATATGTAATAGGTTATTCAAGGATCAAATTCTACCAGAAGACAATGAGATGCCTTCGGGCCGTGCACGAGCAAAAGAAATGTTGTACTCCATAGGGATGGACTATAAGACACACCATGCTTGTCCAAATTATTGTATTCTCTTTCGGCATGAGCACGCTTCACGAGTGTCCACAGTGTGGTTCATCAAGACATAGGCAAGATTTCCAAGGACAAAGGGTCCCTGCTAAATTCTTACTACACTTTCCCATCATTCCACATATTTAACACTAGTTTCGGACGATGCAAATAAAATGCTACTTGCGCTAGGAACATATTCAAAATCCCTCTTGAGGAGTTTGAATATGTGACCTAGTGTGTCTTTAAAAAATGTAACCTTGCAATTTGGATGCTGGCATGATAAGGAATTACACCCATAAATAGGACTTGCATGAGACTGCAACTCTGGTTTGAGAAAATCGTCTTATAAGCTTAGAGAAAAAAATCACTAAGCCCCGTGAAAAATTCCAAGTAATTATTTCATATTTGTGTCAAAGATTTTGCCAAGTTTCACATGAAATAAAATTCAATTGAGAGTGTCTAAAATAGTAGGAAGCTGTGTGTGTTTGATACACCACTTTTTAGCATCCATTTGTATCCAAACCAATACATGGTTTTAATGTGTTTGCAAGTTTTTTAAGGTGATACAATGCTTACTCTATCCATTGAGATCTTAAAGTTATATGTAAAAGCCCCTTAGTAAGCTACAAATATTAATTGTTTCAAAATGTCAAAACTGCACACAACAAAAATTCTGGATTTAGATTCTTGAGTCATACGCATTACATTCCTTAGTAAACTTGTAATATTTTGTCTCTATAGAATAATTCCGCTAAGGTACATTATACAAACATAATTTGGGCACCTAAAACCTTTGTTTCATGGTTGTTGAGAGAGAATTTAGAAATTTTGAAAAATGTAGCACGATTGAAAAACTAAGATAGCGCTCAAGTAGCAAGATTTACTTGAGCTTGGGACCCCAAAAAATATGTATTAACTTGGTTTTGAACTATATAATCATTTCCGATTGCCAATTTGCACTAACATAACCCTAGTTTTATGAAAGTACCTTTGGAAGGCCAAATTTTTTCTCTTTTTCAGCATCTTGATAATTATGAGATTTTTGTTATAGTTCACAAGTAGCTTAGGAACTAGGACCTAAAGGAGATTGTGTTGTTTTGAAATCCCAAGTTCTACCAATTGACTTTTACAAACATGAAAAACATGATTTATTCAAGAAGTTATAGGCATTTTATGGGATTATTGACAAAACAGCTTCAAATTTCAATGAAAATTTCAAGTTAAAGTTTTTTGTCAAATTTCTAATATAGCTTGTGTTTTGACATCATGAAAAATCCCCTTTATTTTTTGACTTTTAACCGATCTATGGTTGAAACCCTATGGTTGAAACAAGGTGTAAAAATGTTGTTTCTAGGTTCCCCAAAAAAATCCAAAGTTTTGGTGAGAAACAGGACACTATAGTGTCCTCAGGACACTTTAGTGTCCAATTACAGAACTAGTGTTAAACAATGTTCAGATACAAATTCATTGCATCTTTAATGACTTGGCATCAAAACATCATATCCATAGATGACGTTATGCGTGTCCTTGCTAATTCTCCAACATGGAGGAATATCGAAGGAAGTGGGTGGATTTTGGGAAAGATCTTCGTCATATTCGTCTCAAACTAGCAATGGATAGAGTCAATCCATTTGGCTTCCGAAGTTCATCATGGAGTACATGGCCCGTTTGCCTAGTGAATTATAACGTGCCACCATGGTTAGCAATATAAAGAAAGGTAATCTTTTACTTTCCTTGATAGTTCCAAGGAAGTATACAAGGTTAAGAACATGGATGTCTACTTGGCTCCATTAGTTGACGAGCTACGCACGTTATGGGATGGTATCCAAGTTCATGATGCGTCGGGCTGCACAACAATGCGAGCAATACTTATATGGACCTCAGCCTGCTAACTAGTTACACGAAGGATCCTCTTTGTGGCCAACTTCTTAGAGGGAAGCACACTTGATTTTTTTTAAGAAGTCACACAAAAAAAACAAAAAAATTAACTTTCGACGTTACTTTTGGCCTATTATTTTCGACAATCATTTTGACATTTTTTCCTAATGTTTATATTGACGAGTATTTCGACAGCGTGACCACCGTCAAAACTAGGCGTCAGAAATGGGTCATCCTGTAGTAGTGAATCACCCATTTCCATGTTTCCCACCAGCTTCCCTACCCCTCTCACTTCCACTTTGCTTACCCCTCTCCCGTCCACTTTGCCTACTCCTTGTCCTTCTACTCCTACAACACCATGGCCTACTCCTATCCCCTCAAAATAACACACCCTGCTCACATCCATAGTGCTATCTCCCAAGCATGCGATAGCCTCATGATGCCACTCAAGTGGTGATAGTGCGAGGGCTTCTCAAAGCCATTGACAGTCTAGTAGTGGGGTAGGTGGGTGTGGCAGATACTTTGGAACAGGTGAATGATCACCTTCACCTATGGTGATAGACAAGGTTCCTGAGGATAGTATCATAACCTCCATCAAGTAGTCAATCAAACCTATAAACATGCTTTCAAATAGTGGTTGAGAAAAAGGATAAAGACTTCACATATGTGGTGCAATGCATGTATGAGCGGTTCTCGAATCCAACACATGCATTTTTTTTTACCAATGGGCTAGGGATCGCATCATAAAGATACTTAATAAAATAAGAGGTCTTGCACAAGGAGGTGTGTTAGAGAGGGAAACCAAATGCTAGCCAATTACTCGGTTAATAAGTAGAAGAAGGCAAAGAAAGAAGCTAGGGAGGGTACTCGATACCCTTAGCAAAACACAACACATGTGAGTCAATTGCAAAAGTATCATGTGGCAGAGTATGGTTTTAGAGGAAAGGTAACTTGGCTTGCACGATTTGTAAGTGTCTTCTTACTTATGCATCACTAAGTTTAGTTCATTTCTCCTCATAAATTTCATATCTTAAGCATGTTATACTTTGTTGTAGAAAAGGGTAGTAGTAGGTCACGTCTCGACTGCTGATCAGGAGAATAGGTACCGCAAGCATCACAATGAAGTCAAGACTTGGGAGTGACTCAAATAAGAGGGAGTAGTCACTGATGCTAATATCCAAAAAGCTCGTAGAAACTATGACTTTGTGAGTAGTCCATTATTTGAACTTCAATTTCAATTATCATCAAAGTCTCAATTCCTATGTTAAGTTTCGTCTTTAGTACTAACTTTTTTGCATTGTTTCATTATTAAATGCAAGAAGACATTGTTGAAGAAGATGTGGTGCATGTGGTGGTGAAGGCCGTGGAGAAAACTATTATGGCAAGGATGATCTTGAAGATGAAGATAAAGATAATTTAAATTAATTAGTTTTCTTATAATTACTCAGCTTTTTAGTTTTTTTTAATCCATTTTGGACTCAAAATTTTCGGGGATGGAGAATATGCAATATAATGACATTTGCCAAGTATTATAAAACTCATGTGTATGAATTGTAATTATATGTTAAAATAACAAGGACAAAATGGGAGAGATGTGGGGACACATCTCTCCCATTCTGTCCCCATTTTGTTTGTTGCAAATTGTAGTGCAGCTATAGGCATGGCTATGCACACGACTATTGTCACAGCTACTACGTGGCTCTACAGTTGTGTGTCCCTAGTCATGTGCATAGCTGTGTGCCTATAGCCATGTGAGAGACTTTTCTTTTACGAAGTTTCTTTTATTATCGCATGGTTCTGAATGTGCTATGATCCGGTGTGTTGTTGTGGATCCAAAATGAAGGTTGGCTCGAGGCAAGAGCTACAAGAGAACATCTAGAAACATACAACAATGTTGTCTACAATCCAAGGTGTATCATCCTACTTTTTCAATAAATCGTAATACATCTCTAAGACCAATGTAACAAGCAGGGCCTACTCTTTTGACTAGTTCTAAATTTCTTATCCCAATGACAATGAGGAAAATAATATATTTAAGATGCTAAACAATTATTTCAAAATATATTTCCAGTAATCCTCAGGTAACTTTGGAGAGCATAGCAACTCATATTGATTCAAAACTTGAACAAGGTGAATTCATCAACATATTAAGAGAAACTACCTATCAACATCAGTAGCCCTAGCCTCCTTAGTAAACAACTATATGCCTTGCCTATCACATCATGTTCTTCCTCTTATAAAAAGTGATCTAATAAAGCAAATATAATTCTTCAATTTTTAAAATAAAAGAAAATACTATAGATGTAAAAAAATTATATATTTTACCTGCAATTCGTCTCTATCCTCTCTCATAAAGCTTCATTCCATTAATGCCTGTAATGGGTCTCTCTCCTCTCTCAAGCTGCATCGCTATATTATGTAAAGGAAGAGTTTCACAAGATTGCTACGTGGTAGCATGGTAAGAATTTGGAAATATTTGGAGGTTCCTACCCATCGAATACGTACCCATCGAAGACGGGTGAGGTTACTTGTTCAATTATTGGTCAATGGTTCTTCTGGGTGGCAAAACGACGACGCATCTCTCCTCTAAAGTCCAGTATTGTAATTCTTTCCCTAAGACACAAGGTAGTTAAAAATTGAATCTTAAAACTTAAATAGCAAAATACATTGTTAGTAATCAAAGTTACAAACTATGAGCGATATCTCCCTTCCCCGACTATATAATTGGATGACAAAGAAAAAGTAAAATCCATTTCTCGTGCTTGATGTGGATTCGTGCAGGTGGGCACAAGGGTCGTAATGCCCACATCGAGCGTCTTAACGAACCTTCGACGAAAACAGTGCAAAGTTGGTGCCTCAAAGAAACTTCATCGTTCTATATCGGGGACGTGGGCCATTCATCGTGGCAACTTTGTCTCCTTCACATGGTTACCTAACAAAATGTGCAGGGTTTTCACTCATCGTAGGCCCTATTTGAAAAACTAAACGTTTGCAAATTAAAATTGAAAAAGTAAAGTTTACAGCATGTCACATTTCCCCATGATTTTGAAGACAAAGCGCTAATGGCTTAAAGCTGCATTTTAAAAAAAAACTCTCGTTCAGCAGAGCGATAGCGAAACACTCTACAACAAAAACAAAAAATAAAAATGGAGCTCCTGATTGAAGAAGAAAAAAAAGAAATACAGGAATATAAGGAATTGTATGTTTTCTTTCCTATATATGCTGCCAAAGCAAAAAAATAAACAGGAATGTGAAATGTTTTCTTTTCGTACAAACAAAGGCAAGCTGGCAATGCAAAGTACAATCAATAAGTTTTCAAAAAACAGAACAAACAGGGTTTTTCGAACACAGAATTTGTGTCAGTAGTATCCTATTTAGAGTCTCCTGATACACCGAAAATCTCCCCGCTTATCTATCCATGCTACATTATAACTTGCAGAGTAGAGCGTTTTATTAGACGGGAGAACAGAGACCGGGTGTCAAAGGAACGACTGCATGCTGCTGAAATCCAGTGCCTCAATTGATCAAATACATCTCTAAGGATGCAAGTAGGAGGGCGATTGAGGCTGCGAGAAGCAGCGAAGCAAGCCGGAACGCTCGGCGGGCATGCGAGACTGCGGCGACAGAGCCAGAATTAACGGGAGAAGAGAGCGGTAGAAGGCCGTCAGCTGCGGCGAGAATGCTGGCGAGGGAGAGGAGGAAAGAGAGGCACTTTAGCATCCAGGCAAAGCCGCTTGATTGGCCTTCGGACGAAGGAGAATTCAGCGTGAGCTGGTCGAAGCTCGGGCGCACCGCCCACCACCGCATGCGGCATGTGGGTGCTTCTCTCTGGTTATGGCACTCTTTGAATGAGAAGTGAATGGCGCACAAACGTTATAAGCTGCCCGGGTCGAGACGCTATCGAGACTCTTTACCATACAAGCGTAACCCACACGCCTGACCAAAACCTTACAATTCTAAGATGTTTTCTCCGCTTCTAGAACCCCTGACGCTAACAAAAAGTGCCCGGATGAAAAATTGAGTTTCTTACAACCCAAAAGTGCCCGGATGAAGATAAAATTGAGTTTCTTGCAACTTGGGTTGTGCTCGCGCTTACAAAGTTGGCCGGATCGAGACAAAGTTGTGCTCACGCTTACAAAGTTGGCCGGATCGAGACAAAGTTGAGTCTCTCGCAACTTGCAGGGTGTTGTGCTGTCTCTAACGATCACAGTTGGCCGGATCGAGACAAAGCCGTGTTTCTTCAAACTTGGGTTGTACCACGGTCATGACACACTGCTGTGGCGGAATTTGAAACATGACCCAAAAAATTTAGTTGAGATCAAACCTCCACTGTGACATGTTCATCCCAAGTTTCATTTGAAGGGCTCGTATCAAACCTCCGTAGGAAGGCCCAAACCTTGGCTTTTCCTCAACACTCCTCCAACCCTCAACCCTTACAAGTACTATAGAGCCCTCAAAACACTATAGTGGCACATACCCATGTGACAAGTAAATTTGAAGGGTGACCATAAATTCCATTTGAAGAGGTCATATTAAACTTACATTCCATTTGAAAAGCCAACCCTTAACCCTTACAAAGTTGAAGTTGAATCAACAAGGTTGAGCCTCTTGCTACTTGGGTGCTAGGTCAGTATCATGACGTATGCCCGTGTGACCTTAAATTTGAAGGGCGACACTTGAAGGGCTCAGTACTTGGTAGTCGGTATCATGACACATGCCCGTGTGACCTTAAATTCGAAGGGTAATACTTGAAGGCTCAATGACATCCATAGAAGGGCTATGCATAGTGCTGTTTTTTCCACACCGTGACCACCCTTAGTCGTTACAAGCACTATCATGACATATGCTCGTGTGATTTAATAGGAAGGGTGACCCAAAATTTTTATTTGAAGGGCTGGTAGGAAACCTCCATGCCTATGTAAATGGATAGTAAAGGCATAGTGCTATTTTTTTCCGAATCTCCATTGGAATTCAACCCCCCTTTTTGTTAGCCTCCCTTGAGGGTGTATAGTGCTATTTTTTTATAAATCTCGACGTTTCATTTTACCCTTCTTGCGAAGGATTTACCTCCCTTCCTTTCATGGCCGCCTTCAAATTATAGGCCTGGTGCCATGGTCAAGACGCTATCGAGACACATGACCATGTCCCTGTACCAAGACTCTGAAACTGCTTCACACACTACATTGTGGTGGTCGGATGCATAGGTGCACCAAGGGTTTGAGTGCGTGTAGCATTGACAAGTTCTCAACGCCCAGGCTGCTTGACTGTCAGGTTCCCAACAGCAGCTTCATTCCTGGCGCAATCTCGCTATGGAGAGGTTCGACGTGCCCATTTCAAATATTCAGAATCTTTCCAATCCCTCGGACGATGTGAGTGTGCATGTTCAGCACGAGACGGCGACGTCGGATGATGAGCCCGTCGAGCTTCTATGCCGGATGTTGTGTGATGGACGTACGGCGGATGCGGAGGAGCTCTTCCGGCGTAATGAGCGTTTTTTCAATGGCGATCAACGTTGGATTCACCGGGCTGTGTTTGCGGTTCGGAATGCGCATCCGGGAACACCCAACATGTTCGCTCCCTGGATCATTGGCGATACACTCTACAAATCTGCATAGTAAACATCTCATTGAACTCTGACTTCGTTTTAGATATGGTTGCAGGTTTCTAATCTGGTCTTTTCTTGCTATTCCTCAGCTACCCAGCGGATGTCCGGTGGTGGCAGGGATTGACCGAACGGCACGTACCGCCAGTATTTCTGGCGGTGCACGCCAGGAGGATTGACGTAGCAAACTTCATCGTGCAGCACGGCGAGGGGGATGTCTTGAACCAGCAGGGCGTCGCCTCGGGTTGGACAGGTTTACATTGGGCAGTGAGGTTAGGCCGGCCGGAGATCGTGAACCTGCTCATGGATTTTGGTGCGAGGCTAAATGTCAGCTTGGAAGATCCACGAGGAAATTCACCACTCGATTACGCGGAGGGGAGCACTCTTCGAGCACTGCTTAACAGGCCGGACGTCATCGACAAGATCCTTGCCAAGCTCGAGGAGGCAGAACTGCGAAGGCTGACCGACTCCCTGGCTGGCGTACAAGCGTTGGCAGGGATCATTGTGCAGGTGACATTTTCAGGCGTCTCCGGCGGCAGTGGGTGGGTCTTCAACTTTATGGCCTTCGTGTTTGCAATGGCAACCTCCCTCGCCGCTGTGGCGAACCGTCTCCCGACGCAGCCCGCGGAGCGAGCTAGAGTCGTTGTGCTCCAGATGGCTGGCGTTTTGCTGGCTGTGTCCGTTGCCTGCGCCCTTGTTGCATTCGGGATGAGCCAGTTACTAGACATGGGAGATTACAAGGCCGATACCATCGTCCCCGTGGGCGTTGCCGTAGCTGCATGCACTGTGATGCTATTGTGTTTCCTCGCACGCCTGCTATCCGCATATAAAGAGGCGCCATGAAACATATATGAAAGGGTTTTCTCAACTGTAAATACCTGTAAATAACTGTAAAATCAGGCGCCAGGGGAAAGAAACACATGGAAGGGTTCACCCACCTGCTGTCAATAACTGTCAATAGCAGCCCTACAGCTAGCACTGGGATGACTGTAAATAACTTTAACAGAAGCCCTGTATCCCGCAATTGCAAGGACTACACAGACAACTACGACTCCTGCAAATTCTATATGGAAATACATGATTCTTATTTTACCTGTAAATAACAGTCCTATAGCTAGCACTTGGATGACTGAAAATAACTGTAATAAGAAGCCCTGTATCCCTCAAGTGCAAGGACTACACAGACAACTACGATTCACGCAAAACCTGCAAACTATAGATTCAAGCTTCAAGATTCTTACGTCACGTATAGAATTTGTTGTTCTCAATTTCAAAACAGCTTGCAAGTTTTGATGCGTTTTACTTAGTTGAAATTAATCTAAAAGATCTAAATTACGTTAAATTTTGAAGTGACAAGTTTGAGGAGGCCATCATCAACGGGATTTTGACTGAGATCGATAGAATAACTGTTTGCATCTCCTTCTTACAAGACTAGAGAATATACATGGTTGTCGCCTTCTTTTTATGGAGCGACCCCAAAAGAGGCTTGTGCTTTGCCACGTGGACACTCTTCTGCGTGTTTTGGAATACCTCGATTGGCATGAGAACAATTTACCTTTTTTAAGATAGGGTCAGCAGAGCCTGTAGGAGGAGTATATGATGCGTCTTCTTTCTCTTCTATTGCTCTAGGACCTTCGTCTGTAGAAACTATTTGATCGTTGTCTGTATCAGAGGCTTTATTTGCTGGGATTGCACCACCATCAGAGGCTATAGTATTATTAGGTGTGTCATCTACATCACTGGTGCCCGTGTTGTCTGCATGATTTGGGGAAAAAGTAGCTGTGGATGTGATGAGATCTACATTGCCAGGCTGAACATGGGCTTCGGCTGATAGCTTTGCATGCTGGACTTCAGAGCTAGCACGGCGTAGGTATGCAGCATCTTCTTCTGCACAGATGGCGAGGTCTTCTTGTTCTTCTGCATCGCTTGCCTTTAACCCCTTTGTGTGTAGGGCTAATTCATATTCTTCTCGAGAGGCAACATGTGCTTCTTCCCAAGTGGCAAGGGCTTCGTCATCATCTGCTGTTGCACCTTAATCACAGTCTTCAGGCTGAGAGAGGCAAGAAACGCATTGATGATTGGCATTGCTTCATCGGCTTCCTCTTCTTCTTCTGGCGTAGCACAGGTCCCTGGATGTTGCTGGACGTCTGATACCATGAGGAGGCCATGAGGCCTCAATAGATTAAGCATACTTAACTAATCAGTAAACAGAGACATGAATAAAACAGAGAACAACGTGAGAGAGAGAGAGAGAGAGAGAGAGAGAGAGACAAGATTGGCGAATAGATAAGAAGAAAAAAAAAGTATTAATAACAAACCCTAATCTTAAAAGCCTTAAAATTTAAAAGGCCTAAAACATGTAAAAGCATGAAAGAAGAAACATATAAGAAAGAGATTTCTTGTGAGACTTGTATGTACCCTAAACCTACAAAATTAAACCAAGTGAAGAAAAAAAAAGTATTAAGAAAAATCAAGATCTCTTACCATATGAAGCTTGGAGAGCTCTTAATTAGGGAAAAAGAAGAAGGGAAATTACTTGTAATGGTTAAGCTTACATAAGAAGGAAAAAAGAAGAAAAGAAAAACTTAAAAGAGAGGAAAGAGAGAGGAAATACTCACATGAAAGCTTTCATGGAAAGCTTGTTTGCATAGGAAAAAAATAAAAAGAGTAGACATACGTTGCTTGAGTTTGAGGAGGATAGCGTAGGAGAGGTACTGATGTCTCAAAATCAAGTGAAGAATCAGAGGATGAAGAGGAAAACCGAAAGACACGGTCAAAGAGCAAGAAAGCAGGGAAAGCGGCCAAGGAACTGGTTTGGTAGCCATGGCTTAGTTGTCCTATGAAGTAGCGAAGTCCCCTCAAAAAGTTTGATTGGGCACTTTGGTGTGCGAGATGTCAGAATCACGGCCATGTGGCCGAGGAAGCTCCTTTGAAGATTTGATGTGGCCAATTGGCTACGAGAGGAGAGATCCTCAATTCCTACTTCAGAAAGAGATTGAGTAAGAAACTAAAAAGTGCAGTTGGTGCGAATCTCACAACTCTTACTCTCTAGAGCAGCTAGTGGACTCAGCACACTCAGAGCGGAGAGAGTGTTGATGACATCTCTCAAAGGCAAAAGTAAGAGAAAAAGCAAAATGAAATCGAAAAAAGGTCACGTTCGACTCTTCGCATGAGGAAGATTCTGATGTCTCAAAATCAAGTGAAGAATTGGAGGATGAGGAGGAAAACTAAAAGACACGATCAAAGAGCAAGAAGGCAAGGAAAGCGGCCAAGGAACTGGCTAGCGACCATGGCTTAGTTGTCTTGTGAAGGAGTGAAGTCCCCTCAAAAAGTCCGATCGGGCACTTGGTGTGCGAGATGTCAGAATCATGGCCATGTGGCCAAGGAATGCGACTTAAATGTGATCTAGTGTGCCATTTACAAGACTGCCATGCACAACACTGATGTTGGCAGATGCAATGGAAGGAGATCACCTTGGCCAAATGTGATTCCAGCCCTAGCTGTGGGTGGCAATTTAATGTGCCCCACAGATGGCTCCGCAAGAACCATACAGACAACCTCCATTCCGCCCAAGAGTAGAT
>NC_141084.1:28373174-28503174 GCF_041138505.1 Cibotium barometz
TAGTCCATACTTAAATCCCTAAACAATAACATTATAAAATGGAAGTTTATCAAAATGTTATTTTTGTAAAATTCCATATTATGAAAGCTTATCAAATATGGAAGTTTTTTTTTAAATGAATAGCAAGTGTGTGTGTGTTTGAGAGAGAGAGAGAGAGAGAGAGAGAGTTATTGCATTAATCAAGCCATGTGTGTAATTGTGTTTAGGGGGGGGGTGTGTGTGTGTTGAATGTGTGTGTGCCGTGTGTGTTTGAGAGAGTCCTCATATTGATGTTGAAAGTGTTTTGAATGTTTAATAATTTGAATAGCAGTAAATATTTGGAAGACACTAATATTTTAGTTATTCAAATACTAAAAGTTTGTGTGTGTGTGTGTTTTTGTTATTAATTTGATTGTAGGTGCAAGGCTTATTATATACAGTGTATGGGTGTGTGTGAGTGTGTGTGAGAGAGAGAAAGAGATAGAGTGGAAGTGTTTGAAAATATTTTAGTCATCCAAATGGAAAAAGCATGGGCGGGGGTGGAAGTGTATGTCTGGAATTGTGATTTGAATTGCATGACATAGTTAGTATGTGCGTTAACTTTGTAGTATACATTGTGTCAATTACGTTCTTATATGTATTAGTAGTTTAACTTCTTATACACACACACGCACACAGTGTAGTTAGTATGTGCGAGTTAGTATGTGTGTTAACTTTGTAGTATACATTGTGCCAATTACGTTCTTATATGTATATGTATTAGTAGTTTAACTTCTTATACACACACACACTCACACACGCACTGAGGAAAGGCTTTGACTTACATGTTTTAATTCAAACACACATGTGCATACACATAGTAGTTGCAATTTGTTTATTTACACCAATGTGCATGCATAGATTAGTAACAATTAAAACTTACACTCACGCACATAGTAGTCATACGTCTACTTATATGTATGTATGTATGATTGATAGAGATGGAAGTAGTTACTTGTATATTTTTTTTAGTATATGAGGAGTACTCTTTCCTTTAAGGAGAGGATGAATTTGGCTACTGAATTTGAGCATCATTTTTTTCATAGTCTAACTTGGTTTGGGTTGACGCTATTGGATGTGATGAAAAACAAGTAGAGGGAGAGAAGACACACACACAGAAGCAAACCCTAATAGATATTACAAACCCTAACTATAGAGGGAAGCCATCTCCCTTCTCACACAATGCATAAAGCCATAATCCATAATACACAAGACACACTATGAGTTGTGTCCACACACAACTAGCCCTAGCTAATGTCCACACACTATGACCAGCTGGACGCGGTCATTTATGTCTCACACATGCTGCTACCTAACATGCCAGCACATAGCACAGCTAGCACACACTGACATCGAGCTTGAATCTCAACAGCCCCTCTCAAGCTCATGATGTACTGCCATAGATGAAGATGTAGATCAGCTTGGGCTATCAAAGCTCTCAACACTCCCCCTCAAGCTCATCCCATGTACTCCCAACATAGTACGGAAGTACTCAAACTTCTCCCTGCTAAGTGGCTTTGTAAAGATGTCGGCCACCTACTCTTCAGTCTCACATACTGTAAATCCACTGTACCATCCACACCAGCACTTTCTCTCTAACAAAATGATAATGGACCTCTATGTGTTTGGTCCGCGCATGAAACACTCGATTCTTGGCCAACTGTATGTTGCTCATGTTGTCACAATGAATGACAACCTTGCCATCAATAGACTCACCCAAATCAGCAAAGAGATTCTTTAACCATATTCCTTCACATGTAGCAATGGCTACACCCCTGTATTCAGCCTCTGTACTAGATAATGCAACATAATGCAACAGTAGGTTGCTTCTTGCTACAGTATTCTCATCACATCCATTCTCTATTCATTCTCATCTATCTGATTCATATCACATCTATTTATAGAATGTAAGAGAATTCTTATTTTTGATATAAAGATTCTTTCTGTATCTATTTAGGCATAAGAACAACTTCAGTGGGAAATAACACTTTTATAAAAATCTGTTTATGCATAAATTCAATTTTGAGGAGAATAACACTTTTTGAGGAGAATAACACTTTTGAAATAAAAATAAATCTTTTATGCATCTTTCTATGCATAAATTCAATTTTAATGAGAATAACTCTTTTGAAATAAAAATAAATTTCTTTATTCATCTTTCTATGCACAAAAACAAAATTAATGAGAATAACTCTTTTGAAATAAAAATAAATTTCTTTATGCATCTTTCTATGCACAAAATCAAAATTAATGAGAATAACTCTTTTGAAATAAAAATAAATTTCTTTATGCATCTTTCTATGCACAAAATCAAAATTAATGAGAATAACTCTTTTGAAATAAAAATAAATTTCTTTATGCATCTTTCTATGCACAAAATCAAAATTAAAGAGAATAACTCTTTTGAAATAAAAATAAATTTCTTTATGCATCTTTCTATGCATAAAATCAAAATTAAAGAGTAACTCTTTTGAAATAAAAATAAATTTCTTTATGCATCTTTATATGCATAAAATCAAAATTTGATGAAAGTAACGCTTTTATAATAGAAAAATTTCTTTTATGCATCTATTTTATGAATAAATTTAATTTTAATGAAAGTAACACTTTTATAATAAGAAAATTCTTTTATGCATAAAAATCAATTTTGATGAAAGTAACACTTTTATAATCAAAATATTCCCAATATGCATGTTTCTATGCATAGAAATTAATTCTAATGAAAATAACACTTTTATAATAAAAATATTTCTAATATGCATTTTTCTATGCATAGAATAAAAATAACACTTTTAGAATACACAAGCCGTGGGGATTACTCTTTTTGAATAATAAAAAGATAAAACTTACTTCACCAAATTTAAGAAAATTTTGCCATAACCTCCTTTGTATGGCTGACCATTTTTCAAATTTCTCACTCTAAAATTTACTAGAAATTATCCAAGATGATTTAAATCATTCTAATCTAATCAATTTTCACTTTATTAAGAGTAAACAATATGAAAAGTTTAATTCCATCAATTTGATTACACATCTAGGATAAAGAAAGGCTGAATTCAATAATGAAAAGAAGGGGGAAAGCCTTTCCAGCAAGGCATAACATCCATTTTCATTTTAAAGAAAGCAAAAGTCAGAAAACCATAAAATAGAATAAGAAAAAGTAGAATTTCTAACTTACTAGGAGTTTTGTGAGCTTTCCTTTGGCTTGATGGTTTTGAGGGATCTACTCTTGTTTGCAACAAGAGTGGCCACCAATTCTTTTGAAGAGGAAATGGTCAAAAACAAATGAATTATCAATGAATTCACTGTTTTTGGCTCCGGGGAGGAGGAGTAGAGTAACAGTGCATAAAACACTATTAACCATTTACAAAGGGGGAGGCTTCATTTAAAGGAAAAAGTGAGCCTCTAACCAAGCAAATTGATTCTAGAATTTTCCAGATCAATTTGGTCAATTTTTGACCATTTTTAGGTCAGTTTAGCTTACTTTTTGGATCTAGTTGAAGTAAGAGAGAGGAGAGCTGTAAATATCTCATTATTTGTGAGTTTAAAACTCAACCATACATGTGAAATAGGTGCCTCCTTCATGAGGGAAATTCCCCACACTGAGGTGTCAAAAATGCATCATTTCTTCTAAATGTCTCTTCTTTTTTAACTAATAACCTTGTCCTTAGTCCACTCTTCATCTTATGTGAGCATTTACTCATTTTTTGGGAGATTTTCTTTTATTCTTCCATTTATCTCCTCCCTACATTTGGATTAATCTAATTGGTCCATAGGAACCTTAATTCAAAAATTTCAGAAAATCTGGACCCTTAGGCTAAGGTCCTTTTTACCTGATTTTCAATCTATTCAAATTGCACATTGGAAATTTCTTTTTGAATATCTATCTCAGGGGAAACCATTTTAGACACTAGGAGGATTTTTATATCCAAAAATATCTCAATTTTGAATTACCTCCCTCTAGATATTTTCTCTCTCTAAGTCAAAACAGGGTAAAACTGGAGCTGATTTCATTTCACGATTTTGTTATTTTTGTATTATTTTCATATCTCATCACAATGATTAGCATGTTTGGCAGAGCTTTCAATATCTAGTTATAATGCATGCATTGTATGTGGGCCTGGATTAGAGGCTCGATACTCAACAGCTTTGAGGAAGGTTTTCCATGAAGGCCACAAAAAGTATCTCCCTGACAACCATGAGTTACGAGAGAGATTTCTAGGGAGGCCTCCTCGTGTGCTAATGCCAAGTGATTGGAGGAGGGCATGGGAAGTGGATACAAGTTGTTCACCCCCGGAATGAAGCGGCTATCTATCTTCCATCTACTCCCATACTAGAGTGATCATCTTGACCCTATGCACATTTTCAAGAACATAGCCGATATGCTTTGGAAAACCGTCATAGGTGCTAAAGGGATGATCTATAAGAGGTAGATTGCATGCATCACTTATGGAAAACCGTCATAGGTGCTAAAGGGATGATCTATAAGAGGTAGATTGTATGCATCACTTATGGACACACGGAGTAGAATGATTCTCCCTAGAGCACCTTGGGTCTAACCAAAGAAGAGTAGTGGCATTTAAAGAAGTGCATCAGTGAGTTTCATACTCCCACTAGTAGTTGTATGCATTGCTTGAAGGGAGAATTCACAAAGGATGAAGATATTAGTGGCTTTAAGTCTCATGAGATGACTGGCACAAAAGCTTACAGTTTGTGCTCGCAATAGACATTAAGGATTGCCTCAGTGAAGATATAAGAGTGACAATATACAAGATTAGTGCAATGGTACGGTCAATATCAAGTAAGGAGCTTAGAAGAAATACGTTGGAAGTATCTCGTCTAAAATCCATTGAAGAAGTACAATGGCAGAGAAATTCTTTCCAACAAGTTTTCTGACCATTCAATTGCACCTACTTGTTCATGTGGTTGACGAGGTTGCTATAGTAGCAGGTGTTGTTCATAACCAATGGATGTTTTTCCTCGAGAGATTTATGCAGATACTGAAAGGTTTTGTTCATCAAAAAGCTCACCCTAAGTGTAGTATGGCAATGGGATGGCTTGTTCAATAATCTCTTGTATACATACTATAGTTTCTTAGTATGTCACGCACACAGGGATTTAATATTCACGTGATCACAAGATTTTTTGTGATAATAACACATGTGAACAAGTTATTCACATGTTCTCATGTTACCGTTCACAAAACAACAGGTCACTTGCCATTTGGGAATCCCTTAAAAGCTTGGCTACACATGGGAATAAGCTATTCACATGTTCTCATGTTACCATCTTCACATAATAGCAGGTCAGTGGCCACCTAAGAAGATTTTTTATGCCCGACAAAGATAATTTTTTTAGGCCCTTGTGAAAGCTTTGTGAATATAATATGTGATCACAAGATTTTTTGTGTTATTAACATATGTTATTAACATGTTCACATGTTTTCATTTACGTCAGTGAAATCCCTGCAGGCCCATATATGCCACAATTGTGGACACAAGAAGAGGATGATCAATTCTTTGGAGAAGAGTCTCAAGGACAAGGGGTTCAGAGAATAATGGATGTGGCATTGCGAGAGAAGATTAATAAATTTTGCATCCTCAAGTCAAGTGCTATGGAGAAATGGATCGAGAGGTATAATCTAGCAAAGAGGGAAAGAGACTGAGATTGTTTGAATTTTAGAAAGAGTTGAACAACTAGAGCATTACCATACCTAGCTTCACTCACTAAACTTCTAGAATTTTCAAACACAGTGGCGAGGTTATAAGCAACGACGAGGGGAAACTTGCATATGGTTGTGATTATCATGTAAGTGAGTTTTTATATGTACACAAGAAACCATAAGACATAGTCTTGTATAAGTCTTTATTCTTGATACAATTTCATGATCTTCTTTTGCTTGTAGTATCACAATTTTGGTGAACTTTGGTTATGCGGTCATCACTTTTAAGTGGAGTGAATAGATAAGAAGAGAACAACATTTGATTACGGTGTCAAAGTGAATTTCATGCAAGAAAGTCATTCAAGTGCAAGTGGTCTAAGTAGTGAAGTTGGAATGCTTGATTACTGTGGAACGATGCAAGACATTATGAAGGTTGGTTCAAAAAGTTTTCTATGTTCATTTTTTATGTGAAGTGGTTCAAGGTAGTGACTCAAGGACCACAAGCAACCATGCGCAAAGAGATAAGAGCAGATTTGTTCAAGTAGACTCCACAAAGATATGGAAAAACCAAAGGGACACATTTGTGCTACCAGAGAATTGTGAGTAGGTCGCCTTCAAGGTGGGGGCCCGAGAGATCATAGATGGTTGTTTGTAATCCAAATTGATCCACGAAGTAAAAAATATTTGAAAATATGGAAATATCAGATGAAGTAGAGGTTGAGTAACCGACTCAAGAAGTACAAGAAATAGATAGTGATCCCGTTGAACCACTAGAAGAAGGATCAAATGAAGGTATAGTAATTCAACAATTACTAGCACTTGAACCAGAAGAAAACACAAAAAATAATCCAAAATTTGAAGAAAAAACAAAAGAACAACTTTCAACACAACCACCTCTAATGCGTGAAATAAAAGAGAACGATATGGAGACTACACCCATTGACGAAGATGCAGATGGAGATGTATTTCTGGGAATAGATGTATTGAGAGCCATGGATCTAGCTAAGGATGAGAGAGTCGATGATGAGCTATAACATCTTATTTCAATTTTATTTACAAATTAATACTTGGTTTTTATGAATGTTTTCTTTTTTTGCACACTTGATTTTTTTAAGAAGTCACACAAAAAAAAAAATTAACTTTCGACGTTACTTTTGGCCTATTATTTTCGACAGTCATTTTGACATTTTTTCCTAATGTTTATATTGACGCGTATTTCAACAGTGTGACCACCGTCAAAACTAGGCGTCAAAAATGGGTCATCCTGTAGTAGTGAATCACCCATTTCCATGTTTCCCACCAGCTTCCCTACCCCTCTCACTTCCACTTTGCTTACCCCTCTCCCGTCCACTTTGCCTACTCCTTGTCCTTCTACTCCTACAACACCATGGCCTACTCCTATCCCCTCAAAATAACACACCCTGCTCACATCCATAGTGCTATCTCCCGAGCATGCCATAGCCTCATGATGCCACTCAAGTGGTGATAGTTCGAGGGCTTCTCAAAGCCATTGACAGTCTAGTAGTGGGGTAGGTGGGTGTGGCAGATACTTTGGAACAGGTGAATGATCACCTTCACCTATGGTGATAGACAAGGTTCCTAAGGATAGTATGGTTTATTATACTCTTGATGAAGAGGGCATGTCTTTTAGGGATGAGATAGGGTGGAGGGCTTATCATAACCTCCATCAAGTAGTCAATCAAACCTATAAACATGCTTTCAAATAGTGGTTGAGAAAAAGGATAAAGACTTCACATATGTGGTGCAATGCATGTATGAGCGGTTCTCGAATCCAACACATGCATTTTTTTTTACCAATGGGCTAGGGATTGCATCATAAAGATATTTAATAATAAGAGGTCTTGCACAAGGAGGTGCGTTAGAGAGGGAAACCAAATGCTAGCCAATTACTCGGTTAATAAGTAGAAGAAGGCAAAGAAAGAAGCTAGGGAGGGTTCTCGATACCCTTAGCAAAACACAACACATGTGAGTCAATTGCAAAAGTATCGTGTGGCAGAGTATGGTTTTAGAGGAAAGGTAACTTGGCTTGCACGATTTGTAAGTGTCTTCTTACGTATGCATCACTAAGTTTAGTTCATTTCTCCTCATAAATTTCATATCTTAAGCATGTTATACTTTCTTGTAGAAAAGGGTAGTAGTAGGTCACGTCTCGACTGCTCATCAGGAGAATAGGTACCGCAAGTATCACAATGAAGTCAAGACTTGGGAGTGACTGAAATAAGAGGGAGTAGTCACTGATGCTAATATCCAAAAAGCTCGTAGAAACTATGACTTTGTGAGTAGTCCATTATTTGAACTTCAATTTCAATTATCATCAAAGTCTCAATTCCTATGTTAAGTTTCATCTTTAGTACTAACTTTTTTGCATTGTTTCATTATTAAATGCAAGAAGACAATGTTGAAGAAGATGTGGTGCATGTGGTGGTGAAGGCGGTGGAGAAAACTATTATGGCAAGGATGATCTTGAAGATGAAGATGAAGATAATTTAAATTAATTAGTTTTCTTATTACTCAGCTTTTTAGTTTTTTTAAAATCCATTTTGGACTCAAAATTTTCGGGGATGGAGAATATGCAATATTATGACATTTGCCAAGTATTATAAAACTCACGTGTATGAATTACAATTATATGTTAAAAAAACGAGGACAAAATGGGAGAGATGTGGGGACACATCTCTCCCATTCTGTCCCCATTTTGTTTGTTGCAGATTGCAGTGTGGCTATAGCCATGGCTATGCACACGACTATTGTCACAGCTACTACGTGGCTACAGTTGTGTGTCCCTAGTCATGTGCATAGCTGTGTGCCTATAGCCATGTGAGAGACTTTTATTATCGCATGGTTTTGAATGTGCTATGATCCGGTGTGTTGTTGTGGATCCAAAATGAAAGTTGGCTCGAGGCAAGAGCAACAAGAAAACATCTAGAAACATACAACAATGTTGTCTACAATCCAAGGTGTATCATCCTACTTTTTCAATAAATCGTAATACATCTCTAAGACCAATGTAACAAGCAGGGCCTACTCTTTTGACTAGTTCTAAATTTCTTATCCCAATGACAATGAGGAAGATAATATATTTAAGATGCTAAACAATTATTTCAAAATATATTTCCAGTAATCCTCAGGTTACTTTGGAGAGCATAGCAACTCATATTGATTCAAAACTTGAACAAGGTGAATTCATCAACATATTTAGAGAAACTACCTATCAACATCAGTAGCCCTAGCCTCCCCTATCACATCATGTTCTTCCTCTTATAAAAAGTGATCTAATAAAGCAAATATAATTCTTCAATTTTTAAAATAAAAAAAAATACTATAGATGTAAAAAAATTATATATTCTACCTGCAATTCATCTCTATCCTCTCTCATAAAGCTTCATTCCATTAATGCCTGCAATGGGTCTCTCTCCTCTCTCAAGCTGCATCGCTATATTATGTAAAGGAAGAGTTTCACAAGATTGCTACGTGGTAGCATGGTAAGAATTTGGAAGTATTTGGAGGTTCCTACCCATCGAAGACGGGTGAGGTTACTTGTTCAATTATTGGTCAATGGTTCTTCTCGGGTGGCAATGACGACGCATCTCTCCTCTAAATTCCAGTATTGTAATTCTTTCCCTAAGACACAAGGTAGTTAAAAATTGAATCTTAAAACTTAAATAGCAAAATACATTGTTAGTAATCAAAGTTACAAACTATGAGCGATATAGCTGTGACAGCCTCTAGCACCATATTAGATAATTTGGGAAAAAACCCATTCCCATTTGAAAAATGGGATCATGGTGAACTTGTCCAAAATTTTGTCAAAACCCCCTCATGTGACATATCATTGGAAAGATCTTGAAGAGTAGAATCTAGATCTATAATCTCCGACAAATTTGGAGTTGGCATGTTTAAGATATATCTAAAATCAAATGGAGTTATTGATTCCCAAAATGTGAGATTTTTCCCTAATTATCTAATATTGACTGCAAAGCGATAGCGATTAACTCTCGTTCAAGTGACTGCAAAGCGATAGCGAAACACTCTACAACAAAAACAAAAAATAAAAATGGAGCTCCTGATTGAAGAAGAAAAAAAAGAAATACAGGAATATAAGGAATTGTATGTTTTCTTTCCTATATATGCTGCCAAAGCAAAAAAATAAACAGGAATGTGAAATGTTTTCTTTTCGTTACAAACAAAGGCAAGCTGGCAATGCAAAGTACAATCAATAAGTTTTCAAAAAACAGAACAAACAGGGTTTTTCGAACACAGAATTTGTAGCTCGCTTCTAGCCGGGTGTCAGTAGTATCCTATTTAGAGTCTCCTGATACACCGAAAATCTGCCCGCTTATCTATCCATGCTACATTATAACTTGCAGAGTAGAGCGTTTTATTAGACGGGAGAATAGAGACCGGGTGTCAAAGGAATGACTGCATGCTGCTGAAATCCAGTGCCGTAATTGATCAAATACATCTCTAAGGATGCAAGTAGGAGGGCGATTGAGGCTGCGAGAAGCAGCGAAGCAAGCCGGAACGCTCGGCGGGCATGCGAGACTGCGGCGACGGAGCCAGAATTAACGGGAGAAGAGAGCGGTAGAAGGCCGTCAGCTGCGGCGAGAATGCTGGCGAGGGAGAGGAGGAAAGAGAGGCACTTTAGCATCCAGGTAAAGCCGCTTGATTGGCCTTCGGACGAAGGAGAATTCAGCGTGAGCTGGTCGAAGCTCGGGCGCAGTACCGCCCACCACCGCATGCGGCATGTGGGTGCTTCTCTCTGGTTTTGCACTTCCAAAACCATGGCACTCTTTGAATGAGAAGTGAATGGCGCACAAACGTTATAAGCCTCTTGATTAGATTGCAAATCAAGCTGCCCGGGTCGAGACGCTATCGAGACTCTTTACCATACAAGCGTAACCCACACGCCTGACCAAAACCTTACAATTCTAAGATGTTTTCTCCGCTTCTAGAACCCCTGACGCTAACAAAAAGTGCCCGGATGAAGATAAAATTGAGTTTCTTACAACCCAAAAGTGCCCGGATGAAGATAAAATTGAGTTTCTTGCAACTTGGGTTGTGCTCGCGCTTACAAAGTTGGCCGGATCGAGACAAAGTTGAGTCTCTTGCAACTTGGGTTGTGCTCACGCTTACAAAGTTGGCCGGATCGAGACAAAGTTGAGTCTCTCGCAACTTGCAGGGTGTTGTGCTGTCTCTAACGAGACAAAGTTGAGTCTCTCGCAACTTGCAGGGTGTTGTGCTGTCTCTAACGAGACAAAGCCGTGTTTCTTCAAAGTTGGGTTGTACCACGGTCATGACACTCTACCGTCACACATACTCCCACTGCTGTGGCTGAATTTGAAACATGACCCAAAAAATTTAGTTGAGATCAAACCTCCACTGTGACATGTTCATAAGTTTCATTTGAAGGGCTCGTATCAAACCTCCGTAGGAAGGCCCAAACCTTGGCTTTTCCTCAACACTTCTCCAACCCTCAACCCTTACAAGTACTATAGAGCCCTCAAAACACTATAGTGGCACATACCCATGTGACAAGTAACCCTTAACCCTTACAAAGTTGAAGTTCAATCAACAAGTTGAGCCTCTTGTTACTTGGGTGCTACGTCAGTATCATGATGCATGCCCGTGTGACCTTAAATTTGAAGGGCGATCACAGTATAAATTTGGTAACCACTTTGGAACCAAACGACTAAAAAGTTACAAATTGTAATCTAATTTAGATTGATGATTACCATTTGGTAACTTTGCACTAGTAAAAAAATACCAAACGATAACTCACCTTTTAAGAAAAATTACCATTAGGGTTGTTTATAAGTCTATATTCATGACTTGAGGCTCACCAAGTAAAAATCACTATAATATCTTGCTATTATTTCCCAAGTTCCCTAAATAATTGATAGAAATAGCTTTAATTTTTTGAAACTCAATACAACATCTAGCATGTATGAAAGAAATGAAGAGATCTTTGGTAACTTTAAGATCTAGAAAATTACCACATTGTAACTCTAAATTTGGAATATGTTCCAATGGTAATTTTATGAAAATCTCAAATTTATACCTTGAGGGTAACACTTGAAGGGCTCAGTACTTGGTAGTCGGTATCACGACACATGCCCGTGTGACCTTAAATTCGAAGGGTAATACTTGAAGGCTCAATGACATCCATAGAAGGGCTATGCATAGTGCTGTTTTTTCCACACCGTGACCTTTCCTCTCGAGTTCTAGAACCCTTAGTCGTTACAAGCACTATCATGACATACGCTCGTGTGATTTAATAGGAAGGGTGACCCAAAATTTTTATTTGAAGGGCTGGTAGGAAACCTCCATGCCTATGTAAATGGATAGTAAAGGCATAGTGCTATTTTTTTCCGAATCTCCATTGGAATTCAACCCCCCTTTTTGTTAGCCTCCCTTGAGGGTGTATAGTGCTATTTTTTTATAAATCTCGACGTTTCATTTTACCCTTCTTGCGAAGGATTTACCTCCCTTCCTTTCATGGCCGCCTTCAAATTATAGGCCTGGTGCCATGGTCAAGACGCTATCGAGACACATGACCATGTCCCTGTACCAAGACTCTGAAACTGCTTCACACACTACATTGTGGTGGTCGGATGCATAGGTGCACCAAGGGTTTGAGTGCGTGTAGCATTGACAAGTTCTCAACGAGGCTGCTTGACTGTCAGGTTCCCAACAGCAGCTTCATTCCTGGCGCAATCTCGCTATGGAGAGGTTCGACGTGCCCATTTCAAATATTCAGAATCTTTCCAATCCCTCGGACGATGTGAGTGTGCATATTCAGCACGAGACGGCGACGTCGGATGATGAGCCCGTCGAGCTTCTATGCCGGATGTTGTGTGATGGACGTACGGCGGATGCGGAGGAGCTCTTCCGGCGTAATGAGCGTTTTTTCAATGGCGATCAACGTTGGATTCACCGGGCTGTGTTTGCAGTTCGGAATGCGCATCCGGGAACACCCAACATGTTCGCTCCCTGGATCATTGGCGATACACTCTACAAATCTGCATAGTAAACATCTCATTGAACTCTGACTTCGTTTTATATAGAATTAGTTCGGTTGCAGGTTTCTAATCTGGTCTTTTCTTGCTATTCCTCAGCTACCCAGCGGATGTCCGGTGGTGGCAGGGATTGACCGAACGGCACGTACCGCCAGTATTTCTGGCGGTGCACGCCAGGAGGATTGACGTAGCAAACTTCATCGTGCAGCACGGCGAGGGGGATGTCTTGAACCAGCAGGGCGTCGCCTCGGGTTGGACAGGTTTACATTGGGCAGTGAGGTTAGGCCGGCCGGAGATCGTGAACCTGCTCATGGATTTTGGTGCGAGGCTAAATGTCAGCTTGGAAGATCCACGAGGAAATTCACCACTCGATTACGCGGAGGGCAGCACTCTTCGAGCACTGCTTAACAGGCCGGACGTCATCGACAAGATCCTTGCCAAGCTCGAGGAGGCAGAACTGCGAAGGCTGACCGACTCCCTGGCTGGCGTACAAGCGTTGGCAGGGATCATTGTGCAGGTGACATTTTCAGGCGTCTCCGGCGGCAGTGGGTGTGTAGGAATTAATGCTATAATGCCCGCATGTGTGTGAACGCATGTGAGCAATGAACGGACACACGAGAGGCACAACTCAATAACTATAAATAAATGTACTCTCTCATTAATAAAAAAAAAAACGATTCACAACTCTGAGCGCGTCTCCTTCCTCCTCTCCCTCTCGCTCTCGTGTATGCTGCAGCCATGGCAACACCAGCATGGCTGTAGCATCTTCTCCTTCTAATTCTACATGGTATCATCGCCTTCCCTCCTGGAGTGCCTGTGTGGGCCTTCTCTGCTTCCCAGAAACGAACCAGAGATTCATTCTCTCACCAACTTCGCTGCTCTCTCACAAACCTTCAGCATCGCCACCAACTGCTATCGCCTCCTCCTGGTGCGCCTGTGTGGGCTCGGTACCTAGCGTTGACGCCCACGCTAGCCTGCGCAGCATCCCATTCCTTTCTGCGCGCTCTTGTTCGCCTGCTCCAAACCGCCAAAGCGCCTCTGCCATCGTTGGCGTTGCCCACCATAGCATGCAGCTGTGTGATTTTTATTTTCTTTTTTCCAGTTTTTTTTCGAAAAGCTGCCTCTGCCACCGCTCGTTGTGCAGCCCACCTGGGTTTCCATGTTTTTGCCTCCTCCACCTTGCAGCGACTCTCCCTCTCCTGAAGGCTTGTGGAGCCCGACCACGTCGTCACAAGGTGAAGCCGGCTGCCAATTTTATTTATTAAAAAAAAACAATAACCAACAACTAACAATAACTTTTTTTTTATTTTTATTTTTATACAATAACTTTAACATAGATAACTTTAACCTAGATAATTTTATTAACTATACTAAACCGTTAAAAAAAAAACTATCAATAACTATAAACTTTATTTTATTTCATTTTTTAAAAAAAACCCACAATACTTAAAAATCAATATTTTTTTTTATGAACAACCAATTAACACAAATCAATAATAACAATAAACTTTAAAAAAAGTTAATATTTTATTTACAAGCAATAAAACAATAATTTTATTTAATAATTTACTCAACATCACGAACATGCCTAAACATTCAGGCTATTCGTGAGCGCAAACATGCCTACTCTTTCAGGCTATTTGCGTGCACACATGACATTTTATACAAAAATGATAACAAATAATAATAATAATAATAATTAAAAGAAACAAACAAACAAATAAACAACACAAATGGGCAAAGACCCACAAAAAGGCAAAGACCCACAAAAAAGCAAAGACCTACCAATGGGCAGTGACCCGTAAAAGGACCCAAAGATGTCCGTCCTACAATGGACACTAATATAAGACCTGGGCAAACAAATGACCAAAAAATAATAATAATAAAAAACAAAACATAAAAAACAAACAAATAAATAAAAAGTTAGCCCAAAGAGGCATCAACCCGTTGGAGTGTTGGCCACACCCACGAGGTATGATATTAAAACAAAATTATGGGTGATATAATCGTCCACCCTAAGCGCCCAAAGTGGCATGAAACAACTATGCCCAAAGAGGCAAATTGAGCCCATTGGAGTGTCTACAACATCCATGAGGCCAAAATTAAACATTGGTCTTCGACAAGCTGAAAACGAATCAGCCTCTGAGCGATGAGACAAATTAAACTTAATTGTACATACACACTTGTAAATAACATCGTTTCACATCTATATTTATGATAACTCAACTCATACTCATATATTCATTTCCTTTTGACATGTACAAATGCAACTACATTTCATTCCCTTTATGTGCTTGAGGGGGAGAGCTCAATGGATGGTTCAAGCTCACAAAGAGAATCAAAAGTGTTGCGGCTATAAAGCATCACCGACATCATTATTTCCAATAGAGTACCTAAAGTTGTCTTCGTCATCATCAACATCGACATCAACACTCATATACTTTTTAACCTTGTTCACCACATTCAATTGTTCACTCATGATGTAAACAAAATATATCATGTCTCAAGCATTCACAATACATACATCACTAGACACATAGCATGCTCTCACTTACCCTTATGCGGACATTCGCATTAAGGGGGAGTGTAGGAATTAATGCTATAATGCCCGCATGTGTGTGAACGCATGTGAGCAATGAACGGACACACGAAGAGGCACAACTCAATAACTATAAATAAATGTACTCTCTCATTAATAAAAAAAAAAACGATTCACAACTCTGAGCGCGTCTCCTTCCTCCTCTCCCTCTGGCTCTCGTGTATGCTGCAGCCATGGCAACACCAGCATGGCTGTAGCATCTTCTCCTTCTAATTCTACAGGGTGGGTCTTCAACTTTATGGCCTTCGTGTTTGCAATGGCAGCCTCCCTCGCCGCTGTGGCGAACCGTCTCCCGACGCAGCCCGCGGAGCGAGCTAGAGTCGTTGTGCTCCAGATGGCTGGCGTTTTGCTGGCTGTGTCCGTTGCCTGCGCCCTTGTTGCATTCGGGATGAGCCAGTTACTAGACATGGGAGATTACAAGGCCGATACCATCGTCCCCGTGGGCGTTGCCGTAGCTGCATGCACTGTGATGCTATTGTGTTTCCTCGCACGCCTGCTATCCGCATATAAAGAGGCGCCATGAAACATATATGAAAGGGTTTTCTCAACTGTAAATACCTGTAAATAACTGTAAAATCAGGCGCCAGGGGAAAGAAACACATGGAAGGGTTCACCCACCTGCTGTCAATAACTGTCAATAGCAGCCCTACAGCTAGCACTGGGATGACTGTAAATAACTGTAACAGAAGCCCTGTATCCCGCAATTGCAAGGACTACACAGACAACTACGACTCCTGCAAATTCTATATGGAAATACATGATTCTTATTTTACCTGTAAATAACAGTCCTATAGCTAGCACTTGGATGACTGAAAATAACTGTAATAAGAAGCCCTGTATCCCTCAAGTGCAAGGACTACACAGACAACTACGATTCACGCAAAACCTGCAAACTATAGATTCAAGCTTCAAGATTCTTACGTCACCTATAGAATTTGTTGTTCTCAATTTCAAAACAGCTTGCAAGTTTTGATGCGTTTTACTTAGTTGAAATTAATCTAAAAGATCTAAATTACGTTAAATTTTGAAGTGACAAGTTTGAGGAGGCCATCATCAACGGGATTTTGACTGAGATCGATAGAATAACTGTTTGCATCTCCTTCTTACAAGACTAGAGAATATACATGGTTGTCGGCTTCTTTTTATGGAGCGACCCCAAAAGAGGCTTGTGCTTTGCCACGTGGACACTCTTCTGCGTGTTTTGGAATACCTCGATTGGCATGAGAACAATTTACCTTTTTTAAGATAGGGTCAGCAGAGCCTGTAGGAGGAGTATATGATGCGTCTTCTTTCTCTTCTATTGCTCTAGGACCTTCGTCTGTAGAAACTATTTGATCGTTGTCTGTATCAGAGGCTTTATTTGCGGGGATTGCACCACCATCAGAGGCTATAGTATTATTAGGTGTGTCATCTACATCACTGGTGCCCGTGTTGTCTGCATGATTTGGGGAAAAAGTAGCTGTGGATGTGATGAGATCTACATTGCCAGGCTGAACATGGGCTTCGGCTGATAGCTTTGCATGCTGGACTTCAGAGCTAGCACGGCGTAGGTATGCAGCATCTTCTTCTGCACAGATGGCGAGGTCTTCTTGTTCTTCTGCATCGCTTGCCTTTAACCCCTTTGTGTGTAGGGCTAATTCATATTCTTCTCGAGAGGCAACATGTGCTTCTTCCCAAGTGGCAAGGGCTTCGTCATCATCTGCTGTTGCACCTTAATCACAGTCTTCAGGCTGAGAGAGGCAAGAAACGCATTGATGATTGGCATTGCTTCATCGGCTTCCTCTTCTTCTTCTGGCGTAGCACAGGTCCCTGGATGTTGCTGGACGTCTGATACCATGAGGAGGCCATGAGGCCTCAATAGATTAAGCATACTTAACTAATCAGTAAACAGAGACATGAATAAAACAGAGAACAAAGTGAGAGAGAGAGAGACAAGATAGGCGAATAGATACGATTGTGTATTTTTTTTGTTGATTACATGCTAATTTTATAACTGCTTTTGGTGCATGATTTGAGGGTTGTGTGTGTCACATGTGACTTTTGGATTCTCGAGGCTGTCAGTTGGCTTTACACCAACAAATTTTTCTCATGCCGAACACAAGATTAATGTTGGATTATATCTCGTCCGTCCCATGTAATGTCTCACCAAAGGAGTAGCATTGTTACCAGTTTGCTTATTGTACAAAGTTTGAAAATTTCATGATGAGGACACGGCGGGCATTCTTGATGAATACAACTTATACTCTCATAAGGTCAATGCGTTGTTTGAACCCTTACTACAGAAATTTCCGCTATCACTCCAAGTTCGTTGCATAGACAAGTGAATCGAGCTTCACCAAGTCCCTTCATAAGAATGTCTGCAACCATTTGATCAGTTGGAAAATATTTAACCATAATAGATCCTTTGTTCACTTCATGGCAAACATAGTGATAATGAACAACAATATGTCTGGTTTTGCTATGCTGAACATAATCCTTTGGTGACGTAACCATATCAACTCACGAGCTGCCAATGACGCCGCTAGATATTCTGCTTTTGTAGTTGAAACTGCAACACAACGTTGTTTCTTGCTTGTCCAAGAAACCAAGCATCCATTGGCAAAAAATAAATTTCCACTTGTAGATCTCATTGAAGAATGAGAACTTGCCCAATCAGCATCACAATAACCAACTAAGCATAAAGGTGAAGAGTGAGATGAAGATGCCTGCTGTCGACGATAGAGGAGGCCATGATCTTTAGTGCCCTTTAAATACTTCAAAGCACGCTTTGCTTTAATCCAATTGCCGTGAGAACGCTGAGCAATATATTTGAAAAGATGCAGGGGAGAAGAGAGCTTGAGCTCTTGTAAGCACATACACACTCACAAAACCCTAATAGAGAACACACAAGGTGAGAGGCTGAAAATCTTCTTCTTCTTTTCACAACACTCAACACTCCATATACAAAGATAAGAGTACATACCATATGAAAGGTACTCAACCAAATACATTAGGGTTCTCTATAGTGTGAACCCAACTAAATGAGCTGGCGCTATAACTATGCCAGTCTCCAGAATGGCTGTCACACAGTCTGTCATCCCACTGGCTGCATATCACCCATGATCTCACCAACCATGCCAGTGGTGTAAGTGTGGGGCCTATCCCCCAGGTAGGTCATCAGTGTCCACCGCCTCATTAGATGAGCTCGATATCTCAACACTCTTCCTCGAGCTCAACTCCATCTCATGTACACCAAGCGAAGCCTTGAATATGCGGAGCTTCTCTGTACCCAATGCTTTGGTGAAGATGTCAGCTACCTGATCCTGTGTGCTGACATAAACAAGGTCGAGGTCTCCTGCCAAGACCTTCTCTTTGACAAAATGGTAGTGGACCTCTATATGCTTCGTGCGAGCATAAAATAGTGGGTTCCTGGCCAACTGTATACTGCTAATGTTGTCACAAAAAATGACAACTTGTCTATCCACTAATAGACCCAAATCTGCAAGTAGCTTTTTCAACCAAGCTACCTCACATGCTGCCATAGCAACACCTCTCTACTCGACCTTTGTAGTACTGGATAGAGCAACCGTAGGCTGCTTCTTGCTGCTCCAAGTCCTCGGGGGGGGTCACATAGTAGGATGTGTAATATACTACGTGAGTTCAAAATAAGGGGTATTTTTAGTCCATGGATTTATAGTTTTTAATAAACAGAAGGGTTATATATCTATGTATCATATGTAGATTTACATTATGGGTTTTTTTAGTCCAAAAATTTCAGAAGTAGTCTTGTAGTCCTAGTTAAAAGCTTTTTCGTCTACCAGTCATTTGATTGTTGAAAGTAAAACTTTAAAGCCATCTATACTAGTCTTTAGCAATGATCCTTGGTCTTTAAACCTGCATTAAAGATGTCAATAACCACCCTCTAGAATTTGAATCTCTAGTCCGCTTGTCCCCTCAACGCAGGAACAGAGCGCACAAGGCCCTCATCCCATAGATAGAGAGCTCATCCCATATCTTTTACTATTCTTTTACTGTTTTTCAAGGAAGGAAGGGGGGGCTGGGGAAAAGAGAGATGCAGGGCACTCGTAATGTGCGCTCGTGTTGGAGAACGCAGAGAGAGAGAGAGAGAGAGAGAGAGAGAGAGAGAGAAGAGAGTGGGGGGAGGGGGGGTTTCTAAAGGCAACGCATGTGGTTTCAAATAGTAAATAAAGGAGCTCGTAAAGGAGGGGGGCGACGGTACTCTGCACTCTGGACCATAGCGCGAAGCTCTGCGGTGGTTTTTCTGTGCCGGTAAGAACCGAAGCCTGTCGGATCTCTCTCTCACTCTCAGGTCCGTGACTCGCCCCGCCTTCTGTGCCCATTGCCCACGAGGTCTCTCTCTCTCTCTCTCTGTCCCCCCCTTCAAGGCTCTCCCCAGTCTTTGAATCATTGAATGCTACATGTATACAATTTGTACATTCTCCGTTAGGGAATCCAGCTGTTCAGTCTGTACACCGCCTATGTAACAAGCTCTGCATAATTGTCCATAACTTCTGCATATTTATGAGAATCGTCTTAATATCAGTATATTTCTCTTTTCTTATGGTCTTTTTTAGATATCTAAGCTGGTCATTCATGGCTGCTAAGAATCGCATGAAAGTTTTGGATTATGGGTCTTCAGAGAAAAAGCTTCTTGGTTACATACGAGTTACGGCTGATTCCACATACAATGATTTACGAAAGGAGATTATAGCAGATGGGCTTGTCGATGGTTCTTTCACTTTCATTATTGATGATGACGATGATGGTGAAGCTTGTGCATTGAACCCAATACAAGAAGAGCGATGGCAAGTAGAGAATGCCAAAGTTGTAGGTATTAAGAGAGGCTTAAACACCAAAGTTGATGGAGCTCAGGATGAAGACAGACCTGCAAAGAGACAATGTGAAGATTTGGAGGAGTACATGGAAGATAAAGGCCTCAAAGAAAGCAATAAATTTGGTGGAAGTGAAGACAATATATGTGGCAGCCCGGAGTATGATTATAACATGCTAAAGAGCACATCCATTTCAATGTCCACACTACAAATGTGGCAGATACAATGTGAGAAGGTACGCAAGAAGTTGAAGGAGCAAAATCCATCGAGAGATGATAGGTTTGAGCTGAGTACGAAAGATCTCAATGGCAATGCTTTGATTCAAATATGGTGCCATGAATGTGGAACCTTTTATGGGTCAGGATACCTTAGAAAGCAATCAGCTTACTCATGTCTCTCTAACTTCATGCGAACCCATGTGTTAGAAAGTCAAGCTCATCAAAGAAAATATCTAGCTCATCGAGGGCTGAATGTGAATACAACAAATGGCTTCAAAGACGTAGGAGAAAGTGGTGAAGATCATAAGACTGCAATTTTGTTAGCGGTTGAGGAGATGCATGCTTTCAATAGCACTCATGAAGGCAAGTGCTCATCTTTTGAATGATAAACTTTCAATAATACATTTTCGAGATTTGTTAGATTTTGTTGAGCTACATTTTATTTCGGTTTTCAGCTACTCTTTCGAAAGTTTTTCTAAATGCATTTTGAACTTTACTGCCAATTGTGAGATGACTAATGTGTAAGCATTCTGGGTTCGAAATCTTACAGGATCTGATTTTCAGCTGATTGAGGCAACTTTACATGATTACAAGGATAAAAGCAGGGTAAGAGTTGTCTGCAGGTATGATAACAAATGGTTACACTTGTGTCCACGAAGACCAGATTTGCAAACTCTTCTTACCGAGCACATCAACTCCAAGTCTCATATTATGGTCGTGAACAAAACATCAGCAAGCCAATCACCCTACGGATTAGCAAGGACATTTGGACGGCCAAAGAAGCTTTTTGATGCAGATCATCGTCAAAAAATTATTGGGTTCTTTTCTCAAGCCGATTGAAAGTGGCACACCATCCCATTCAGAAACACCTTCTACTCGGAAAGGTGACTCGTATATGCTCTCTTCATGCAAATCAAATTTATTATGTTGGGGATTATGGCAAAGTACTGTGGCTTGTAAAGGGATTGAGATAGACATAAAACCTATGTTGCATGATTTAAAAATAGGAAGTGAGTGGTATCCAGAGCCGTACACAAAAGCTACTCTATATGATGGATGTAATGAAGTGAAAGTAGATGGGTGCTATAGACACAAAAATTGCTTTCGTATTTCAGCTTGTGGCAAGCCATTTGAGTCCTTTACTTGTGACAATTGCAAAAAAGTCCTCACTTGTCATGATTTTCGTATGAGAATTCAACGAGAAGCCACTGCTAAAGAAAAGAGAGGGGTCAGAAACACAGGTGGTGGAAGGAGATTAGACTATCTCAGTGGTGAAGAGCTAAAGAGCATTGCGCTTGAGTCAAAGTCAAAATTGAAAGAGGCAAAAAGAAAGTTGTGGTGGTTGAAAGCAAGGCTTGTTGTGCTTTCTGTGAGAATTAGGTCTCTCAAAGAAGCAAATATTGAATGCATCCATAGGAAAGATGTCCGACGCTTTTGCAATAACATAATTGAGGCCCATAGGCAAGGCAAATTCGGAGGTAAACCAGCCTTGTGGGACTTTTTTCAAGATGTTGCAAAGAATGCACTAAAAGCTAAGCAGGCACAAAGATTCTCTGAGTCCACAAAAACAATGTTTGAGGTCATAAAACTATGGGGTGGGCCACTCTTGCACGACTTTTTGAGTACTAACCTTGGAGGGCCATCCATGTCCACCACAAGAAGACAAGGCAAAAAGGCAACCCAATTTGTCTCTGGAGAGCATGAATACATTTTCAATGCGGTTGGGAAGATATACATGGATGCAAAAAGCAAACATGGAGTAACCTCATTGGTTCCCATCATCATTGTAGAAGATGAAACAACCATAAAACGTCGCATAAGGGAAGATAATCTCGACATGTAAATGGATTTTCCTTTCTTTTTGTCATTTAGAGAATGTATGCAAGAAAGAAGTAACTTTAAGTGGATTTGTGCTAATGCAGATGGAATGCAAAGGATGATACCCTTATTGGATTTTGTGGGAAAAAAGGAGAATATCATCAATGTTCTTCAAACGACATGATCATTGTGGGAGACGGATCAGAAGGCTATGAGAAGATAGTTGACGCTTTTCAGAACCATGTTGTGGGGAGCTATGCCAGGCTTCTCATGGTCAATCCTCTTCACGATAGCCTCCCTAGACTAGCTTTAATGGTACAAGCCACATGTAATCGCTTTGATATCATTTTTGTTAGAAACCAGTGGAATCTTGTGGAGAGGATATGGAATGCAAAGCTAAAGGATGTGATTGGACCGATAATTGGACATGCTTTAGATGGAGATAGCAGGCGTCGTAAGCTCATGCTCGAGGATTACCTTGGAAAGAGCCAAGACCAGTTCTTTATTGATTGGTGTGGCTGGAAGCTAAGAGGGAGAATGGTAGATGGTCATGTGTATGGTCTTCATGATCAAGACTTTGTACATGGTGGAAAGAAGCTTATTAGTCCGCTTGATAGTCCTACTCGACAACTTGCCATAGGAAAGGTTTGGATTACACTCAATCATGTTGCAATGGTTTACCATGCATTTTCAATTGATCAGCACAAACTTCAAGAGGGGGATATACAAAGAAATGATCGCCAAAATTGGGGGGCAGCTCAAAGGATTGCAAGCAGACAGGTGCAAAGTTGTCTAATGAAGCTTCAGAAGAAGGAGAGAAGCATGCAAGGGACAAGGGCATATTTGGAGATTGTCGCTGATTATATTGATATTTTTTTATCTTGATACTTAAATTTGAGGGAACGTGTGGTATTAGCAGCGAAGGTTACTTTCTTTTTCAAGCTTTGGAGGTTATGGATTCATCAGCATCCATCATACAGCTTGAAGCAAAATTTCATTAGTAAAGAGGCCTATACAGATATTCAGCTTTCTTGCCATTTTGTAGTACTTCTCATAAAGATGTTTCGAGACTTTTATCCATCTCTCAAGTGTCCATTACACCTCACAGGTTCAGATGCAGCTGAAATTTATTTTAGTAAGATCGGAGGCATGATTGGACAAGAAAGAGCCTTCGACTTTGGAGACCTCTTGCATAGTATCGATAGTTTGAACAAGATTGCTATGCACGAATGCAGTGTAGATGGGTTGACTTTTTCACGAGCTCATAAGAAACAAGAACATATTTGGAAGTGTTTGAATAAGCAAGAAGGAAGTTTAGAAGCAGATTTAGGTGACTATGAAGCGGTTTCCTCGGATGAAAAAATAGTGGATGCATTGAAAGAGGGCTTACAGAAAGCTCAAAACCTGTGTGAGCCATTGGGATTAAAACCTGCCAACAAAGGAGAGAGCTTGAAGTGGTGGTCACAACCTTGGGTGGATACAGAATCGATATGGTCAAAATTGGATGCTGATATGGGAGAAGCAGATGATTATGATGATTTTCAACAGCCAACAAAGGATGACCAGCAACTTCAAGGAGATCCGGATGAAAATGATGAGGTCATTACAGTTAGTGAGATACGACATGAAATTGATGGCATCTTAGATGAGGCAAATGACTCAAAGACAATCACAACGAGACAAAAGATTAACCCCACTGTAGAAGTTGATGGAAAGTATATCTTCAAATCTACATTGGCTAGCCAATTAAATGGGAATTCAACATTGTCAAAGGATCGATTAACAAGAGTAAGACAGGGTGTTTATTTTTCCCATGAATCAAAACAACAATCTTCAAGCAATGCGAATTTCTTTGGGATAGGTAGTGATTGTGCTGTCTATTTTGTGGATGACACACAAGGACAAGCAAGTACCAAGCATCTAAAGCGTAATGGGAAGCCCACAAGCTTGAACCAAATGGATGTATCTCAAGGCACGTGGTACTTGGGAAGAGTTCAAAAGATGAGGATGAAAGTGGGAGGTAGGTATGTGGACTATAAACGAAGCTTTGACTTGTCAAATCGGCCTCAAGGCATAGAAGTACAGCTTGGTTGGTATCAAAGAATTAAAGGATCACGGATGTTTACATATGACCTGACGGACTTGAATATGGTTGCCGTTGAGTCAATTATAGCATTGGCAAATTTGACGTACAATGTGTCGAGTGAAAAATAAAATCTTGATGAGAGTGATTATAAAATCTTCAATGACTTTGTTAAACATGTTGAGTAGCACTTACCTACAAAATTTTCAAAGAGGTATTGAAGTAAGTAATTGTTTTTTTCAGTAAGCTTTGTATTGCCTATTGCCATTATTTACGAATTTTGTTTCTTGCAGTGAATGGTCCTTCAAGGTAACAGTTGGCGGGAGTTTTGGTTATCCCATTTTGCGACTTCAATTTTGGAAATGTGTTGTCTTCAGATCAGTCATCTCGTAGATTGATCATTTTGGGATGCTCTATCGGCATGCTGTAAAGTTTTCGGAGTCATATAATCATGCATATTGTGTAACCAGTTCGACAATCCATACATATGAACATGTAAAAAGTGCACGCGGTTTTGGAGCATGTTGTTCTTCCTATTTATCTTGCTATCATTAATGAAGGCATCGTGTTCAATATAGTTTCAACTTTTTGATGCAATATTTTTGCTTCCAAGTATTTCTTTGATGAAATATGCTGGTTGTGAGGTGTGGTCTTCTCTTTGCCGATGTGAGATGTTGGTATGATGTGTTGTTGTGGAAGGATCTTAGCTTGTCAACTACCGAGTGTGCAGACCACACTCTTTAGCTGGTGGCTATCTAGAATTTTGCAGCAAATGTTCATGTATATTGTTGACGAAGTGTCTCAGCCACGAGACTTTTTAAATTGACAGGATGATCAAAGCAGCGTGCTGCCACATCCCAACATCCATTCAAGGACAATAGGCGATTTGTGGAGTCAGCTATGTGATACATTTGTTTATTGCAACTGCAGACGAGTAAAGACCAGATTCTTCCTCGCTTCATACAAGGTGCATACAGTCCTCCTTCACTTTGGGATACGCATGTGGAACACGGCACTTGTGACACATATTATTTTTGCTTTACTCGGGCCTTTCATGTATTTGGTGTTTGCATTAAGCTATTCAATACATATTTGTGTAATTAATTCCCTCTATGTTTTTTGTACTTTTGTATCCATTTGAGCATGCAAAGACTGTGTAACCTAGAAGGCTTCTATGCTTTTGTACTTGTTTAAGCATGCCCAGGCTTTGTTATGGTTCTAGCTAGTTGTGGAGAAAGGCATATGGTGAACTTGGTAGTGGTGTTTTTATTCTTTTTGTGCTCTTGTTTGTTTATTGAAGACCCAAATGATGCAAACTTTGAGATTTTGATCAAGCTTGTAATAAAAAATTTCTACCTAAGCCTATGTCGAGAAGAGATTTCTGAAAATTCTTGGATCTGTAGAGACAGTAAATCATCTAGTAAGACTTTGTTTGCTATTGAGGAGGTTAGAGGAAGAAGCAAGCCTTTTCATTCGAGTTTCATTCTTGGTACTATTGCCAACCACTGATCCTTCTTGCATTTTGGCACTCACAAGCAGAGCAGGATGGATCGTCCTTGTGAAAATGGATATGAGATGACTTATGATGGCAATCATAGCTTCCGACGTGAAAATAAGTTGAGCTTGTCCTATCATATTACTAGGGAGGACACACTACCCAATTCTCTATTACCTGATAGGAATTCTGACTCGTGCCAGTTCTCAGTACTCTAAGCAGAACAGATCCCTGAGATAACAAGTTTTCGACTTACTGAGAACTGAGGGACAGGTCTTGCTTCATACGTTGAGACTCATGTCATGGTTGAGACAGTTTATACTTAACAGTGCAGTGGCATGGAGCACTACAACAAGGCAAAGAGGGAGTTGGTCAGTAGTGTGAAAACATTGTATTTATGATGTGTTCGTTGGACACTAGCTATGGCTGCAATACACACTTCACCGACAGAGATAGTGACAAACACTTGGGGGATAATCACCCATACCCTCTTCAAACAATTAGAGCTCCTTCAGGGAGCCTTCAACTGGACGGGATAGAGATGTGAGGCCTTCAAATTTGGGGAGGGGTCTTTTCTCGATGCATGAAGCTGTCGTCCTTGGCAGTACTGGCCTCGTGCTTGGCTCTTGCCTCCTCCAGTACCTTCTGAGATAGCCTAGGAGTTGAGTAACGGGTTTTTCTGACGGTTGCTATATACTTGGTTACAGGTTTGGAAAGACTGTAAACTGCTCCAAAGATTACCCTGGTTTCATTGTTAACCGAACTCTCATGCCCATGATTAATGAAGCTTTCTATGCGCTTCATTGTGTCAGTAAGAGACAATGCATGATCATATTTCAATTTGAAAGTTACAGAAGGAGTGTCGATATCCATTGCTTGTTAAAATTTTAAATTTACAGAAAGGATTTTTTATTTGTTTTCAAAATTTACAAAAGGGGTATAAAAAGTAACCTAAAATTTTAAAAAAGGGATTTTTAAAGTACCCTATGAACGCACGTTATACACAAGACTACTATAAGGTGACCCCCCCGAGTCCAAGTCACAGCACCACTCCCCAAAGAAAACATGAAGCCACTAGTAGATCTTCTATCTAAGATACTACCAGCCCAATCAGCATCTGTGTACCCATGTACACATATCTCTTTCCCACTTTCATAAAATAGTCCACAATGCAAAGTAGACCTCACATACCTTATTATGCGTCTCAATGCATCCAAATGCGGCTTCCGAGGAACCTACATAAATTGACTCACCAACCCAACAACTAGCTCAAATCCGGCCTGGTGATAGCTTTCTACTATGCGCCTATACATAGTAGGATCCTCCAAAATATCTCCTGAGTCTGTACTCAACTTGCCATTCTCATCTAATGGCACTGAGATAGGCTTACAACCTGTCATACCATACTTGGACAACATGTCCAAGCCATACTGTCTCTGCAGTAATCCAATACCATGTGGTTACCTAATCACCTCAATGCCCAAGAAATATCTGAGCTCCCCCAAATCCTTCATCTCAAACTTCTGTCTGAGCAAGATCTTTACATCAAAGATCTCTTCATCATGGTCCCCCGTAATGATCAAGTCATCTACATAGATGACAACAAGCACAACCCCTCTATCACCATGTCTCACATACAGCGAGAAATCTGCATTGGCTACATAAAAGCCAATAGTATTCAGAAATCTTGTCAGGGCATGCTCTTGGTGCTTGTTTTAAGCCATACAAGGCTTTCTTCAACCTACAAACATGCTCGGGGTGACTCACATCCTCATAAGCAGGCGGCTGCAACATATACACCTCTTCCTGCAAATCACTATAAGGGATCGGGCTCATACCCGCGCTCCTAGCCGCTAAAAATGACTTATGGAAAAAAAGTAACGGGCCCGTGTATCAACGTGTGTAAGCTTGTAAAAGCGCGTGTATAGAAGCAATCAGACGCACTGATACAAGGGCGTACACACGCGTTTTGTCAGTTTAGCTGCGCTTAGACGCGCTGATACGAGGGTGTATACACGCATTTTGTCAGTTTAGCTGTGCTTATACACGCGCATTTCGCAGAGTATCCGCGTATATACACGCGACTTTTGCAGAGTTGACGCGTCTATACACGCGAACAGAGAGCCAAAAAAAAAACTAGAGAGTGCTATTTGGTACCTGAATGGTGTTCCAGCATTCCAGCACCCAATAGCACTGTCTGGATTTTTTTTTTGGTGCATTGCACCATCCACGAGGAAGATTTAAGACAAGAACGACATGAATGCATACATTGTCAATACACGATTCAAGACAGACATGAATGCAATACTATCAATTCACGATTCAATATTACTATCAAAATTTTATGTGTACACATATATACAAGGGAGTCCATATGTCAAAGTAGCCCATGGCTTCAGTTACAAAAATATATATACAACCACATTCTCAATATGGAATGTGATACTATAAGTCTGAGTACTACTCAGACCCAGATGATGACTTGCTACTCCCTCCATGATCAGATGAGCTCACATCGATCGAAATGTCCGATGAGTAGTGCTCACGCCACCCTCTGCAGTGGCGGTGGGTGGATCATCAATGGCAGGATCATCAGCAGGTGTAGCAGCAGCTTGTGCCTGTTCAAGTAATATATAGTATATAAGTATATATGCATGTAATTCAAAAAACCAAAATCATCCGTTTAGAGTTTTCAAGTACCTGTCGACCGTATGGTCTCATAGCCATCTCAAACTGCGCGTCCGTAATACGTCCCTCGGCTTTGAAGAGGGCCCACCTGTCACGTCTGCTATGCCAGCGAGCATACCAAGTATCGTGGGCTGTGGGCTTCCTCCCCATAACCTGTTGCGCTGTATCATAATCAACACAATTTGTAAGATTAAAACAATCATAGAATCGATGAATTAAGTAAACAATCAAATAAAGTGGCAAGATACGAACTCTGCCTCCCATGACTCGACGCCGCCAGATCCGAAATATGAAGATCCAATGGTCTCCATCTGGATCCGTCGTGCCTGCACATGCTGCCTGCTCTTCACGCCACCCTCTGCTCGTTTCTTTGCCTCCTTCCACTCGCGTTTGTGCGCAGTGGCAGGTTTCTCGGCATGATAGCCACCCGTAGCTACATTTAGCCCATCATCGTACGTGAGTTTCTTAAGGTGAGATCTTTTATTACTTAAGATCTCCCTTATTCGCGTCCTTTCCCATACATCCGAGAATGTCGCATGTGGGGGATTGGGATACCGACTATATACAACATCTATCACCTCCCTAACTAATCGGCTATTTTGATCTTTAAATCTAATAAAACAATTTCTATACAAGTTTGAAACTACCCCACGCATGTACTCCATTACCTCTTTCCCCCTCGCATCCATCACTACCCTGCCCCTATCCGTCATCACATCATAGTAGATCACTCCCTCCACCTCTCTCACCTCCTCCTCATCCTCACTGTCTCCTTTAACTCTTCTCCCTCTATCTCCTCTCTCACCGCGTGCCCTACTACCTCCCCCACCAAAGCACCCGCCGCATCCTCCACTCCCACTCTTCCTACTGCGGCGTTTGCTCTCCTCTTACTGCGGGTGGAGTCACGACTGGGGGATTGTCTCCGTGACTGTGGCTATGAGGTAGTACGTGATGGTGGCTGTTGTGAGCCCTGACGTGTGACGGTGCCTGGGAGGGTGTGCGTGAGTGTGTCTGGGACGGGGTATGTCTCCTCGGTGGGCGTGGAAGAGGAGAAGCTGCATGCCATCTCATCGGACTCGCAGGCATAGACGGCAGTGGAGTGACATGGATACTCGGGGGCGGGGTATAGATACCAGGCAATCCAGGAGGGGGATGGGCATACATGTACTCTGTAAGCTCAACTGGACCAGGATGGCGTCCAAAATGATTTAGCATCTCCATCATCCAAGTGCCGTATGCAAATGGATCGGATGAAGAACTTGGATCCATGAAGAATCTGCAAAAATAAAAGTATATACATGATTGCATCAAAGCACAAATGCAAGCTAGCACAAATGCACAATCATGTGTATACACCCGTCCAAAAATGCGTGTATATGCACATGAACGTTTGTGCAAACAGGATACACGCAGACATACACGCGTTCCTACACGCGACCTGCGGAAAATTTTTTTTGAAAGCGACCGACCTCCGACAAATCGTCCTTATAAAAAAAGCCCACTGTCACAATCGTTCACAAAAGTACTACCAGAGAAGGACGGGGAGACAATCGCATAAAGAAAAGAGACAAAGCATAAACAAATGGAAGGAAAGAGACAGGACAAAGGACAAACTGACTCACCTCTGAAAAAGTGAGTCTTCTTTTTGGCTGTTTCCTTCACCCGTGTGCTCTCCTTGTCTGCTCCTTGCACTTAGGTTTAGTGCTCTGTTGGAAGAGGCGACGACGAAGGAGAGGAAATCTTAGTTTGAAAATGTTTATTTGGAGAAGGCGGGTTATTTTAGGTATAGACATGTCGTCGTGTGTAACAGCGCGTGTATAATAAATCAGCCGCGTTTATACACGCGATTTTAAGGATGTAGCCGCATTTATACAAGAAGATTATCAGGATGTAGCCGCATTTATACATGCAATTTTAAGGATATAGACGCGCTGTTACACGACGCGATTTATAGAAATTTTTATACTTTCATTAAAAACTGATTATGATTTTGTGTTTGCTCTTTTGTACATAGGATGTCATCAACCTCCTCAAGCAGTTCTGGTGAGGATGAGACAATGCGTCATCGTAATGGCGATGTGTGGTTGGGACAAAGGATCAAGTGTGTATAATCGATGTCAAGGATGCATTGTACGATCGTGTCGAATTACCTTGAATCACATCTCCATGTATGGAGAATGGAATTAAACAAGTTTAGAGGTGAGTAGATGTAAATTGATAGTATTCAAATGACTCATGGTATCCAAATTAAATTAATGGAGTTGTAATATATATACTCTAATTGAAGCAGGATGCAATACCACACCCTAACATGGTGCCCTACGCGCGGCGAGAGCACGCAAAGCGTCGACGACGAGATGATGCTGGCGCTTCAGGATCTTTTGTCAGAGATGAGTGGGAAAGGGATGACAATAGCCCTGCACCCCACGAAGTTGTAGAAGAGGAAGTGTTTGATGATATGGTGCGGTATCTAAAACCCATGTCAGATCACCCTTCATTATACCTTGCAAAGTGAGCGTGCATGGTATAACGTACTATTCATTTATTTTTCAGATATGTTAGTTCCAAAACAATTGATCCAGCCACATTGGATGATGCGCATGTTATGGCAGTGGAGGTGGTTTGTTTGGTAGAGGAGACTTTTCCACGAACCATTCTGACAAGTCAACATCTCATTGTGCATTTAGTGGACAAAATTGTTTTATGTGGCACTATGCATGCACGTTGGATGTTCTTCCTAGAGCGCTTCATGAAGACCTTAAAAGACTTTGTGACACAAAGTGCAAGGCCCGAAGGAAGCATGGCCGAGGGTTGGTTGATACAAGAGTCTCTTGTATATATTTCAAAATTTCTTGGTCAGGTGGACAGCTCTTTGCCACGACTATGTAGCAAATGAAGAGGACTTGAGGATGACCTCTATTGTGCCTCAAGGAAAAGGACAGAGTAAAGTAATTGACAGAACATTGATTGATGATCTCAATTTCACTTGCATCCTTAATAGTGATGTGATGAGCAGATGGGTTACAAGATATGAGGATGCAAAGACAAAAAGGCAAGCAGAAAGAGCTCTCTTTCGGAGGCAACATGGCTCTCGTAAGGCGTACCCTAAGCATCTAGCAACACTTCCGAATGATATCCATGTTGATTGGTTGCATGAGGAAATGGAGAGAGCAGGGAGCGGCAAGGGGCTACATATCACGGTGGAAGAATGGGAGTATGCACGAGGATGCATGTTAAAGGTACATAGAACTAATGTTTTGCATTAGTTGTAAGTGATTTGATTTTAATATTTATTCACATTGCTTACACAAATATTGCTTCTATTTTGGTCCAGTGCACTATGTTCAATGCTATATGGTGTGAAGACAAGCATTTTCGAACATAAAGAATTGATGAAAAGAGGAATACACAAGATTGCGGTGTCATTAGTAGCTTTGAGGGAGCTAATGGAAAAATGGATGATTATTGTGGCATAATCCAAGACATATTTAGGCTTGACTTTCGTCGCTTCTTTGTGTATGTTTTGGATGTCAAATGGCAAATGAACGTGGTGGAAAAAGGGCCTAATGCAATGATAAAACGCCATGCAAGTGGCTATGTAACATGAAAATGAACTTCTTAGCAAGAGGATCAATCTTTGAGAATGCCAGAGTTTACTATCATGATTGCTTGGTGAAGTCACAATATTAGCTACATCATCTGTTAATGAAAGTTCAAATAGGTTAGCTCCAAGAGGCACACTTGCTATGGTATGTCCATCCTTCTCAAGTCGACATTGAGTATGGTAAAAACCAACAAATAAACCAAGATCCATAAGATGAGAAACTGATAAAAGATTGCATTGACGATGAGGAACATGTTAAACACCTCGCAAAATTCGAGTAAAGGAGTGTGTTCTCCCCAAGTAAGTATCACCAACACCCATAACTTGACATGGAGTATCATCAGCAAGATAAACCATCCTCTTGATTCGTAAATCATGATAACTGTGAAGCCATTGAGCTTGATATGTCATGTTACCAATGGCACCAAAATCCACTATAAATGTAGCACCATCATGAACAAGAAGCACTTGATCTAATGAAATATGGTGGTTAACACAATTCACCTTCTCTCGTGATCAATATCATCATAAGAGTTATCGATAGCATATTAAGCTTGATTACGTTTAGCATCATACTTTTTCTTTAGACACTGAGAAGTGGTATGATTTGTACAACCACAATATGTACATGTTGTAGGTGGACTTGTGGTTGATCTTTTGTTAGATCAAGAGAACCCATGTTCTTCATCATATAATCTAGTAAAACAATCAGATTCATCATGGCCTTTTTTTGTGATAATAATTGCAATACCTGCTAGAACCATACTGTCTCGTGATTAGATCGTTCTCCATGAGAAAAGTGTTTTCCACCACGAGGGAACCGTGAAAAGGGGTGCTTTTTGGAAGGAAGAAAAGCAGCCTCCTCAAAAGAATCTGAGTGACGTGTAAGAAGAGCATCTATAGAGAACTTTGTACGTCATTCATGATGCTGTGAATATTCAATAAGATATATGCAAGCACTATCAAAATCAGTACCATCTTTTTTAGAAAGAATATTGACACTAAAATCGTTATTTTCATCTTTGATAGTGTGAAGAAGTTGGGCAACAAGTTGAGGTCGTGTAATAGGAGCAGCAGCAGTAGCAAGTTGATTAATAATTTTTTTGAATAATTCAATATAAGAAGTCACAGAAGTAAAACTCACTACAACAGAATGAGGGTTTAGCAATGAAAATAGTAGCGCTTTTATAACTAGAAGGATATAGAGATGTTGGGCCCATTTTGCTGCTAAACACACTTGTATTTTTGCTGCAAGGTTCACTGCTCACAGCAACGAAAATAGTAGCATTATTACGCCTACTAGGCAGTGCTATAACGCTATTGGGTAGTGATATTTTGCTACCCGGCAGCAATATATCATTGTTATTTATGCTGCTGTCAACAGCAAATGTACTGCATAATAAAAAAAGCTAGGGCAAACTCGGGAGTCTACACAGGACTCCCCAGTCTGTCATCCCAGTTCCTTTTTTTAATAAAGACACAATAACACTAACACAACTTCACATCATCATGGATAAGTGTGATGTAAAACTTGACAAATACAAAAAAAAAAGGGACAATTGAAATTCATGACTTTAGGAATGTCGAAATTCAATTACAATACTTGGCAGAACTATATGTGTATGATTCCAAAAAACTCATATACAAGATAAAGCGTAATGAAAATCTATGGAACTAGGGACTACATTGAGGGGGTCTACATCTCATGCATTACGATTATTATTGTTCCTTGCAGCTCATCTCCCTTTCGCTTCTCATATTTCCATTGCTTGTTGCTTGGACATTAGCACCACCATTTATAGTTACATGATCTTAAACCTCTTTGTTTTTTATTTTCACTTGTGTTAGTTTTATTGTGCCTAGGTTGCTACCGGCATGCATCGGTAGTACATGCATGCCTAGGTAGCTATCGCATGCATAGGTAGCCTAGGTAGCTATCGGCATGCATAGGTAGTTAAATGCATGCCTAGGTAGCTACCAGCATGCCTAGGAAGCTACTGGCATTCCTAGGTTGCTACTGACATGCCTAGGTAGCTACGGGCATACAGTGGAAGCTACTAGCATGCCTAAATAGGTAGCTACCGGCATGCCTAAATAGGTAGCTACCGGCATACATTGGATGTTACCAGCATGCCTAGGTTGCTACTGGCATGCATAGGTAGCTATCGGCATGAATAGATAGACTAGGTTACTACCGCCATGCCTAAGTAGCTACCGGCATGCATAGGTAGCTAAATGCATGCCTAGGTAGCTACCGATATATGCATTGGAAGCTACTACCATGCATAGGTAGCTACTGGCATGCATTGGAAGCTACCGGCATGCCTAGGTTACTACCGACATGCATAGGTAGCTACTAGCCTAGGTTGCTACCAGCATCATGCATAGGTAACTAAATGCATGCCTAGGTTGCTACCGGCATGCATAGGTAGCTATCGACATGCCTAGGTAGCTACTGGCATGCATTGGAAGCTACTGGCATGCTTAGGTAGCTACCGGCATGCATATAAAGCTATCGGTATACATTGGAAGCTACCGACATGCATAGGTCGCTACCGGAATGCATAGGTTAACTAGTTTACTACTAGCATGCCTAGGTTTCTATCGACATGCCTAGGTAGCCAGCGGCATGCATAGGTAGCCTAGGTTGCTACCAGCATGCCCAGGTTGCTACCCGTATGCATAGCCTAGGTTGCTACTATCGACATGCATACGTAGCTACCAACATGCCTAAAAGCTACCAGCATGCCCAGGTTGCTACCCGTATGCATAGCCTAGGTTGCTACTATCGGCATGCATACGTAGCTACCAACATGCCTAAAAGCTACCAGCATGCGTAGGTTGGTACCAACATGCCTAGGTAGCTATCGGCATACAACATTGGAAGCTACCGGCATGCCGCCTAGGTTGCTGTGCCGGTATGCATGGGTAGCTATCGGCATGCCTAGGTTGCTACTACCAACATGCATAGGTAGCTATTGGCATATATTGGAAGCTCCGGCATGCCCAGGTAGCTGCATTGGAAGCCACCGGCATGCATAGGTAGCCTAGGTTGCTACCGGCATGCGTAGGTTGCTACTAGCATGCATTGGAAGCTACCGGCATGCATAGGTAGACTAGGTTGCTCTACCGGCATGCCTAGGGTACTATCGGTATACCTAGATTGCTACCGGAGTGCATAGGTAGCTACCGGCATGCATAGGAAACTATCAGCATGCATTAGAAGCCTAGGTTGCTACTGGCATGCATAGGTAGCTACTTCCATGCATAGGTAGACTAGGTTGCTACACTGGCATGCCGAGGTAGCTACCGGCATGCCTAGGAAGCTGCCAACATGCATGCATTGAAAGCTACCAGTATGCATAGGTAACTACCAAAATGCATGAAGCATGGAGCACGGAAAAAATAAGAAACCCTAAACTTACAAACCCTATAACACGTAAAAGCATACGAGAAGAAACATACAAGAAATAGATCTCTTACCTTGTGAGGCTTGTATGTGTTGAAATCCTACAAAATCAAACCAAAATAAGAAGAAGAAAAAGTATTAAACCCTAATCTTAAAAGCCCTAAAACTTAAAAGGCCTAAAACATGTAAAAGAATGAAAGAAGAAACATATAAGAAAGAGATTTCTTGTGAGACTTGTATGTACCCTAAATCTACAAAATTAGACCAAGTGAAGAAAAAAAAAGTATTAAGAAAAATCAAGATCTCTTACCATATGAAGCTTGGAGAGCTCTTAATTAGGGAAAAAGAAGAAGGGAAATTACTTGTAATGGTTAAGCTTACATAAGAAGGGGAAAAAAAGAAAAGAAAAACTTAAAAGAGAGGAAAGAGAGAGGAAATACTCACATGAACGCTTTCATGGAAAGCTTGTTTGCATAGGAAAAAAATAAAAAGAGTAGACATATGTTGCTTGAGTTTGAGGAGGATAGCATAGGAGAGGTAGAAATAATAGATAAGGCATAAACCTGCACAAAAAAACTCTAGGTACAAGTTTATTGTATTAAAAACACATAAAACTATTCACTAGCAAAAGAAGCGATAAAAAAAGTGAGATATTTTTACAATATAGTAGCGTTTTTTCACTACCATGCATGTTGCTGGACAACGAAATTTCGCTGCTCAACTGCAAACAGCACTGCTGAGCAGTGAAAAAACGTTGTATAGCAGCGATAACTCACTGCTGAGTAGCGTAATAATCCACGATATTTTCCTTCTGAAAACGCTACTAAAAAACGTTGTTGTGCTCCCCATGTGTTGTAGTGACTTTGTAATCCAACCCATCCAACATATTATGGAGATGAAGAATTTTATTGATAGATTTCTTCTCAAAAGTAGAAATAAGATATTTCCAAAAATCATTGAAAGTGGGAAGATTAAATACATCGAACATAAGAGAATCATGAACAAAATATACCATTGAGCAAACAAAATATACCGTCGAGCAGCCTCATCTTTCTTCGTCCATTCAAATGAAAGTATTTGCCAATCAATAAATAACTACCCCATCAATAATAAGTCAACCAGCAATATCAATAGGTCGTTAAGGACATGTAAAATTTTCATATACAATATCAGAAAGATCGTCACCTTCAAGAATCAAAGTCATCTTTGCCTTCCAACCAAGAAAACCATGGCCTTGAAAAATAGAAATAGAGCACTGACTAGAAGGATAACCATTAATAAGAGCAATATTTGCCATGGAGAGAGTGCGACGAAGAAAAACAAACTTTACCAAAATAGCAGTGTTCATTCTTTTCGAGACGGAAAGAATATATGAGGTAGAAAAGCCTTGATAACAAAATTGAATGTCACCAAAATAGCACTGTTAATGCTTTTGGGGACGTAAATAATAATATGTTGAAAATAAGAAAAAAGTGCCCAAAGCGTATATGTAAAATGACATGCAGTTGCCAAAAATAGCAATCGAAGAAAAAAATAATATGCGAAAAAGCTAAGGGAACTTCTGCATGAGCTGTGCGTGCAGAACGCCAAAAAGCTGTATAACAGTAAAACAATCATAACTTTCACCATGTAACTCTGTTTTCAAATATTTTTTATTCAAAATGGAGGGCACTATCAGCTCTATGATTTCAAGCCCACGATATAATCTATAATCCTATTTGTCGGCCAAATCTTCAAATTTAGACTAGAAGGCTCTCAAAACTTACGGGCAAGCTTAGGGGGTCAAATCCTGCAACTTCTTTCAATACACAACGAGGACAAAAGTGATACTTCATGCAAAATCACAAATACTTACACATATAAACATAGATTTTTTCTAAAAGAAACCTATAAAATCTATAGATTACTTCAAAACTAAAACGTTCAAAATTGTTCAAACCAATCTTCTGCGTTGTTGAAAGGGTAACTTGCTCTGATACCATGTTGACAGATGCAATAAAGAGTAAGAGAGAAAGAGAGGTAGTGTTTTATATAATATAGTAGCATTTTTTTCACTACCATGCATGTTGCTGGACAACGAAATTTCACTGTTGGGCAGCGAAATTTCACTGGTCAACTGCAAACAGCACTGCTGAGAGCAGTGAAAAAACGTTGTGTAGCAGCAGCGATAACTCGCTGCGCTTTGGGGCGAGCTGACTGCATTGGGGGGTCATAACACTACCGTCACACATATTCCAACTAGGTGACTGAATTTTAAAGGTGCCCAAAAAATTTTCAGTTCAAGGGCTGATATCAACCTCCACTCTGACACATATTGCTCATGTGATTGAATTAAAAAAGTGATCGCAATAAGGGCTCGTATCAAACCTCCATAGGAAGGGCTATCTTGGCTTTTCCTCCCCACTTCTACAACTCCATAGGAACCCAATAAGGGCCCGTATCAAACCTCCATAGGAAGGACTATCTTGGCTTTTCCTCCCCACTTCTATAACTCTCAATCCTTACAAGTACTATAGGGTCAAAAACACTATAGTGGCACATACCCATGTGACAAGTAAATTTGAAGCGTGACCATACAATTCCATTTCAACAACTCATATTAATCTTCCACTCCATTTGAAAAGCCAACCCTTAACCCTTGAATCAACAAATTTGAGTCTCTTGCAACTTGGGTACTACCAAGATCAAGTCGGTATCATGACACATTCACGTGTGACTTTAAATTTGAAGGGAGGGCTCAATGACATCCATAGAAGGGAGAAGGGCTCTGTAGAGTGCTATTTTTTCCACATTGTGACCTTACCTCTAGAGTTCTAGAACCCTTAGTCCTTACAAGCACTATCATGACAAATGCTCATGTGACTTAATATGAAGGGTGACCCAAAATTTTTATATGAACGGCTGGTAGTAAACCTCCATTTCTATGTAAATGGATAGTAAAGGCATAGTGCTATTTTTTTCCCGAATCTTGGCCTTTCATTGAAATTCAACCCCTTTTTTTGTGGACCGCCTTTGAGAGTGTCGAGAAAAAAGCCGTCTTTTTGTGTGATTTTTACGGCTCAAATTAGAAAAAATCGGTTGTAATTTTGGCTAGCCTTGAATTAAAGATTAAAAATTTTAAAATCAAGGTCATCTTCCAAAAAAAAAGGTTTATTTCTTGACACTAAACCGTGGTACAACCCAAGTTGCAAGAGACTCAACGTTGTCTGGATCCGGCCAACTTTATAAGTGAAAGCACAATAGTCAAGTTGCAACTTTGTCTCGATTTGGCCAACTTTGTAAAACATCGTAGAATTGTAAGGTTTTGGTGGGGTTACGCTTGTATGGTAAGGAGTCTCGATAGCGTCTGGACCCGGGCAGCTTGATTTGCAATCTAATCATAAGGCTTCTTACGTTTCCGATTTGCAGTGTGCCACTCGCTTCTCATTCAAAGAGCTTCATGGCTTTGGAAGTGCAAGACCAGATAGAAGCACCCACATGCGGCCGCATGTGGTGGGCGGTGCGCCCGAGCTTCGACCACCTGCTGATGCTAAATTCTCCTTCGTCCGAAGGCGACTTTACCTGGATGCTAAAGTGCCTCTCTTTCCTCCTCTCTCTCGCTAGCGTTCTCGCCGCAGCTGACGGCCTTCTACCGCTCTCTTCTCCCGTTAATTCTGGCTCCGCCGCCGCAGTCCGGCATGCCCGCCGAGCGTTTCGTCTTGCTTCGCTTCTTCTCGCAGCCTCAATCGCCCTCCTACTTGCATCCTGAGAGCTGTTTTTGATCAATTGAGGCGGATTTCACAAGTTAGCATCTAGCGTGGATACATAAGCGGGATCAGTCCATATATTACTTCGCTATAATATGCCAATGGCAATTGTCAAAAGCATTCGTTATTGGTTCATGATGTCCATGTAAAGTGTAATGCTATAAACCTACAATCATTTTGAGCCTTTTTTATGGATGTCTTGGCCTAATACAAATGACTTTTGTGACACTTACTATAAAGAGGCTTTTACACATAATTTGAGAAGCTCTTGGCAAACTCATGTGCAAAGAGAGAGAGAGATTCATTGTGTGGTGTGCCTCTTGTTCACTTGCTTTTCAGAGTGAGAGAGTTAGCTTTCTCATGTGTTAGAGTAACTGAGATGAGTGACACATCAATTTAGTGGACTTGGAGAAGAGTGGAGGGACGAAATGGAAGCAACACCTGAGAGCTTGGCTTAGTGTGTACCTAAACTAGAGTGAGGGTAATAAGTCGCTAGTTTGCATAATAGGGATTAATATCCTTACAACATGATAAAATTTGTCTTATATACTTTATAATCCCTTCCACATCAAGCCAACCAAGAGTAAGTGACCATAGGGAATCCATAATGACTTATCTACTATACATATTACATTTTATGCTCATGGATTTAGAACTTAGCACTTAGAGTGGAGAGAGTGTTGATGACATCTCTCAAAGGCAAAAGTAAGAGAAAAAGAAAAATGAAATAAAAAAAGGACACTTATGACTCTTTAGATGAAGAAGACGAGGAAGATTCTGATGTCTCAAAATCAAGTGAAGAATCAGAGGATGAGGAGGAAAACCGAAAGACACGGTCAAAGAGCAAGAAAGCAGGGAAAGCGGCCAAGGAACTGGTTTGGTAGCCATGGCTTAGTTGTCATGTGAAGTAGCGTAGTCCCCTCAAAAAGTTAGATCGGGCACTTTGGTGTGCGAGATGTCAAAATCACAGCCATGTGGCCGAGGAAGCTCCTTTGAAGATTCGATGTGGCCAATTGGCCATGAGAGGAGAGATCCTCAATTCCTACTTCATAAAGAGATTGAGTAAGAAACTAAAAAGTGTAGTTGTTGGTGCGAATCTCACAACTCTTACTCTCTAGAGCAGCTAGTGGACTCAGCACACTCAGAGCGGAGAGAGTGTTGATGACATCTCTCAAAGGCAAAAGTAAGAGAAAAAGCAAAATGAAATCGAAAAAAGGTCACGTTCGACTCTTCGCATGAGGAAGATTCTTATGTCTCAAAATCAAGTGAAGAATCGGAGGATGAGGAGGAAAACCAAAAGACAATCAAAGAGCAAGAAGGCAAGGAAAGCGGCCACGGAACTGGCTAGCGGCCATGGCTTAGTTGTCTTTTGTGAAGGAGTGAAGTCCCCTCAAAAAGTTCGATCGGGCACTTGGTGTGCGAGATGTCATTGCACAACACTGATGTTGGCAGATACAATGGAAGGAGATCACCTTAGCCAAATGTGATTCCAACCCTAGCTGTGGGTGGCAATTTAATGTGCCGCCCCACAGATGGCTCCGCAAGAACCATACAGACAACCTCCATTCCACCCAAGAGTAAATGTTTCTCCTAGGGATGTCCTAGGTGCACAGCACCCCGCTCTAAATTTCACCTGTTTCTATTGCCATGCATCGGGTCATCGGCAGTCTAATAGTGAAATCTGCAAGAAACATGGAGCTGAGCTGGAAGGCGCTCAAGCGTCGACTGCTGGCCCGCCGACTAAATGTCGCGGAAATTACAGCTCGCCTATGTTTTTCCTCCTTCCAAAAGTATCTCTCCGTGCTAAAAATATCCAAACTTTTGCTTTCTTTTTCCAAAGTCTCTATAAATGACAAAAGTTGGCCTTCTTTGGTGTCCATGTTATAAAAGTCTCTCTCAAAAGTGGGCGCCCAGCTTTTAGTGTCCTTGAAGGCCCAAAAAACTTATCCACATGTCCATGCATCTTTTTTGTAAGTGCCCAAGCCTTAAATATCGGTGTGAGCACTTGGCATCTTCAAAGAAATTCTTTTATTTTTAGCACCTCCCTTCTTATGTGGAAAATCCTCGTTCTCACTTTGGTTTCGTTATGTGTGTGGGCTTTCACTAAAATATTGATTAGAGGTGGTAAAAGACCAAAATGATGACATATATCAGAGTTCTACACTCACTATTAGGCAATGATGACGTTAGTGGGGGATGTCGTAGTATCTAGACCATACTATTCATAGTGGAGTTGTTGATAGTTATATAGTCTTGTGGGTTGACTACCATGAGTATATAACATGCACTTTCATAAAAGGTGAATTTGGGCATGTTCTGTATATATATATATATATATACATACATATATATATATATATATAGTGATAATAAAGTCCTCCTCAAGCTGGGGGAAAGCGCTAAGTACTGGTTGATGTCATGCTCACTAGTGAATGAAGAGGTTTGGAATCCATTGAGAGAAGTGACTGGAGAGAGCACGAAGAGACTGTCGAAGGGAATCCAGGTCCACTGCTTGGTCTCGTAAAGAGACGAGATCCCTAGCGTGTTGTGCGACCTGGTTATGTAATTCGAGCACCTCCTCTATGTTGTGGGAAAATGACGTGCGGAGGTGAGTGACCTCTGATTATGCTTCCTGTAGGCGTTTCTTTGGAGTGAATGGCATCCTCCAGCTGGCGAGTGCAATCTCTTCGGTGACGGCGATCATGGGAGAGCTCGAATTTGTAGTCAGTGAGGTAGGTGGTGTACATTCAGAGATCAGCAGAGAGGTTGTCTAAACCCCGGACTATGCGATGGCGAGATCTCAATGACGATGAGGCACTGACAGCTGCTCCGGAGGGTCTCAGAGTAACGCAAGCAAGGGGTTCAGAGATCAGCAGAGAGGTTATCCAAACCCCGGACTATGCGATGGCGAGATCTCAATGACGATGAGGCAATGACAACTGCTCCGGAGGGTCTCCGAGAACCGCAAACAAGGCAGACCACCCACAGAAATGTCTGGAGCGCTATAGGAAATGGAGAGTCCGAAAGCTCGATGTGCTCGGTGCTATCATCAAGTGATCTATGCGGAAGGTCACCTCATGTGGAGAACCCAAGGTAGGTGTGGATAGAGAGGGATCTCTAGATACGATGATAGATGTAACTGCTGCAAGGATGGGGGTGATCGCCATCGTGGTAGAAGTGTTTGGAGGGGATCTGGATAATGACTTGTTGTTGCCTGCCTGTAGAGATAAGGAACTGGTGAGGGTGTTGTGATCGGGTAGCGAGGTGGTGAAGTAGATGGAACCTGCTGCCACTACTGTCGAGGAAATATCTGAGGTGGAGAGGGTGGAGACCCCGCTGCACAGGCAAGGATATTGGGCGATCGTCTGTTGCCACCATGCCGGAGCAGATAGTGGAAGAGGGTGTGACTGCAAGGGTGGTGGGAGGGGTAGTGCGACGATGGAATGAGGCAGGGAGATCCTTTTGCACCCGAGGTCAGATGCGAAACACCATGGGGATGAAAGGCGAGGCTAACAGGGTGGCGGGGGTGAGGCAAGTGGAATAGGGGGCATACAGAAGGTAGGTGAGGAAGCGAGCAAGGCGAAAGGCCAAGTGAATGAGACAATTCCGGGCTTGTTAAGCTGAATCCGAAATTGGCAGAGTAGGAGATAGATAGAGGACCATGGTAGGAAAGAAGAAAATGAAAGATGAAAGGAAAATACTGCCTAGGGCGGTGAAGTAGACAAAAATAGAAGGAGCCGAAAGGGGAAAGACGGCGTAGGAGAAAGCGTCAGAAAGGATTGGTTTTTTTTTTTGGGCACTGTTGGGCGGTGTTGTACGCGGACAGTGAGGAGGAGGAGGACATGGGAGACGAGCAGGCCGAGTAGAAGATGAAGGGGAAGGTTAGTAGGAGATGAGGGGGTGAAGGGAGGGGGGCCCAGGAAGAGACAGCTGGTAGGAGTGGAAAAGCAAGGGAGGGGCCGGAGGAAGAGGCAGCTAGTAGAAGTAGAGAAGTAGGAGAAGAGACAAGGAGAGGTGCTAGTGGGAAAAGCAAGGGAGGTGGGTGTGAAATATGAGGCCATCTCTAAACCGTATGGCCTCATAGGCCACCTTCTTGTGTAAATATAGGGTGCCAAGTGCTCAAGCTACTCACCTATAGCTACTCCTCATAATGGGAGCCATACAGACATGAGCTAGCCGATACATGGACAATACAATATGAGAGTGGAGTATTGATATCTTATCCAAAACTACAATTTCTAACAAGGTCCTGAGTGTGGTTTTTTAGGATGGAGTCATAATATTCTTCTTGCATGGCTACCATCCACTTCATATCCCCTTGTGCTTCAACAAACGTGGTAGACTTCTGAATCTTGAGTACCTATTTCATAAGAGAAAAATTCTTCTCTAACCTTATAAATCTGCGACATCCTCAATGGCCGGAGGTTTTGCTCCATCCAAAAGTTGTGTGTAACACTTAGGGAATGGCTTGCCTTTTGGTGGCACATCATCATACTCTTGTTCTTAATCTTCATAGTCCATGTTCATGGGAAATGGGGCAGGTTGCCCTCCATCAAAATACGAGGAAGCCCATGCAACATGTGGAGGTTGCGTTGCTTTGGTGATTTCCTTGTTGCGCATGATGAAGAAGAAGGAAGATCCTCCTCCATCCGATGTGGTTGTTTTTATTAGAATACCACATCACAACTCACTATGATCTTTGCTTAAGGGTCATAGAGCCGATACCTCTTTGATTCCATGCTATAACCCAAGAAAATGCATTTCTAACTTCCGACGTCTAATTTGGTTCTCTAAGCATCTAGAACATGTACATAACATTCAAAACCGAAGTGTACAGCTAATGGTTTCTTATCCGAGTATGCATGTAATGGAGTCATCCCTTTGATAGCCTTTGTTGCACTCGTGTTAAGAATGTACACATCCGTGTGTTAACTACCTCATCCCAAAAGGATTTAGGTAGATTCTTGGCATTAAGCATACTCCTTGCCATCTCGACAACAGCACGATTCTTGCGCTCTCTAAAACACCATTTTATTGTCGTTAAGTATAATCTTTGTTGCCATCTCAACAATAGCACGATTCTTATGCTCTGTGGAGTGTGACGGTAGTGGGTTGGTACTTTAAGCCCCTTTCTTTGTAAAAACCCAAGAATTCATCAAATATGAATTCATCCTCAGTCTATTCTAAGCTACTTCAATTTTGTATCCATCTCAATTTCAACCAATGCAAGCCATTTCTTAAACTTTCCAAAAGCTTGAGACTTTTCCTTAAGGAAATACACCCAAATCTTCCTACTATAATCATCTATCAATGTGAAAAAATAGGAAGAAACTCCAACTCATCTTTTCACACAAATCAGCATGTATGAGCTGAAGAGGAGCCTTGTACATAAAACCGGTCTAGAAAGGATTCTCGGTGCTTCTTACCCATCATACAAGCTTCACATACATCCGGACTATTAGAAATTGGTGACAAATGCTCAACTAGCTTACCTTTTTGCATCTCCAAAAGAGACTGGATACTATGATGTTCGTATCTCTCATGCCAAAGTTTGTTGCTACTCAAGTCGATCTAGACTAATCTAGACTACAAACATGGAAAGCTCATTAAAGTTGTTTCTTTGAATGCTCTTTGCAATGAGCTTATCATCTCCATCAAGAATGAATGCACCATTCTTGTCGAAGTGAAGTCACAAGTCATGGTCCATGATGGCCAAGATAGAAAGGAGGTTTCTCTTCATATCTGTAACTCATAGAACATTTAAAAGAATTTTTATACAACCTTCTTTAGACATAAGTGAAATGGTACCTGAACCTATTATTGGGTAGTTCACATCATTGCCCCCACTACCACCATGATTTCATCTTTCACAGGCTTTAGGGAGTGATGTGCCTAGAAGCCCCACTGTCTATGATCCAAGAAACACCATGTGCTGCAACGTTAGTGGTCTCACTACACACTTCTTCAATGGCAACAAATAGATCTATTGTTGAAGCATGCCTAGATTCTTCTTTAGTCTTTAGAGTGTCATTCTTGGCATCTTACTCTCTCCTACATTCTTTGGCTGTGTCATTTCTTGTTATAGTGAAAGCATTTAACCTTTTCTTATGGTTTGAAGAGTTGGAATTCTTATCTTTCTTCTTTGTGTTTGTCCTTAAGATCGACATCAACAGGTGCCCTAGGTTGATACCCATACATAAGCATGAATGGACTATAACCACTAGTCGTATGCTTAGAACTATTATAGGTAAATTCCATCATTGGAAGATACTTTTCCCAACTCGATGGTTTTTCAGAGATATACATAAAAAGCATATCCTCTAAAATCTGATTCACATGCTCTATTTACCCATCAAGTTGTGGGTCATTACAGGAACTCATACTCAAAGTAGTTTCTAATTTCTTGAAAATTTTTTGCCAAAAATGAGCCGTAAAATTAGAGTCTCGATCATTCACAATTTCAGAAGGTAGACCATATAGTTTAAACAGCTGCTCGACAAATTCGTAAGCCAATTCCAGTGCTTTGACTGTTGTATTTGTGGGTAAAAACCTAGCCATCTTTGTCAATCTATCCACGACTACCCAAATGACATCGTGACCCCTGCTGAAACGTGGAAGTCCCATAATGAAATCCATGAAAATATTTTCCCACTTTCGAGAAGGAATATCCAAAGGATGTAATAATCCAGCAGAATTAAGGCGTTCAGCCTTGTTTATCTAACGTTGAAGGCAATGGATCACATAACTTTGAATAAAATCTTTCATTTTCTGTCAGTAAAATGTTCTTTTGTGGAAAATTAGATAAAGTATTTTTTCAATTTTGGAATATCCGAGTTTGTCATCCAACACGTGGCGTGTCAATTCGGGCGCCCGTGATCGTCTGATTTTCTGTAAAAATCTTTTTTTTTTGAAAAATTAAAAATTACATTAAAATTATAGATTTTAATTGGATTTGAGGAGTGTCGGACGGAATTAGTGAGATCGATGCAAGGGTAATTTTTCATAATTATCAGAATTAGAAAAATTTCTGAAAAATATTTTAGAAATCCTAGAAATTGGTATTTTTTGTATGCCAATTGTATTTTGGCGAATTTTATCACTAAAGTTTTTTTAAAATAGATTTGGAGTGCAATAACATAAGATTTTGTAGAGATCAAAATTAGTAAATTTGGAGACCCTAGAGAAATAGCGGAAATTTAAAAAAATCATGATAATTTTTTTCTCAAGAATTTAATATTTTCAAGGATTATTTAGTATTGAAGTACATTTTCACGTGTTGACATTAGATAGATGCAATTTATTTGCATATAATTAATGCGAGTGTGGCTCGTATTAATAGTTATTTCTATTGGGAGTAATTTTAGATGGTATTTTCATGATTTTTTATCGTTGTTTAGCCACCAAATACTAATTAAAGCATTTTTTCTTATGTACAGTCAATTCTAGTGAATTAATTCGCTAGATCATTTTGGTCAAGGGTGGTAAAGTGAAGTTGGTGCGAGTGATTCATGATTTTCGGAGAATCTTATTACCATGGCTCACATTGATTTCTTGATCAATGATAATGTCGATGAGATGTGTGATCATCCCAACTCAAGAAGAGAAGATCTTAAATTTCAAGTTGTTGAAGAAGAGGAGGTTATTGAAAAGAGTGATTTTCTAAAAGTAACAGAGTATCTCGAAACAACTATTGCCAAATGCCATGACGAGATGGTCACTGAAGGTGCAGATCTTGACTCTTCAAAAGGCTCTTTTGGCGACGTCTCCTACTCCTACCAAAGCAGTTTCTCCATCATTTGCACCAAAGGTGTACGGTGGTGAAAAAAGGAGAAGACTCAAGAATGTGTAGATGCCTAGCTCAATAGGTGGACTACACACTTTGTCTTTCATTCATTTACCGATACGCAAAAGCTACAAATGGCACAAAGGGTTATTGAAAAAGGAAAATCATTGACTTGGTGGAAGGATCTCAAAGAAGATTACATTCCTACCACTTGGCAAAATTTTGAAGAAGCTTTCAAAAAAGAGTTCGTCCAACCAGAGGATGAATTCAAGATAATTGCCAAGCTTGTTAAAAATAGCATGGGGAATCAGTCATTTGATAATTATGTGCAAAAGTTTAGACAATTGGCTACCAAAGCCAAATTAGATGATCATACCTTATGTGGGATTTTCATCAACGGTCTAGCTCATGACTACGAGGTTAAAAAATGCAAAGTAAAAATGGATGAGTATACTATTTAGGCAGCTCGGGTTTTCATAAGACAATGGTTGGCACCAACACTTCAAAACCATCATCTAATGAAAAGAAATCTACGTTCACTTTTATGAAGAGTGGACAAAAAATGAAGATGGTTTCTACACCAAAACCAAAAAAATTCGACAATGCCAGCAAGAAGCCGAAATTTGTGAGTAGGGATAATCTCACATGTTTCAAATGCAAAGAGAAGGGACACACCAAGAAATTATGTCCTTTGAATAGAGCTGCAACACCTTCGGCCCCTAGGTAAAAGGCGACACCGAATAAGTTTATACCAAAGAAATATGTGCATATTACTATAGAACTTCAAGGTAAATTTTCTGAGGTCAATATTACACATCTTGAAGGAAGCCCATGTCCAAATTATACTTCAGTAAAGACGTTTTTGGTCCAAACGAATTATTTCGTATTTGGAACAATAAATAGACATCAAGTTTATATATTGTTTGATCCTAGTAGTACTCACAATTTTATTGACAACATTGTGGTACAGAGGATGAAGCTGGAAACCACTCAGAATGATCACATATATAAGGTCAAAATGGTTGGAGGACAAGTCCAATTCTAGAACTAGAAGATGTCAAAGCCGCCTCTAGACATCTAGTTGTACTCAAAAAGACTTGATTTTCATGTCATGAGCTTGGGTCATATACACATTATTTTAGGGATGGAATGGTTTCATCGAAAAAATAAAGATTTTTATGTTGACTGGGGGGTCAAACATTTGATGTCTATCCGTCACAATGGAAACCTTGTTACTCTTAAGGGGAAATTTTGTTGTACCCAAGGAAACTTTCATTAATGAGCTTAAGTTAATGGAAAACCTTTTTAACTATAAACTTTTCCAACTGGTTATAGATCCAATATTGTCATGCGTTCATTTTGATATCGACACTATTTCTTTAGATGTTTGGGAAAGTAAAGTATTGAATTCTATTAAGAGTAAATTTTTGGATGTATTTCTTGATGAGTTACCTCACGGATTAGCTCATAAACGAAAGGTGGACCATAAAATTGCAGGTGCAGTACCTGCTGTTAGTATTCCTCCATAGTATCAGTTTAGCCAGACTAAGGAAGACGAGGTAGCCAAGTAACTAACTGAATACTTGAGGATGGGTCAGATGAGACCAAGTAAGTCTCCTTAAGATGCACAAGTTCTCCTGGTTAAGAATAGGAATCAAGATACCTCGCAGATGTGTATTGATCACAAATGTCTTAACAAGGTTATAATTAAAAATAAATACCCATTGCCTAGATCAAACAATCTTATATATATTGATAGGTTGCATGGAGCTAAGTATTTTACAAAGCTTGATTTGTGAACCAATTATCATCAGATCCATATTGCAGAGGAAGATGTTCCTAAAACTGCTTTTAGGACATGTTATTACGACCATTTCGAATTTTTAGTGTTACCCTTTAGTCGTCTCACTAATGTACCAGTAACTTTCGAACAGATGATGAATGATTTATTTCAAGATTTCTTAAGAAAATGAGTGGTGATTTTCTTAGATGACATTTTGATATACATTAAAACTTTGGCTGAGCATGAGAATCATCATAAAATGATTCTAGGAAAGCTTAGGAAGGAGAAACTGTATTTTAAATTCTCTAAGTGTGATTTCTTCAAGAAGAAATTATTATACTTGAGTCATAAGATCTCTTGAGACGTCTTAAGTATAGATTTGGATCAAATCCAAAAGGGTTTGGAATGACCAGTTCCACATACGATCAAGCAGTTAAGATCTTTCTTAGGTTTCATGGTGTTTCTTCAAAAATCTATCAAGGATTATTTGAAGTTGACAGTGCCTTTTACCAATCTTTTTAAGGGTAAAAATAAGAAGTCTGATTCTCTGATTTAGTGGAATGAGAAGCTACAAGAAACTTTCGATACTTTGAAAAATAAAGTTCGAGATGCTCATGTGTTAGTCTTACCGGATCTTAGCAAGCCTTACATCGTTGAGAGTGATGCTAGTGATTCGGCAAGTACAAAAAGTAAAAGAAACCCTATAAAAAAAGAATTGAACATATGGTAGAACATCCTAACTGCAAAGTTCTAGTATTTATGCAACCTTCAGTGAAGTTGCTAGCTCTCAAGGATGATCACAAGTCGGAGGGAGCTTTGCCATCAAATGGATTTAAAGCTAGTTGCTCACACCCCTCTACACCATTGTCAATGGAAGATTCTTTAACCTCGATTTCTCCATCAACTACTCCAAAAAAGAAGAGTGAAAGAGCTTATAAATGAAAACCAAAACCTCTTGTAGAGTCCACATATGAAACTACTAGGGAGTAGACTTCCCAAGAAGTTCCAATAGTTTGTCCAACCATTGAATCCTTGTAAGAAAGCATTATGGGCCCAAGGCCATGGACAACTAGTAAGTAGGTGTGAACTCTTGGGTGGAGTATAAATACCAATGTAAATGGGATTATGGCTCATTCATGATAATGTTATCTATTCCAAGAATCAATGGTGAGCTTCTCCCGTGAGATGCTAAGTGGTGACTCCTTCATGAGCCACTCCCTTGGTGAGGGACTAACCCACCCCTGTTACTTTCTTTCATTGGTATCAGAGCATGGCTTTTGATCCATGATTTTTAATTTTCTTTTCTTCTTCTCATTTCGTGAGATTTCTGCTTCATTTGATTCATGGGGGAAGGGGATATGGCTAAGGTAGAGTTTGTGGTTCAAATCTGAGCACATGGACCTATTTTTTTTAGAATGAGTGGACCAAATTGGGGAAAATTTCTAATCTTGATTAGCAGTTGTTAATCAAAAACGTTTTTTGTTTGGGAGCTTTCTTGCAAACCCTAGCCATGGAATCTCAACATGAGCAAAGGGCATTGAGTCTCTCATGTATCTAGCAATGTTTTATGAAGTATTTCACCTATTTTCCATGAGCAATGGGGCTCCCAATGTGGCTGAAAATCACTACCAAAGCTGCCCACGTTTTTCACCAAAGTGACCCTAATCTTCATCTCCTTCAACAAATTCAAGCATTAAGGCTTCCCGGGTGACATTGGTGAGTTGCTCTATCACTTCCTTACAATTTTGAAGCATTCTTTCAAGCTATGGAGTGAATTAGGGTTTTATTACACATAAAACCCCCATTTTCAAAAATTGGACTTTAATCATGGCCATTCATGCTGCTCTTTATGCATTATGAATGCTTGAATGCTACACATAGCCATTCAATGCTATGCCTTGCATATTGGCATAAGTGAGCATAGCTTTGGGCACATTTGGGGAATTGAATAAAATGTTTTGGGTTGGAAGTCTGCTTTTTGGTGACCGTTTTCCATTGCCGGTTGCACGTTTTTGGTCATAACTCTCTCATACGAACTCCGTTTTTAGAGTTCTAGTACTCAAAACGACCGGCTCGTCGTCCTCTTCGAGACGAGCTATAGGTCTTGAGGTGCAGCATTCAGCAAGTGCTTTCTGTTTTCACTTTTGTACTGGATTTTCTAGTCCCGAGCGGGAACTCGTGCCCAGAACGCGACCCGAGATCACCGCTTTGTGACACTTGGATGTTGTTGGATGTGTTGTTGGATGTTGTTGATGATGGGATTGTAATGGAGCTATGAAAGGGCATGGTCATGATGCCATTATGATTTGTAAAATGATAAAAGCATGAGTCATGCTTACACATGTAAGTGATCTTACCCTCATCCCATTTGTGAATTCCAATCACATACACTCACCATTGCATTCACTTTCATTTCCTAGTGAATCTAGCAATGTGTGAGGGTACCTTGGCATGGGTTGGAGAGGCCAAGGGGAGCATGTCATGAATCTACCATGCCGTGATTGCCTTGGAAAAGCGGTATGGTGGAGGATTAGGTACATTGGTGGTGAAGACATGGCCTCAACCTTCACCTTGGAGGAAAACTTGGTGAAGGGGTGAGAAGTGCTTGGCCGGGAGATCGGCAAGCATCAACGCGCTTCATCGACATCAAAGCCATACTTGAGCCAAAGCAAAGCAAAGCAAAGCAACAAACCTCTACATCGACTCAAGTTGCATCATGACAAAGGGGTGATGCCATATGGATTTGCATGCAAAAATGCTTTGTGGTTGATGCCTTGCAATGGTCAAAATGCTTTGTGGATTGATACCTTGCAATGGTCAAGTGGTTAATGATGATACAAATGCATGGGTAGATTGAGATTTGCAAGCAAAAGCGGGGAAGTTATGGCAAAATTTTTGCAAAAACTTGCCTAGTTGCAGTCAGGGCAGAACCCTAAATTTTAGGGTTTACAAAGATTATTCCAAATCTGTCCTTGATGATTCTTAATCTACACATCAAGACCTTTCTAACAAGCCGAAGATCTCTGAAATCGGAGAAGTTTGGAGCGGTCAAAGTCAAAGTTTGACTTTCAACCGGGACAGTTGACTGGTCAAAGGCAGTTGACTTTTTCAAATCTGTTTTTGGGGATCCTTATTAGTCTCATCGAGAGCTTTCCAACGATATAAAGATCATCAAAATCTGATATCGTTTGGATAGTGAACTAAAAGTTGGGCCTCTATCGCAAACCCTAAAACAGAGAGTACTTGCACACCAGATTTTTCTTGCCCCAGGCATTCAGCTCCAAGATCTTATCATTACGGATCTATCGAGCTAAAGAGAAGCAAAATCGGACTTGTCTCCAAAGAGTTTTGGCATATTTGGTGATTTGGTCACATTTTGGAGCAAAACAGTGAGCTAGTTTGCAAGTGGGACCAAATTTCATGCATGGAAATGACTAGAGGGGGACAAAACAAAGGAGTTCGGAGTGAGCAAGATGCTAAGCAACCCGAACCATTAATGGCTAGTGGATCTTCTACAAGAGTTGGGGAGGATTCGACTTCAAATGCCACTAGTGATTCACAGCCATTGGAGACTTCTCAACCCATGGTGGGGACTACTCCGATCACGATGGACATGATGCTTAAAGCCATGGAGAGTATGTTCCAACGGGTTGAAGGTAACCTAGCTAGTCGGCAACAACAGTTTGGTGAGCAACTCATGGAACGCTTTGACAAGCGCCAACACTATCTTGGTGATATGATGCAGACGGGATTTAGAGACTTGGGTAATGCTATCAGTGGGTTGGCTTCTTCCAAGTCTAATCAAGAAGTGGATGACAATGTAATGGATAGTGCACACCATGAGTTTCGACATGAAAGATTGCCGCCTATGCATGAGGTAAACCATGGGAGACAGATGATGTCACACTCGTCTCAAGTGGATAAAGGAAAAAGGCCTATGGGTGATGCTTATCATGAGAAGTCAAATGCCAATGTTCCAAAAGCTACGTCCTTTATGCAGGATGCCAGAAGAAGTTATGAGCACAGAGGGCTAAAGGATGCATGTGATTGGGATTGGGAAGATGAGCAAATGCAAAGACACTTGGGTGAAGGAAGAGGATTTGATGATCCTAGAACACGGCAAAGAGGGCCAAGAATGCAGAATGACATGGATAAGACCGTGAAGGACAAAATCACATTCACAAAGTTCAAGGGAGAGTCAAACTCTATCGAAGACTTTGAAGAATGGGCAAACAAAATGGACCTCTACTTCGAGATCAGCCCGAGAAGTGAAATGTCAAAGGTTTACTTTGCTTCATTGCATTTGGAAGGCTTTGCTCATACTTGGTGGAGAAGGAAGCAATCACATGGTTATGTTATTTCTACTTGGGAAGCATTCAAGAATGACATGGCAGAGGAGTTTACTTCTCGAATGCAAAGGGATAACCACATTGTAGAATGGGACAAGATTGAACAAGTCACAACGGTGAAGGCCTATTCTCAAAAGTTTCTAAAACTTCTATTATACTTGGATGATTTTGATGAGCATTATCTAGTCGTCAAGTATATAAGGGGTTTGAAGACTCCTATTGGTGGTGATGTCAAAGCTCAAGAGCCCGCAACTTTGAAGAAAGCAATGATGCTTGCAGAAATTCATGAGGAAAAATATATGTCAAAGTGGGCTAACAAAGGCAACACCAAGGGAGAAGTGGTTACAAGAACGGATTTGAGTTCTCATGCAAATGCAAATGCAAGGCCTAACCTTCCAAGGTTTCCTACCGTGTATGGTAGAGGGTCTAATAGACTTCCATTTAAACCACCATTTATGTCCAACAAAGCTACATACAATGAGTCCAAGCCAGCAAATGGGGGTTCAAAAAGCAAGGTTATCAAGGAGGACCGTTTGCATGAAATGAGGCTCAAAGGTCTATGTTTCAAATGTGGAGAAAAATGGAACAAGGATCACTTCAAAGTATGCAAATCCAAGGATATGTCCATAAGCTACATTATCACTGAGGACAATGCTAATCATGAGGAGGAGGAATTCCTTGAATGCAATGATGCCTTAGGATGGGGAGATCCTCATGAGGGTGGAGGTTATCATGATGATGGTTTTGATGAAGAAAATCCCGAGTTTCCTTTTGATCCGGGTGGGAAACTAAAGTTTGCTCATGACAAAATGGATGATGGGATGCCTCTATGCGTGTGGGACGAAGACAATAGTGCACATACTACCTTGTGTACAATCTCTCATGATGCTTATGCGGGAAGTAAGGGTGCCAACACATTGAGATTGAAGATCAAGGTGAATGGGAGAACAGCATATGCACTCATTGATACTGGAAGCACGCATAGTTTTGTCAATAAAAGGTCTTTGAACACTCTCAAAATGCAACCAACTTCTTTACCAAACAAGCACATGGTGCAAGTGGCCAATGGTGATTCAATGAGTTGCAATATGAAGTGTCAAAGTACAGAATTGGAGTTGTCCAAGAACTACTCTTGCAAAGTTGATCTTTTGGTGATTGAGTTGGGACCAATTGACATAGTACTTGGATGTGATTGGATGTCCACTTTGAACTCTTTTACCATGAACTTACAGAAAAGTTTCATGAGTTTTGTGCATCATGGAAGGGTTATTACATTGAATGGAATGCAAGGGTCCAAGCTCTTCATGATCAATGCTACTCAAATGAAGAAAGAGTTCAAGAAAGAGGGCTATGTTTATGTACTACAGCTTTGCAAAGAGGAAGATAATAGCAAAAAGGATTGCATCGAACATGTGGACATGGTTAAGCTACTCAAGGATTATGAAGATGTGTTTACCATGCCAAAATCAATGCCGCCAAAGAGGAGTGTTGATCATGCTATTGATTTGGAACCAAATGCCAAACCAATCAACAAGCCTCCCTATCGTTTGTCAAAGGTTGAAAAGGAAGAGGTGGCAAAGCAAGTAAAAGAACTCATTGACATGGGATGGGTTGAACCAAGTCAATCTCCTTTTGCTTCTCCGGTGCTACTTGTGAAGAAAAAGGATGGTACTTTTCGCATGTGCATTGATTACCGTGATTTGAATAAGATCACCATCAAAAATCGATTTCCAATACCAAGGGTGGATGATCTTTTGGATGAGTTGAAGGGTGCCACATGCTTTTCAAAAATTGATTTGCGTTCCGGATACCATCAAATAAGGATGAAAAGTGGTGATGAGTTCAAAACAGCATTTCGTACAGAAAGGGGTCTTTACCAATTCATGGTTATGCCGTTTGGATTATGCAATGCACCGGCAACTTTTCAAGCATTGATGAACAAAGTGCTTCAACCTTTCCTCTACAAGTTTGTATTGGTCTTTTTCGACGACATACTTATCTATAGCAAAGATGAGGAAGTGCATTTGAAGCACGTGAAAGAGGTTTTGGAGGTCTTGAGGCAAAACAAGTTGTATGTTAAGGAGACAAAATGTACCTTCATGGCACATGAGGTGGAATATTTGGGTCACATTGTGAGCAAGGATGGCATTTGTGTGGATCCAAAGAAAGTGGAATGTATTAGGAATTGGCCGGTTCCTTCAAACACTACTCAATTGAGGGGATTTTTGGGGTTATCTTCATTCTATAGGCGCTTTATTGCCCACTATGCAGAAATTGCAGCCCCAATGACGGATAAATTGAAGAAGGAAACCTTCTTTTGGGATGCCATTGCCAACAAAAGCTTTGAAGATATGAAGAAGATGCTCACATCAGCACCTATTTTGGTATGTCCAGACTTCACCAAACCTTTCACAATAAGGGCGGATGCAAGTGGAAGAGGGATTGGTGCGGTACTTTACCAAGACCATGGAGTCATTGCTTATGAAAGTAGAAAGCTGAATGACAAAGAAAGAGAACTCCATGTGTATGAGCAAGAGATGATTGCTATACTCCATGCTATCAAGAAATGGCACCATTACTTATATGGGAGTCATTTTTATGTGAGAAGTGATCATAGGGTGCTGAAGTATTTCCTCACACAACCCAATTTGTCTCCTAAGCAAAGAAGGTGGGTAGCAACACTACAAAACTATGATTTTGAAATCACATACACAAAGGGCAAAGAAAATGTGGTTGCCGATTCCTTGTCTCGTATGTGGGCCTGCTCATTGTATGCTATTTCTGAGGTGCATAAAGATTGGATCATGGAGATACAAGAAGAGTACTTGTTTGATGAAGAAACCTCACAAATAGTGCAGAAATTACAGCAAGATGTATGTGAAGAGTTACCCCATTATGAGCTGAAAAATGGTCTCCTCTACTACAAAGGAAAAGTCTACTTGGTTCCTACTTCATCATTTATCAAGAAGATCATGGAAGAGATGCATTGTACTCCTATGGCTGGTCATTTGGGTGTCTACAAAACCTTTGATGCAATAAGGAAAAGTTTCTTTTGGAAGGGGATGTGGAAGAGCATTCATGCTTATGTAAGTGGGTGCCGGTCATGTCAATTGAACAAGGATCCTACACATAAACCGGGAGGTTTGCTTCAGCCATTGCCCATTCCCGAAGGCAAATGAAGTCATATATCAATGGATTTCATTACTAACCTTCCGCGCACAAAGAAAGGGTGGGACAGCTTGTATGTTGTGGTGGATAGATTGACCAAAGTGGCCCATTTCATTCCTTCCAAGGTCACATATTCAGCCCAAAATGTTGCCAAGCAATTTGTTGATGGGGTTTTCAAGTTGCATGGTATGCCGTCACAAATTGTGAGTGATCGCGATGTCAAATTCATGAGCACTTTTTGGAGAACATTGTTTGAATATATGGGAACCAAGCTTACTCCAAGCACCGCCTATCATCCCGAAACCGATGGTCAAACAGAAAGAGTAAACAAATGGGTGGAAACATATCTACGCCACTATTGTCATGATACTCAAAGCACATGGGATGATTGGTTACCTTTGGCTGAGTTTGCTTACAACTCAACATATCATGTGAGCATTGGCATGTCACCCTTTGAGGCTTTATATGGTTACAAGGTCAATTTGCCTATGTTGGTGGGTACATATGAGACTTCTAACCATAATGCCAAGGAGGAAGCTGAAAGGATGCAAGCTTTGTTGCAACAATGCAAAAGTAATTTGAAGGTTGCACAAGAGAAAATGAGACAATATGCCAATGTTCATCGAAGACCATTGGAATTCAAACTGGGAGATTGGGTTCTTTTGAGAATACCAAAGTCAAGATATGCGTCTTTGAAGGGAAGCACAAACACCAAACTAGCTCATCGCTATTATGGTCCTTATCAAGTGATACGAAGAGTTGGGGAGGTTGCATATCAACTCTTACTTCCATCTACAACAAAGATTCATGATGTGTTTCATGTCTCTCACTTGAAAGGATATGTGGGTATGATCGATCAAATGGTTGATGAGTTACCTCCAATGAATGAAGAGGGAATGATTGAATACATTCCAGAAGCTATCTTGGGTACAAGGAAAAAGGTACTTCGCACTCGTACCTTGGTGGAGTATCTTGTTCAATGGAAGGGTTTACCTAAGGAAGAAGCTTCATGGCAACCTATTTCAGCATTGGAGGGATATGAAGCATTGATAGAGCAATATGGGTTGGTGTAAATTCAGCCAAATGGAACATTCTTCTCCGAATTTGGGGTATTCATTTGAGGTTTCGAGGACGAAACCATTGGGGAAGGGATGGTTTGTAAGAGAGCATTATGGGCCCAAGGCCATGGACAACTAGTAAGTAGGTGTGAACTCTTGGGTGGAGTATAAATACCAATGTAAATGGGATTATGGCTCATTCATGATAATGTTATCTATTCCAAGAATCAATGGTGAGCTTCTCCCGTGAGATGCTAAGTGGTGACTCCTTCATGAGCCACTCCCTTGGTGAGGGACTAACCCACCCCTGTTACTTTCTTTCAATCCTCTCCTCCAAAATCAAAGGTTACAAGAAGTAGGAGAAAAAACAGGAATAAATCGAGGAGGTCAAAGTTAAAAACTACTCCTTAGTGGATCCAAAAAGAGATTTTACAAGCACAAGATTCTTGGATTTGGGTCCCTAAACAAAAACAAACTACAATCTTACCCTAGCCCAAATACTTCAAGGTTTCTTCATTAATTACCATGACCAATGCACCCCAATGACCAAATCAGACTTGGAAGAGGAAACCTATCTGAACAGAGAATGTGACAACTCCACCACTAGGTAGCAATTGCTTCGCTAAGAGAGTAGACAAGGGCAAGGCACTTATGGATGTGTATACAACATCCCCACCTCTCTAAACTTGGCTACCTAAAACGATTTTGATGGTACAACATAACTTAGGAAGGGGGGAGTCAAACTATGCTTCAACATCAAAAATCCATAGACCTCCTTACCAAGAGACTTCTTCACCCATCAAAGTATCAATTCATGCTACTGAACTCCAAGTCTTCAATGCAACACAATACATCATAAAGAGTACCTAAGCCAAATTCACTCTTATGAAAGCACATTGCCACCTCTTCAATTGGATGTAAGCACTTCTCAAGCACTCGCATGTGTACCATCACCTAGGCCATCTCAACATAGAATTTAGAAAGAATGGTTTCATCATGTAAGATTCCTCCTCAACTTGAATAATGAATAAGCTTTTACTTCAATCCCTTGTAATCATTCCCTATTTTTGAATACCAGAAAATATTATTTTTCCTTGTTTTTATCTAGAGAGAAGAAAAATTCTAGAGAGAGGTAATTCAATATTGAGATATTTTTCGATATAAAAATTCTACAAATATCAAAAATATATTTCTCTGAAATAGAAGTTCAAAATAAATTTCCAAGGTGCATTAGGAATCAATTAAAAATGATATAAGCGACCTTAGCCTAAGGGTCAAGATTTTCGAAAATTTTTGGATTATGGTCCAATTAAGGTTCCAATGGGCTAAGTGTTGGGATGAGCTAAATCCAATGAACAAAAGAAAATACCCAAAAATGAGTAAATGCTCGCATCAGATGAAGAGTTGACTGAGTACAAGATTTATTAGTTAAAAATTAAGAGATATTACTAAAAAAATGAGATATTTTGGAGGAATGATAAATTTTTGACACCTTGGTAAAACAAGAGGGGGACGTTTGAGGTAGGCGCCTCCTTCACATGTGTGGAAGGGTTTTTAATTCAAATTTGTTAAGATATTTTTATCTTTCCTCTCTTTTGGATCAAAATGGAAGCTAGACTAGTCTAAATCTTGTCCAAATTCAACCAAATTGAAGCTGGAAAAGTCTAGAACTTAGTTGGACTCAATTAGTGGCCTCCCTCACCTATAAATAGACCCTCATTCTTTTGTATTCTCATCTGTGAACTATACCATGCTAGTATTACATTAAAATACTCATATTTTCTATTATCCCTTTAAAATCCTCTACTTTTGGAGAGATTGGAGCTTCTCTCTCTCTTCAACAATCCTTGGAGCTTTCTTCTCAACATACTAAACCAATTGATTGATTGGAGGCTTCCTTGTAAGATAAAGAAGCAAGCAAAATCTAGAGGTAATAAGTAATTTCATGGTTTTTATTAATATTCTCAAAAGATTTCACTTCTCTACCCCTCTCAAGCTTGAGAAGTTTTAAATTAATTGTTTTCATTGCAAATCAAGCTTTCTATAAAAATTCTAATGATTAATCACAAAAAAGTTAGTCTTTATGCTTAATTAGGATGCTTTTTATGTATATCTCTCTCTCCCAACAAAAGAATAGTCATTCCTATGCCTAATTCTTTATTCAAATAGATGCTTCTCATTGATAAATTCTCAATTCAAAATCAAACTCTATGCTAGTTAAGGTAGAGGTTAAGAAAATGGCTTTTTTATGCTTTTATGCTAATAAAATTATGGTAAACTTATGATTTAATTCCATAAATTAGATTTAAGTCTAAGGATAGTTATTCTACCATAATTGTATTACAAAGTCTTATTCTTTCTAGAAATATTAAAAATTATTAGTAATAGCAGCAGCGACGCTATGGCAAAATTTTTAGAAATTAATACATAACTCATTTTTATGCATAATGTGAAAAGAGGACTTCCTACCATATTCTAGGATTAGTCATCCTATGCTAAAAGAATGATTTTCATCACATTCATGGAAAACTATTTTTTTAGTATTTATGCATAAATAATTAATTAAAGAAAAGAGAAATTTTTGGTATTTTGATTTTTATGCAAAAAGAGGAATTCCCATGATAATGGAGATCCATGTAATTAAATGGAAAAAGAGAAATCTTGGTATATTGAAATAATGAATATATTTATTTTAAAGAGAAATTTTAGATAAATTTATTTTATGATAAAAGAGGAATTCCCATGACATTTGGAATTCAATCATTTAAATGGTAAAAGTGGAATTCTTGGCATAATTGAATTAATGGATATTTTTATTTAAATTTAAAGAGAAATTTAGATAAATTTATTTTTATGCATGAGAAAATTTAAATAATAAAAGAGGAACTCCCATGACATTTGAAATTCAATCATTTAAATGATAAAAGTGGAATTCTTGGCATATTTGAATTAATGACTATTTTTATTTAATTTAAAAAGAAATCTTAGATAAATTTATTTTATGTTAAAAGAGGAATTCCTCTGCTGGCAATTGGAATCCAATCATTAAATGAGAAAAAGAGAAATTTTAAGCTTATTCAAAAAAAAGGATATTTGTATTTAGTTAAAAGAAGATTTTTTATGGTATTTAAGTAGAGAAAGATTTGAATTAATTTTTGGTGACAAAAGAGAAATTTTCACCATAATTCCACCTAGAGAATTAGAGTTGATAAATAAGTTAGTAGAAAGAATCTTTAGATATTTATGTGGAAGATTCACCACATTGATATTTTTCCAAAATGGAAGAAGAGTATTTTCATTAAAATCTAATATTTTCATGTAAAACCATTTCTTAATCTATTATAGCTAAGAAGGAATGAAATTCATAAAGTTGGAATTTTCTTCGGTTAGAAGTTCAGTAGATGTTTATCTGAAGAAAATCCTTGGAATCAAAGCTAGAACTAAACCGAATGATTTTGGTTAGACCATGACTATGAGAGGGACGATCAGTAAACTACTTGTCCATCTCTCGATCTAAATCAAGCAAAAACTTCATGACCAATTCCAATTCTGAATACAAAGAATAGACTACCGTTGAATTAACCTAGTTTTTCCTTGATCGAAATCACCAAGAATCTAGTTGGACATTTAGTCAAATGATGGGTAGATTACCCTGATGAGAGATCAATGATTCTCATTATGAAATTATGGATTAAGGAAAAAGGGTTTTGTGGAACCAATCTCAAACCGGGAATTTTACTTGCATAGAACATTTGTTTTTTTTTTAAGGACTGTTTTATGCCAAAATGTTGGAGGAAGCATTTGGTATGTATTTTAACTAAGAAGAGGTTTGTTACAACAGCTGGCAGGGAGCCGTCAAGGGACGTCGCTCACAGCAAAGCCTGCCGAGCTCTTGAGCAGCCTCGGTACGGTTAAAATGATGCGCTTCCGATATGATGGGCGAGGACCGACAAAGCGGTCCCTGAGTGAAGTGCTAGGACACCTAAGTAGGATCCTAGAGGGTTCTTACCAGGTGATGCGCAGGCTCGCGGTTGCTCGGACACCCATGTGTGCATCGAGGAAGATGAGATGGACTAAAAAGAATGACTTTTGTGAATAAAATTTTGATATTGGATCTCGTTGGTTGGCCAACTGGTCTTCAATGGAGAGTCCAGATGATATATTTTGTAATACAATGGACTCAATATTTTGGAGGATTATGATCAGTAATACTATGATTTTCATTGAAGGATTGTTTTAAAGATAGTCAAATCTGTTGTAATGGCAATTTCATATTGGGTGTGTACGTGGTATGCCTACCTTAATTTTTGCATGAAACCCCGGCTAGGGGGGTTGGAATTCTTTTCCTCGATACCCGGGCAAAACATAACCAAATTTTTATAAAGGAATCCCACCAATAGAGTGGTCGGGGGGTTGGCTAACCCATGGGACAGTTGGGGTTAGGCTGGATCGGGGGATTCCTGTGATACAAATAAGTAACAATTAGCACTTGCGGGATACAGGGCTTCTAATTATAGTTCTTTACAGTCCTCCAAGTACTAGCTATATATAGGGCTGTTATTGACAATTATTGACAGGTGAGTGAATCCTTGCATGCATCCCCTGGCGCCTGATTTTAGAGTTTTTTACAAGGTATTAGCAGTGCGCCTCTCTAAATGGGGATAGCAGGCGTGCGAGGAAACACAATAGCATCACAGTGCATGCAGCTACGGCAACGCCCACGGGGACGATGGTGTCGGCCTTGTAATCTCCCATGTCTAGTAACTGGCTCGTCCCGAATGCAACAAGGACGCAGGTAACGGACACGGTCAGCAAAACGCCGGCCATCTAGACCACAACGAGTGTAGCTCTCTCCGCGGGCGGCGTCGGGAGACGGTTCACGACAGCGGCGAGGGAGGCGGCCATTGCAAACATGAAGGCCATAAAGTTGAAGACCCACCCACTGCCGGTGGAGACGCCTGAAAATGCCACCTGCACAATGATCCCTGCCAACGCTTGTACACCAGCCAGGGAGTGGGTTAGCCTTCGCAGTTCTGCCTCCTCAAGCTTGGCAAGGATCTTGTCGATGACGTCCGGCCTGTTAAGCAGTGCTCGAAGAGTGTTCCCGTCCGCGTAATCGAGTGGTGAATATCCTCGTGGATCTTCCAAGCTGACATTTAGCCTCGCACCAAAATCTGTGAGCAGGTTCACGATCTCCGGGCGGCCTAACCTCACTGCTCAATGTAAACCTGTCCAACCCGAGGCGTATCCCTACTCGTTCAAGACATCTCCCTCGCCGTGCTGCACCATGAAGTTTGCTACGTCCATTCTCCTGGGGTGCACCGCCAAAAATATTGGCGGTACGTGCCGTTCCGTCAATCCCTGCCACCACCGCACATCCGCTGGGTAGCTGAGGAATAGCAAGCAAAGAGAAGATCAGAAAACTCCAACCGAACTAATTGTAGATACAAGAAAAAAAACGAAGTCAGAGTTCAATGAGATGTTTACTATGCAGATCTGTAGAGTGTGTCGCCAATGATCCACGGAGCGAACATATTGGGTGTTCCCGGATGCGCATTCCGAACTGAAAAGGCAGCCCAGTGAATCCAACGTTGATCGCCATTGAAAAAACGCTCATTACGCCGGAAGAGCTCCTCCGCATCCGCCGTACATCTAGCACGCAACATCCGGCATAGAAGCTCGACGGGCTCATCATCCGACGTCTCCGTCTCATGCTGAACATGCACGCACACTCACATGGTCCGGGGGATTGGAAAGATTCTCATTATTTGAAATTGGCACGTCGAACCCCTCCATAACGAGATTGCAGGAAGCTGCAAGCAGGTGGGTCGAACCTGACTGTCTAGCAGCCTGGGCGTTGATCACTTGTCGTACTCAAAGCCTTGGTGCACCTATTCACCCGACCACCGCAATGTGTGAACTAGTTTCAGAGTCTTGGTACATGATCATGTGTCTCGATAGCGTCTTGACTATGGCACCAGGCCCATAAGTGGAAGGGAGGTAAATCCAGCTCGGGATAGTTTGCAAATTGCAAGCCCCTTGCTTTGTCGCATTGTGCCAGGGCAGGTCTTACGTGGATCTGGTTTGATCCTCCTTGTGACCCTCCTTTGATCTGGTTTGCCATATTGTCCATGCTCTTCTGTCTTGCATTAACACGTGCAATGGCTCATAAGCTACCTTCCTTTTCAAGCTAGTGTTAAAGAAAATGATCTCTTAGACTTTTCAATAACTCAAAAAAGTAACCATAATTTATAAGTAGGAAAAAGAGAAAAAATATATGAAAAAATAAAGAGAAGATTAAACGATCTTTTCTGTTTCTTTTTTCATGGATGCATACAACTAAGAGGAAGACCGTATTAGGGAATTCGGGAAAATCTCGATTTCCAATAGATTAAGATTTGGACCATATTTTACACTTCTTAGTGAATTGAAACTAGTAAAAAAGCCATGAATTTTATTTCATTTAACGAGAATGTGTATTAAAAAATTCAACATACATAGTCTACGTATTGGTATTGCACGTAGCTAATGCGAGCAATGTCAGGTCACAAATATAATTGTGAGATAATAAAGTGACATTGACAACCAACATGATGCCTTTGGGATTGAACTCGTCTTTTGACATGACCTTTGGATTCAAAAATTTTACAAGCATTACGAGGCCAAACTTAGTCGTCATTGTAAAATAGATAGTTAACAAAGACATGCCAATATATGGGTGATAGAACGTGCTTACACAATCAAACTAAGAAAGCTATCTTTATTGGGTTTGCTCAAAGTTTCGGGTTGTTTTTTTTCATCCTTGAACTCAAACGTTTGTTGGTGCATATGATCTCTAATTTTCGTCGAAAACAAAATCCAAAACTCTTTCCCAAGGAATGTATGCAATGGTACTTCGATAAAGGATTTGGAAGGGTCTCCCATTTTAAATCGGAAGCACTAAAATGACACGATTTTGATTTTTGTATCGTAATACGTGAACATTTTGTACGTAACACACCCATTTTAGGTGCTAAGTATTAATTTTTATTTTATTTTTTAAAAGATAACCTATGTCAAATGATCCAAAAAATGGGCTATAAATTTTAATAAAAATTACAAAAAAATGGGCAACTCTCTACACATGAGAGAAACATCACTGGGCTTCGTGCTCTTTAGGATATCGCTCCACTGCATGGATATCAGTCTGCTATAGATAGGTGTGCTTTTTCAAGCCTTTGCAAGTAGGAAGAAGAAGAAGAAGAATTTTTCAAGCCTTTGCAAGTAGGAAGAAGAAGAAGAAGAAAGAATTCCCTAAACAAACTCTCTCATCGACATCAAAAATAGAACCTGAAGTCAATTGTGCAACTCTTACATGTACTTAACAAGAGAGAATCTTACCTTACAAGTAACTTGAGAGTAAGCGAGGAAGCAACAGCTGGCGGAAATGCTTGGTGGCTTGCTGTCTCCTCAAGTCAATGTATGGTTCCAAACCAGGCATGCGAGGTGGAAAAACAAGCAGCTGGAGTAAGAGTTGTGTCTGCTCAAGTCTCAATACGACTGCATGGTACTGCCATGGGCGGTGCCGTCTACCTGAGCCGCTCACTAAAATGCTTGTAGGAGGATGCCATTCGAACCTTATGTGGAAGTTTGCCGATGGTGGTGCACTCATAAAATCTCAAGGTTAGGGATAATAACACAATGAATAGAGACACAGGGTCATGCTCTACAAAAATCTCAAGGTTAGGGATAATAGAGCAATGAATAGAGGCACAAGGGTCATGCTCTCCAAAGCGGACAAGGCTAATGTGTGTGAGTGCCGGTTGGCCTGGAAATTGGTTTGACTTGTGGGCTCCACTCCATCACCGTTTCACTTTCACGTCATGTTTTGCAAGAGACGCAAAGTTGCGGGGCACACCACCTCCACGCATAAGACCTGCGCTGGACAATGCGGCAAAGCAAGGGGTTAGCAAACTATCCTGAGCCGGTAAATCCTTCACAAGAAAATAGTCGTCCTTGAAATGAAATGTCAAGATTTATAAAAAATAGCACTTTACACCCCATTACACAATTTGAGCTCGAAAAATTACATTATAGGACTGCTTTTTTCTTACACTCTCATGGTCGCTTCGCGGGGGTGGTGTGATGGCACAGCTCTGCAGGGATGGGGGTTGGTGACGGCATGGGTCCGCTTTGGGGCGAGGTGACTGCATGGCTCCGTGGGGGGTCATAACACTACGGTAACACATATTCCAACTAGGTGACTGAATTTGAAAGGTGCCCAAAAAATTTTCAGTTGAAGGGCTGATATCAACCTCCACTTTGACACATATTGCTCATGTGATTGAATTAAAAAAGTGATCGCAATAAGGGCTCGTATCAAACCTCCATAGGAAGGGCTATCTTGGCTTTTCCTCCCCACTTCTACAACTCCATAGGAACCTAGTAAGGGGGCGTATCAAACCTCCATAGGAAGGGCTATCTTGGCTTTTCCTCCCCACTTCTACAACTCCATAGGAACCTAATAAGGGCTCGTATCAAACCTCCATAGGAAGGGCTATCTTGGCTTTTCCTCCCCACTTCTACAACTCCATAGGAACCTAATAAGGGCGCGTATCAAATCTCCATAGGAAGGGCTATCTTGGCTTTTCCTCCCCACTTCTATAACTCTCAATCCTTACAAGTACTGTAGGGTCAAAACACTATAGTGGCACATACCCATGTGGCAAGTAAATTTGAAGCGTGACCATACAATTCCATTTCAACAACTCATATTAATCTTCCACTCCATTTGAAAAGCCAACCCTTAACCCTTACAAAGTTGAATCAACAAGGTTGAGTCTCTTGCAACTTGGGTACTACCAAGATCAAGTCGGTATCATGACACATGCACGTGTGACTTTAAATTTGAAGGGAGGGCTCAATGACATCCATAGAAGGGAGAAGGGCTCTGTAGAGAGTGCTATTTTTTCCACATTGTGACCTTACCTCTAGAGTTCTAGAACCCTTAGTCCTTACAAGCACTATCATGACAAATGCTCATGTGACTTAATATGAAGGGTGACCCAAAAATTTTATATGAACGGCTGGTAGTAAACCTCCATTTCTATGTAAATGGATAGTAAAGGCATAGTGCTATTTTTTTCCCGAATCTTGGTCTTTCATTGAAATTCAACCCCTTTTTTTGTGGACCGCCTTTGAGAGTGTCGAGAAAAAAGCCGTCTTTTTGTGTGATTTTTACGGCTCAAATTAGAAAAAATCGGTTGTAATTTTGGCTAGCCTTGAATTAAAGATTAAAAATTTTAAAATCAAGGTCATCTTCCAAAAAAAAAGGTTTATTTCTTGACACTAAACCGTGGTACAACCCAAGTTGCAAGAGACTCAACGTTGTCTGGATCCGGCCAACTTTATAAGTGAAAGCACAATAGTCAAGTTGCAACTTTGTCTCGATTTGGCCAACTTTGTAAAACATCGTAGAATTGTAAGGTTTTGGTGGGGTTACGCTTGTATGGTAAGGAGTCTCGATAGCGTCTGGACCCGGGCAGCTTGATTTGCAATCTAATCATAAGGCTTATTACGTTTCCGATTTGCAGTGTGCCACTCGCTTCTCATTCAAAGAGCTTCATGGCTTTGGAAGTGCAAGACCAGATAGAAGCACCCACATGCGGCCGCATGTGGTGGGCGGTGCGCCCGAGCTTCGACCACCTGCTGATGCTAAATTCTCCTTCGTCCGAAGGCGACTTTACCTGGATGCTAAAGTGCCTCTCTTTCCTCCTCTCTCTCGCTAGCGTTCTCGCCGCAGCTGACGGCCTTCTACCGCTCTCTTCTCCCGTTAATTCTGGCTCCGCCGCCGCAGTCCGGCATGCCCGCCGAGCGTTTCGTCTTGCTTCGCTTCTTCTCGCAGCCTCAATCGCCCTCCTACTTGCATCCTGAGAGCTGTTTTTGATCAATTGAGGCGGATTTCACAAGTTAGCATCTAGCGTGGATACATAAGCAGGAGACTCACCTACTTCAAGACGGGGGTATAAAATGGCACATTATTGAGCCATTTTACCGCAATTTTGTAATCATCAGTCCATATATTATATTACTTCGCTATAATATGCCAATGGCAATTGTCAAAAGCATTCGTTATTGGTTCATGATGTCCATGTAAAGTGTAATGCTATAAAGCTACAATCATTTTGAGCCTTTTTTATGGATGTCTGGCCTAATACAAATGACTTTTGTGACACTTACTATAAAGAGGCTTTTACACATAATTTGAGAAGCTCTTGGCAAACTCATGTGCAAAGAGAGAGAGAGAGAGAGAGATTCATTGTGTGGTGTGCCTCTTGTTCACTTGCTTTTCAGAGTGAGAGAGTTAGCTTTCTCATGTGTTAGAGTAACTGAGATAAGTGACACATCAATTTAGTGGACTTGGAGAAGAGTGGAGCGATGAAATGGAAGCAACACCTGAGAGCTTGGCTTAGTGTGTACCTAAACTAGAGTGAGGGTAATAAGTCGCTTGTTTGCATAATAGGGATTAATATCCTTACAACATGATAAAATTTGTCTTATATGCTTTATAATCCCTTCCACATCAAGCTCCACATCAAGCCAACCAAGAGTAAGTGACCATAGGGAATCCAAAATGACTTATCTACTATACATATTACATTTTATGCTCATGGATTTAGAACTTAGCACTTAGAGTGGAGAGAGTGTTGATGACATCTCTCAAAGGCAAAAGTAAGAGAAAAAGAAAAATGAAATAAAAAAAGGACACTTATGACTCTTTAGATGAAGAAGACGAGGAAGATTCTGATGTCTCAAAATCAAGTGAAGAATCAGAGGATGAGGAGGAAAACCGAAAGACACGGTCAAAGAGCAAGAAAGTAGGGAAAGCGGCCAAGGAACTGGTTTGGTAGCCATGGCTTAGTTGTCATGTGAAGTAGCGTAGTCCCCTCAAAAAGTTAGATCGGGCACTTTGGTGTGCGAGATGTCAAAATCACGGCCATGTGGCCGAGGAAGCTCCTTTCAAGATTCGATGTGGCCAATTGGCCATGAGAGGAGAGATCCTCAATTCCTACTTCATAAAGAGATTGAGTAAGAAACTAAAAAGTGCAGTTGTTGGTGCGAATCTCACAACTCTTACTCTCTAGAGCAGCTAGTGGACTCAGCACACTCAGAGCGGAGAGAGTGTTGATGACATCTCTCAAAGGCAAAAGTAAGAGAAAAAGCAAAATGAAATCGAAAAAAGGTCACGTTCGACTCTTCGCATGAGGAAGATTCTTATGTCTCAAAATCAAGTGAAGAATCGGAGGATGAGGAGGAAAACCAAAAGACACAATCAAAGAGCAAGAAGGCAAGAAAAGCAGCCAAGGAACTGGCTAGCAGCCATGTCTTAGTTGTCTTTTGTGAAGGAGTGAAGTCCCCTCAAAAAGTCCGATCGGGCACTTGGTGTGCGAGATGTCATTGCACAACACTGATGTTGGCAGATACAATGGAAGGAGATCACCTTAGCCAAATGTGATTCCAACCCTAGCTGTGGGTGGCAATTTAATGTGCCGCCCCACAGATGGCTCCGCAAGAACCATACAGACAACCTCCATTCCACCCAAGAGTAAATGTTTCTCCTAGGGATGTCCTAGGTGCACAGCACCCCGCTCTAAATTTCACCTGTTTCTATTGCCATGCATCGGGTCATCGGCAGTCTAATAGTGAAATCTGCAAGAAACATGGAGCTGAGCTGGAAGGCGCTCAAGCGTCGACTGCTGGCCCGCCGACTAAATGTCGCGGAAATTACAGCTCGCCTATGTTTTTCCTCCTTCCAAAAGTATCTCTCCGTGCTAAAAATATCCAAACTTTTGCTTTCTTTTTCCAAAGTCTCTATAAATGACAAAAGTTGGCCTTCTTTGGTGTCCATGTTATAAAAGTCTCTCTCAAAAGTGGGCGCCCAGCTTTTAGTGTCCTTGAAGGCCCAAAAAACTTGTCCACATGTCCATGCATCTTTTTTGTAAGTGCCCAAGCCTTAAATATCGGTGTGAGCACTTGGCATCTTCAAAGAAATTCTTTTATTTTTAGCACCTCCCTTCTTATTTGGAAAATCCTCGTTCTCACTTTGGTTTCGTTATGTGTGTGGGCTTTCACTAAAATATTGATTAGAGGTGGTAAAAGACCAAAATGATGACATATATCAGAGTTCTACACTCACTATTAGGCAATGATGACGTTAGTGGGGGATGTCGTAGTATCTAGTCCATACTATTCATAGTGGAGTTGTTGATAGTTATATAGTCTTGTGGGTTGACTACCATGAGTATATAACATGCACTTTCATAAAAGGTGAATTTGGGCATGTTCTGTGTATATATATATATATATACATATATATATATATATAGTGATAATAAAGTCCTCCTCAAGCTGGGGGAAAGCGCTAAGTACTGGTTGATGTCATGCTCACTAGTGAATGAAGAGGTTTGGAATCCATTGAGAGAAGTGACTGGAGAGAGCACGAAGAGACTGTCGAAGGGAATCCAGGTCCACTGCTTGGTCTCGTAAAGAGACGAGATCCCTAGCGTGTTGTGCGACCTGGTCATGTAATTCGAGCACCTCCTCTATGTTGTGGGAAAATGACGTGCGGAGGTGAGTGACCTCTGATTATGCTTCCTGTAGGCGTTTCTTTGGAGTGAATGGCATCCTCCAGCTGGCGAGTGCAATCTCTTCGGTGACGGCGATCATGGGAGAGCTCGAATTTGTAGTCAGTGAGGTAGGTGGTGTACATTCAGAGATCAGCAGAGAGGTTGTCTAAACCCCGGACTATGCGATGGCGAGATCTCAATGACGATGAGGCACTGACAGCTGCTCCGGAGGGTCTCAGAGTAACGCAAGCAAGGGGTTCAGAGATCAGCAGAGAGGTTATCCAAACCCCGGACTATGCGATGGCGAGATCTCAATGACGATGAGGCAATGACAACTGCTCCGGAGGGTCTCCGAGAACCGCAAACAAGGCAGACCACCCACAGAAATGTCTGGAGCGCTATAGGAAATGGAGAGTCCGAAAGCTCGATGTGCTCGGTGCTATCATCAAGTGATCTATGCGGAAGGTCACCTCATGTGGAGAACCCAAGGTAGGTGTGGGTAGAGAGGGATCTCTAGATACGATGATAGATGTAACTGCTGCAAGGATGGGGGTGATCGCCATCGTGGTAGAAGTGTTTGGAGGGGATCTGGATAATGACTTGTTGTTGCCTGCCTGTAGAGATAAGGAACTGGTGAGGGTGTTGTGATCGGGTAGCGAGGTGGTGAAGTAGATGGAACCTGCTGCCACTACTGTCGAGGAAATATGTGAGGTGGAGAGGGTGGAGACCCCGCTGCACAGGCAAGGATATTGGGCGATCGTCTGTTGCCACCATGCCGGAGCAGATAGTGGAAGAGGGTGTGACTGCAAGGGTGGTGGGAGGGGTAGTGCGACGATGGAATGAGGCAGGGAGATCCTTTTGCACCCGAGGTCAGATGCGAAACACCATGGGGATGAAAGGCGAGGCTAACAGGGTGGCGGGGGTGAGGCAAGTGGAATAGGGGGCATACAGAAGGTAGGTGAGGAAGCGAGCAAGGCGAAAGGCCAAGTGAATGAGACAATTCCGGGCTTGTTAAGCTGAATCCGAAATTGGCACAGTAGGAGATAGATAGAGGACCATGGTAGGAAAGAACAAAATGAAAGATGAAAGGAAAATACTGCCTAGGGCGGTGAAGTAGACAAAAATAGAAGGAGCCGAAAGGGGAAAGACGGCGTAGGAGAAAGCGTCAGAAAGGATTGGTTTTTTTTTTTGGGCACTGTTGGGCGGTGTTGTACGCGGACAGTGAGGAGGAGGAGGACATGGGAGACGAGCAGGCCGAGTAGAAGATGAAGGGGAAGGTTAGTAGGAGATGAGGGGGTGAAGGGAGGGGGGCCCAGGAAGAGACAGCTGGTAGGAGTGGAAAAGCAAGGGAGGGGCCGGAGGAAGAGGCAGCTAGTAGAAGTAGAGAAGTAGGAGAAGAGACAAGGAGAGGTGCTAGTGGGAAAAGCAAGGGAGGTGGGTGTGAAATATGAGGCCATCTCTAAACCGTATGGCCTCATAGGCCACCTTCTTGTGTAAATATAGGGTGCCGAGTGCTCAAGCTACTCACCTATAGCTACTCCTCATAATGGGAGCCATACAGACATGAGCTAGCCGATACATGGACAATACAATATGAGAGTGGAGTATTGATATCTTATCCAAAACTACAATTTCTAACAAGGTCTTGAGTGTGGTTTTTTAGGATGGAGTCATAATATTCTTCTTGCATGGCTACCATCCACTTCATATCCCCTTGTGCTTCAACAAACGTGGTAGACTTCTGAATCTTGAGTACCTATTTCATAAGAGAAAAATTCTTCTCTAACCTTATAAATCTGCGAATATCTTGAGGCACATCCTCAATGGCCGGAGGTTTTGCTCCATCCAAAAGTTGTGTGTAACACTTAGGGAATGGCTTGCCTTTTGGTGGCACATCATCATACTCTTGTTCTTAATCTTCATAGTCCATGTTCATGGGAAATGGGGCAGGTTGCCCTCCATCAAAATACGAGGAAGCCCATGCAACATGTGGAGGTTGCGTTGCTTTGGTGATTTCCTTGTTGCGCATGATCAAGAAGAAGGAAGATCCTCCTCCATCCGATGTGGTTGTTTTTATTAGAATACCACATCACAACTCACTATGATCTTTGCTTAAGGGTCATAGAGCCGATACCTCTTTGATTCCATGCTATAACCCAAGAAAATGCATTTCTAACTTCCGACGTCTAATTTGGTTCTCTAAGCATCTAGAACATGTACATAACATTCAAAACCGAAGTGTACAGCTAATGGTTTCTTATCCGAGTATGCATGTAATGGAGTCATCCCTTTGATAGCCTTTGTTGCACTCGTGTTAAGAATGTACACATCCGTGTGTTAACTACCTCATCCCAAAAGGATTTAGGTAGATTCTTGGCATTAAGCATACTCCTTGCCATCTCGACAATAGCACGATTCTTGCGCTCTCTAAAACACCATTTTATTGTCGTTAAGTATAATCTTTGTTGCCATCTCAACAATAGCACGATTCTTATGCTCTGTGGACTGTGACGGTAGTGGGTTGGTACTTTAAGCCCCTTTCTTTGTAAAAACCCAAGAATTTATCAAATATGAATTCATCCTCAGTCTATTCTAAGCTGCTTCAATTTTGTATCTATCTCAATTTCAACCAATGCAAGCCATTTCTTAAACTTTCCAAAAGCTTGAGACTTTTCCTTAAGGAAATACACCCAAATCTTCCTACTATAATCATCTATCAATGTGAAAAAATAGGAAGAAACTCCAACTCATCTTTTCACACAAATCAGCATGTATGAGCTGAAGAGGAGCCTTGTACATAAAACCGGTCTAGAAAGGATTCTCGGTGCTGCTTACCCATCATACAAGCTTCACATACATCCGGACTATTAGAAATTGGTGACAAATGCTCAACTAGCTTACCTTTTTGCATCTCCAAAAGAGACTGGATACTATGATGTTCGTATCTCTCATGCTAAAGTTTGTTGCTACTCAAGTCGATCTAGACTAATCTAGACTACAAACATGGAAAGCTCATTAAAGTTGTTTCTTTGAATGCTCTTTGCAATGAGCTTATCATCTCCATCAAGAATGAATGCACCATTCTTGTCGAAGTGAAGTCACAAGTCATGGTCCATGATGGCCAAGATAGAAAGGAGGTTTCTCTTCATATCTGTAACTCATAGAACATTTTAAAGAATTTTTATACAACCTTCTTTAGACATAAGTGAAATGGTACCTGAACCTATTATTGGGTAGTTCACATCATTGCCCCCACTACCACCATGATTTCATCTTTCACAGGCTTTAGGGAGTGATGTGCCTAGAAGCCCCACTGTCTATGATCCAAGAAACACCATGTGCTACAACGTTAGTGGTCTCACTACACACTTCTTCAATGGCAACAAATAGATCTATTGTTGAAGCATGCCTAGATTCTTCTTTAGTCTTTAGAGTGTCATTCTCGGCATCTTACTCTCTCCTACATTCTTTGGCTGTGTCATTTCTTGTTATAGTGAGAGCATTTAACCTTTTCTTATGGTTTGAAGAGTTGGAATTCTTATCTTTCTTCTTTGTGTTTGTCCTTAAGATCGACATCAACAGGTGCCCTAGGTTGATACCCATACATAAGCATGAATGGACTATAACCACTAGTCGTATGCTTAGAACTATTATAGGTAAATTCCATCATTGGAAGATACTTTTCCCAACTCGATGGTTTTTCAGAGATATACATAAAAAGCATATCCTCTAAAATCTGATTCACACGCTCTATTTACCCATCAAGTTGTGGGTGATTACAAGAACTCATACTCAAAGTAGTTTCTAATTTCTTGAAAATTTTTTGCCAAAAATGAGCCGTAAAATTAGAGTCTCGATCATTCACAATTTCAGAAGGTAGACCATATAGTTTAAACAGCTGCTCGACAAATTTGTAAGCCAATTCCAGTGCTTTGATTGTTGTATTTGTGGGTAAAAACCTAGCCATCTTTGTCAATCTATCCACGACTACCCAAATGACATCGTGACCCCTACTAGAACGTGGAAGTCCCATAATGAAATCCATGAAAATATTTTTCCACTTTCGAGAAGGAATATCCAAAGGATGTAATAATCCAGCAGAATTAAGGCGTTCAGCCTTGTTTATCTAACGTTGAAGGCAATGGATCACATAACTTTGAATAAAATCTTTCATTTTCTGTCAGTAAAATGTTCTTTTGTGGAAAATTAGATAAAGTATTTTTTCAATTTTGGAATATCCGAGTTTGTCATCCAACACGTGGCGTGTCAATTCGGGCGCCCGTGAGATCGTCCGATTTTCTGTAAAAATCTTTTTTTTGAAAAATTAAAAATTACATTAAAATTATAGATTTTAATTGGATTTGAGGAGTGTCGGACGGAATTAGTGAGATCGATGGATTCTCAAGGGTAATTTTTCATAATTATCAGAATTAGAAAAATTTCTGAAAAATATTTTAGAAATCCTAGAAATTGGTATTTTTTGTATGCCAATTGTATTTTGGCGAATTTTATCACTAAAGTTTTTTTTAAAATAGATTTGGAGTGCAATAACATAAGATTTTGTAGAGATCAAAATTAGTAAATTTGGAGACCCTAGAGAAATAGAGGAAATTTAAAAAAATCATGATAATTTTTTTCTCAAGAATTTAATATTTTCAAGGATTATTTAGTATTGAAGTACATTTTCACGTGTTGACATTAGATAGATGCAATTTATTTGCATATAATTAATGCGAGTGTGGCTCGTATTAATAGTTATTTCTATTGGGAGTAATTTTAGATGGTATTTTCATGATTTTTTATCGTTGTTTAGCCACCAAATACTAATTAAAGCATTTTTTCTTATGTACAATCAATTCTAGTGAATTAATTCGCTAGATCATTTTGGTCAAGGGTGGTAAAGTGAAGTTGGTGCGAGTGATTCATGATTTTCGGAGAATCTTATTACCATGGCTCACATTGATTTCTTGATCAATGATAATGTCGATGAGATGTGTGATCATTCCAACTCAAGAAGAGATCACCCCCATCGGACATCCGCTAGGTCAGACGTCCACTGGGTGGGACAATGTGTTGTCATCAAATGCCATACGAGTGTGATGTCCCACCCCCATCAGTCCCCTATGTAAAAAAAGTGGGTTTGGGTGGGACATCACACTCATTCGACATTTAATGGGGGTGAAACTTTGTGAGTGGTTCCATGGGACTACTATCCCTCCACTCGTAAATTTTCATCCCCATTGGACGTCAAAGGGCGGGACAGTATGTTGCCACCCGATATTTTTTGCATCTTGTCCAAGGGGTCCCATATGAAAAAATAGCTAGTTTGGGTGAGACATCACACTTGTCCAGTGTTTGATGGGTTTAAAACTATTCAAGTGGGTCTAAGGGGCTGCTACCCCTCCACTCACAAACTTTCACCCGCATTGGACACTGGATGTGCGTGGTGTGTTGCCACCCTCTATTTTTTGCATAGTGTCCCTCGTATGGCATTCAATAGGGTTGAAACTTTGTGCTTGAGTCCTTGCGGTAAATACCCCTACACTCACAAAGTTTCAACCCCATCGGATGTCGGATGGGTAGGGCAGTCTGTTGCCACTCACACTATTTTTTGCATAGTGCCCAAGGGGTTCCCTATGCAAAAAATATCAGGTTTGGATGGGACATCATGCTTGTCCAGCGTCCACCAATGAGGATAAAAATTTGTGAGTGGATATATGCGGCTACTAATCCTCCACTCGCAAAGTTTCACCTCCATGGGATGCTGGATGGGCGTGATGGTGTGTTGCCACCCGCTATTTTTGGCATAGTGCCTAGGGGGTCCCCTATGCAAAAAAGAGTGAGTTTGGGTGTGACATTATGCTCATATGGCATCTGATGGGGCTGAAACTTTGCGAGTGGGTCTCTGGGTCTTCTACCCCCCTGAGTGGTTGCAGGATCAAGGAGCCCCGTTTTATCCACTTAGGTACCTTGTAAAAACAGTTAAAAAATAAGAATTTGTTTACCTTTAGTGTGGCCAATCCTCGTGGAGTTCACCTAAAAATATGTAAGTGTAGCACGTGAGTTCATCAGGAGGGGTATATTAATTTAAAAAATTTACGTAATTACATTTATAGGGGAGGTTTTTAAAACCAATTTTGGAGAAAACCCATAAGTTTTATAAGTGTAAGGGGTTTTTTAAATATCCCTTGAGCGCACATGATATATAAAATTTCCTAGAGGTGAAGCCCCCAAGGGCCAATCTCTCCTAGCTAACGAAGGAATTTCCATTCAAGTTATTTTGTTCGAACATCACATGCAACGTTGGGAATATAGTTGCATAATCTGATTAAGCATTAGATAGTCGAAAGTCCTCATTTCTTTAGGTACAAAGTCAATGTAGACACCTTGTCTCTCCCAAATTTGGACTAAATCCATAAAATACTAATATCTTTTACATATAAACTCATATGAGATTCCCACTTTGGCCCTTAGATCTTCACATAATATAGAGCTTAACTTTATTTTTTTAGAAAACTTTAAGCTATTTTTCTATTTTCTTTAAATATTTCAAGGTCTTTAAAGTGTTATAATATATGCCACTTTTTGCACCCACAATAACTACCACTTAAAATGCTCGATCTTGTAGATCAAACGCGCGGTAGATAGTGAGACATTAGTAGAATGTGGTGGGTTAGTCAAAATTGCAAATACAATGGTTGGATTTTTAATGATCTCTTTTCCAAAATTCTTCTAGGCTATCAAAACACTTATAAATATTAATAATATAATTAGTAAAATTATATTTTTGATGTAAATTATCCAAAACCTATAGGGACTAGTGTAAGTCTTTGTAATGGTGCATCTATGAAAAGAAAATTAGATCACTCTAAATATGGAAAGATCACGTTTTAATCATTTCATCATATTTTTGATTAATTAAACTAATTTATATTAATTGAAGTTATATTGGGTTAATTTGAGTGCATATGTATTTTCTATAAGTTGCTTGATCTCATTTGAAGTACCTTGCCCCCCAAAATTTTCTCTCTAAGCATTGTCCCAATCTAGCATAAAATGGACAAACACTGTAACACGTTAGGGGCACAGCAGCGCTTTTTTTGTTGGGATGCCAAGGATTCCGTTCGCTCCTCCGTAACAAAATTTCGTTGTCGATTAGCGAAATGTCGCTACTGGGAAGCACTCTTAATAGCAAAATTTTGCTGCTCTAGAGCGTTAATAGCAATAAAATTTCACCTGCTGGAACGTCTTTAGTAGTGAAATTTTGCTCCTATACTACTGTGATTTCACTCATGAACAGCGAAAATAGCATCAAAATTACGCTTCTATTTTCATTGCATGAAATTCCAAAGAGTTTTTGGATATTGTATTCTAAAAATACATGTCACATATACACAGAAAATGATATATAGTTTTAGAAAAACATCCAAGCCATGTTTCGAGAAAAAAAAAAGATAATTGAAAACTTTTGAGAAGCAAAACAATGTCAAGATCATGAATCTATCTCATCTTGTAATAAATCCATATGTGTTGCTTCATCAAAGTCTATATCTAATGGAAGCTCAATGAAAAGATGGGGTTCCATATCACTATCATTATCCAATGAAGCATTGTCATAATTGATAGGTGTCTCATCATCTTCGTCCGATTGATGCTCCTCTCATGATCCTCATTAGCCCCATCCAAAATGTTTTCTTCATCGTCTTCTTCCAATGAGCCGATTTGAGGTAGTACTTGCACCTCATCCAAAGATTCGGCCTCCACATCTTGATCTTGAAAGATACGTTTAACGAGGGGAAACTTGTATAACATACCACCACTTTGGATTAATTCGATCGGCGTGAAATACAACCTTATATCAGAAAGCCAAGGGGTTACACTTTTATTATACCACATCAAGATTTAATTTGGGATTGGTTGGGGTAGTACGAAGGTATCTTTCTCATCATTCCAAAACTTGGTGGAATCACTTTGAAAGAACCCACTTGGATGTTTCCTCATGGTTGCTTGAACACCTCTATATATCACCTTGAACCGTTTGACATCAAAGATGAATAGGGTAAATTCTCTAAATCCAACCTCAAGAATATCATGAATAGTTCCACAATACTCAAGATTATACTCTATGACATTGGTATCATGTCTACTGGCTCGACTTTCTTGCTCAAAAGTTCCCATCACACCACAATCAAATGTGTTTCTTTTAGAATCCACACGTTCCGTGCAAAAGTGCATTCCATCTAACCATATTGCATTATATAGTTTGTACTAACATTAAACAAAAGCATGACATTTAGTATAGTGCATTAAATAAGGTATATACGTGAGATAGAGATGAAGAATGTACTTACTTGTTGAGGTTCACATCCTCTTGCATACTCATGCTCTTCTCTTGTGATCATCTCTCCATTTTACGATGCCATCGATATTGCCATACGAAGCCATTCTATATTGATCACATTTGGTAGAGATTCCAAGCAAGGCGGGGATGGCAATCGTCTATTTGCTCTTCTGAAAGCTCTTCTCTCATCCTTTTATCTATTGATTGCATCCTTGTGTCTCCCAATCCACGTCTCCATGATGGGACTATTCAGAATGTAGAATGTATTCACCTTGTGGCCTTCTTTTTTTCTTGAGGCACATTAGTGATTAGTTGTTCATCCTCTTCATTACTCCACAATCGTGGTATGGAAAGATCTATGGCGAGATAGATGTTTTGAGATATACATAAGAGACTCTTGCATCAACCATCCCTTTGCCATGCTTGCTTCTCGACTTGCTCTTTGTCTCACAAAGTCCTTTAAAGTTTTCATGAACCTTTCAAGAGAAAACATCCATCAAACATGAACAACACCACTCAACGCCACTTCATCAACCAAATGCACCACAAGATGCAATTGGCTTAGTGAGAATTGTTCTAGGACAGTTGTCCTCGATCATACATAATGCCTCCAATAGCATTGAGAGGAGCCATCTCAATGGTTGTAGGAACTATCTCCTTTAAGTATATGTACCTACATACATAGCAATTATGTGTACTATTTACCAATACATAGCAATTATGTGTACTATTTACCAATACATAACTTGTGAGTGCATTAGAATTCCAAATAAGCAATATAACTTAGTGAATTGAAGAGAAGATTCATACCTCACCAAGCTTCTCGTTTTGTAAATAGCCTCTCTCACCTTCTTGTCTCCACAACCAACTATAGCAATTAGAAGAATAAACTATGTATAGAAAAAAATAAAAGTTTGTATATGAGCTTACAAATTATGTACCACAAAGAGAAACTGAATAAGGAAATATTTATATACCTCTGTAATATCTTGTGCCAATCATGTGTCTTGAGGCCATATAATTGTTCCTCTCCTTTCTTTTTGGTCTTTGTGAAGGCACCCTTCAATGAATGCATTATTCCCGTTGGTGTATGAAAAGAGGCAATCACACTTTTCACCTTATTGTGCTCCCTCTTGGTTAATCTAGGACTATTTTTTCACTCTCACTTTCAATTGGCCGTGCACTTTGAAGGCATACAATGTTTTGTAAGTCATCCCTTGCACCCTTTGTATCTTGTTTACCAATTAAATGGTCCCAAATATTTGTTGCCACATTCTTGAAGATATACATGGGATGAGACAATTGATCTTCATGTCACACCAATATGAAAGTCGAAAGAAGATTGAGTGTCTACACATACCATTTTGTGGTGGATTGGGAGTGCTTCTCCATGCCTCACTCTCATCTCACAAGTGGTGAGACATCATGTGGCACATACTTGGGATGTGAATAAGGGAGAAATCGATAATGTTTGTCATACACCGCCTTCTTAAGTGTAGAGAGTCTTTCCGAAAGAAGTGATGGTTCGTAAATCGGACATGCATGATGCCCGGAGGTTGCCAAACCTATTTTCAAATTAAGATGATTGAGATAGAGATATAAACTTAAAGTTTAAAGTCTAAGTCCTTATGCATATAAGGTTCAAGTAGGTACCTTAGCACTCCGAGAACTCGGGATAGTCATGCATCATCCAAAGTAAAAATCCTTTCACCTTCGCCGCACGCCTATTTATTGACCTTGAAACGTCATGTACTTTGACACCTCGCCATAATGTCTCAAGCTCCTCAATCAAAGGCTTGAGGTACACATCCATGTTTGCCACCTTATACCTTATACTTGCCTGGTACAAGGAGAGAAAGCATGATATGACCTTTCTTGATTGCCACCCATGGAGGGAGGTTGTAATTCAGCAATACAATAGGCTAAGTCGACCATGATGTGGACTTGAAGCCTTTCCTTGACTTGGTTTAATTTTGTAGGTTTTCAACACATACAATCCTCACAAGAGATCTCTTTCTCTTGTATGTTTCTTCTTTCATACTTTTACATGTTTATAGGGTGTGTAAGTTTTAGGGCTTTTAAGATGAGGGTTTTTTATTAATACATTTTTTCTTTATTTTGGTTTGATTTTGTAGGTCTTCAACACATACAAGTCTCACAAGGTAAGATATCTCTTTCTTGTATGTTTCTTTTCTTATGATTTTACATTTTATTTGGTTTGTAAGTTTAGGGTTTTAAGATTAGGGTATGTTTTTTTTTCCATGCTCCATGTTCTATGCATGTCGGTACCTTCCTATGCATGCCGTTAGCAACCTATGGAAGCCTGTAGCAACCAATGCATGCCGATAGCTTCCTACGCATGCCGATAGCTTCCTACGCATGCTAATAGCTTCCTACGCATGCCAGTAGCAACCAGTGCATGCGAGTAGCTTCCTATGCATGCCGATAGCTTCCTATGCATGTCGGTAGCAACCTATGGAAGCCAGTAGCAACCAATGTATGTCGGTTGCTTCCAATGTATGCCGATAGCATTCAATGCATGCGAGTAGCAACCTATGGAAGCCAGTAGTAGCAACAAATATATGTCGGTTGCTTCCAATGCATGCCGGTAGCAACCTATGGAAGCCGATAGCAACCTATGGAAGCCAATAGCTTCCTACGCATGCTGGTAGCTTCCTATGCATGCTGGTAGCTTCCTATGCATGCCGATAGCTTCCTATGCATGCTAGTAGATTCCTACGCATGATGTCAGTAAATTCTTACGCATGTCGGTAGCTTCAAACACATGCCGGTAGTAACCTATGGATGTTGGTAGCAACCAATACATGTGCCAGTAGCTTCCTACGCATGCCAGTAGCAACCAATGCATGTCAGTAGCTTCCAACACATGCCAGTAGCTTCCTATGCATGCTGGTAGAAACCTATGCATGCCGGTAGAGCAACCTATGCATGCCGGTAGCTTCCTACGCATGCCGGTAGCAACCTATGCATGCCGGTAGCTTCCTACACATGCCGATAGCTTCCTATGCATGCCAATAGTTTCCTACGCTTGCCGGTAGCAACCAATGCATGCTGGTAGCTTCCTACATATACCGGTAGCTTCCTACGCATACCGATAGTAGCAGCCTATGCATGCCCGTAGCATCCTACACATGCCGGTAGCTTCCTATGCATGTGGGTAGCTTCCTATGCATAAGAGTTTTAAGTATTTATGTTTTTTCTTGGATAGATGGAAAATAACTTAAATTGTGATGTTACACGTGAAGGAGGAGTCGATATCCCAATAATATTTGTAAGTATATATTAGCCTCAAATTGTATCTTATCTTTTAATTAAGGAAGGTTATCTTAAATAACAACTTTCTAAAATGTTCATTTGTTTGTATGTCTATAGCTTGAAGCAATGGACTGCCCCCCTACGCAAGGTGAATATGATTTTGCATTACAACAGGGTTTGCAAGCTCTATTTGGGTGCAAGATCAAGGATATATTGTTATTACTGGAGGAGATGCTTGGCAAGCATGTCAAGTAAGTACATTCCTAAACCCTAAACCTCTTTCTTTTTGCAAAACTGGTTCTCACTTGTGTTAGTTTTATTGTGTTTTGGGATCATGTAACTAGAAACGGTGGTGAAAATGTCCATACCGATAGTAATGGAAATGTGAAAGCGAAGGGGCTAGAGCTACAAGGAACAATACCAATCGCACAGCAAGAGATCCAGATAGCCCCTAGCTCCATAGATTTTTATTACGCTTTATCTTGTAGATGAGTTTTTTGGAAACATACACTTATGTAATTCTGCTAAGTATTGTAATTGAATTTTGACATTCCTAAAACCATGGCTTGTAAATGTCTTTTCTTTTTGGTATTTGTCAAGTTTTACATTACACTTGTCCATGATGATGTGAAGTTATGTTAGTTTTACTGTGTCCACATTAGAAAAAAAAAGAGCTGGGGCAGACTAGGGAGTCCTATGCAGACTCCCTAGTTTGCCCCATCTTTTTTTAATTATGCAGTACTTTTGCTGCTGAGAGCAGCGAATACGTTGCAGCAAAAATAGCAGCGTGTTTAGCAGTGATATAGCCTCGATATCTCCGTACCCTTCTAGTTATAAAAGTGTTGCTATTTTTGCTGCTAAACCCTCATTCTGTTGTAGTGGCCATGTCATGAGTTCTGCAATCCCCTCCCATTTAAAGATGCAAGGAATGATAGGGAAGTGTCTCAAAACCTTTTGAGGAACTTTATCTCCTTGCAAGTCATCCCTATAGTGGCTCTCCCCACATTGTAATCATTGTGTTGCATCTTTATTAACCCCTCTAAATAGCATGCAATCATTGGGACATGCATGATGTATTTTTAGGTAATCCATACCTAGCATAGAGAGCATTTTACAACACCCATCTCATGAGTTCCATAATAGATTTTTAGGGGGAAGAATGTTCTTGATAAGCCTACAACATAGGGTAAGAAATCATATGTCAAAATATTAGCAAGGAGACTGTATAGAACATGAAATATTTTCTATTTGAAAGAATAGAATGAGGCAGTCTTACCAAAGAAGACTTACTTGCATCACGCCATAGCTCCAAGTTTTCTGGTAGTGTGGAGTACGAACATCCCTCATACAAAGGGATGCTTGCCTCTCTATGCAAGGTTTCCTCCTCTTGTCACATTGGAGCGTGCTCACTATCATCTATGACATCCCGTCTAAAGAAGTCATTCACCATGTCGTCCATGATGAGATTCTCTTTGTCCTCATGTGGCAATGGTGGAGGCACCTAATTCATTGGGTTGGGGAAGATGAGCCTCAGCCATGCTTTCCATATGAAGCCTTGCCACCTTCTGCACTCTACCCGATGTCACCGAATGGTGTGGCATGTTACCTAGAACTCTCCTATGGTTATCCTCCATGTCATCATCAACACTTGGTCATGCCACTGTCTCATGAATACCATATGTCATCATCAACACTTGGTCATGCCACTGTCTCATGAATACCATATGTCCGTACATGCTCAATTGTTATACGACGTCGTATATATTGGCCCTTGCATTGATCACACACATATCAAATTTTTTCTCTCAACTCGGATCCAACTTCCAACCCTTGATGATCACTGTCAGACATCTTTAACCTAGCCAAAACTGATTTAGGGTTCATATAAAACACACAACAACATCCAGTACTGCAAACAAAAAATTACCTAGGATTTTGCTGTTAAACAGCGATCAAAAACAGCGTTTTTTTGCTGCCCACTAGTAGTAGTGAAAATATGCTGCTCACCAACGAAGCTAGCAACGAGATTTCGCTACTTAGCACAGCGACCTGCGAACTGTGACTCCTGCCTAAATCATCGCCGATGGGTTTCAATACCTATCTACTTCCCCTATCCTACACATGCACAACCTATGCCTGCAACCCAAGTATTCCTCCCACCACACCTCTTCTCTCAAGGATTTTGCATAGCTTAAGTCTCTCTCTCCAAGGTAAGACATTTCTTTCTTTCTTGAAGGTTTCATGGTTTTGTTCAATCTTTGTCTTCTTCCAAGATTTCATGGAAATCTTGGACATAGCTTTATGTGAGCTTTTCTCCCTTCCCCTAGCCTAATGCATAGAGCTCTAACAAAGAGCTTTGATGGAGAGCTCTCCATCAAAGCTTTCTATTAAGCATTCTATGCATAGAGCTAGGGTTTAGGCTTAACATAAACTAGTTTTTCCATTCACTTATGTATTAAGAGTAGGGTTTAGGGCACTCACCTCTTTTTTCTCTTGTTCTTCTTGCTTAGTAATGTGTTAACGAGGACTAACTTTTTTATTTATTATGTTTCTTTTTTGTAGGTTTATTCAAGTGAGTAAGGTTTTGGGCATAGTCTCTCATACGGTAAGTTCTCTTTCTTCATTTTTGCTTATGCTTCTTGTCTTTGTGTTTTTGCACCCTTTGGTGCCGGGGATTAGGGTTAGGTCCATAGGCAATAGGCTTTATGCATAGCCCTCTTATGCAATAGGGCCTTATGCATAGGCCCTATTTAATAGCCCTCTTATGCAATAGGGTTATGCATAGCCCTATTTAATAGCCCTCTTATGCAATAGGGTTATGCATAGCCCTCTTATGCAATAGGGCCTTATGCATAGGCCCTATTTAATAGCCCTCTTATGCAATAGGGTTATGCATAGCCTTATGCAATAGGGCTTATGCATAGCCTTATGCATAGCTATTGCAATAAGGCTATGCATAGGGTATGAATAGGCCTTATGCATAGACCCTATGCATATCCCTCTTATACAATAGGTCTATGCATAGGCCTTATGCAAGAGGGCTTATGCATAGCCTTATGCATAGACTATGCATAGGGCTATGCATAGCTATTGCACAATAAGGATATATGCATAGGGTATTCATAGGCCTTATGCAAAGGCTATTGCAATAGTGCTTATGCATAAGCTATGCATAGGACTTATGCATAGGCCTTATGCATAGTGCTTATGCATAGGCCGTATGCGGCCTTATGCATAGGCCTTATGAATAGGCCTTATGCATAGTGCTTATGCATAGGCCGTATGCGGCCTTATGCATAGGCCTTATGCATAGTGCTTATGCATAGGGCGTATGCATAGGGCTTATGCATATTGCTTATGAACTAATGAACTAATGTTTTGATTTATTATGATAATTTTTTGAAGGTCTATTAAAGCGAACAACCACCAAGGGTTACAGCCACGTAGCGTTTCGGCTCCTAGTAGAGGTAAGCCCTATTTGTTTATGCTTCTTCTCTTTGTGTTTTTGCACCCTTGGGTGCCGCGGATTAGGCTTAGGTCAAGAGCCTATAGGCTTTATGTATACCCTATGCATAGTGTATGCATAGGCTATGTATAGCGTATGCATAGGTTGTGCAGAGCGTATGCAAAGGCTATGTATAGCCCTATGCATAAGCCCTTATGCATAGGCCTTATGCATATGGATTATGCATAGGCTATGCATAGGCCTTATGCATAGGCCTTATGCATATGGATTATGCATAGGCTATGCATAGGCCTTATGCATAGTGCTTATGCATAGGTGTTATACATAGGCCTTATGCATAGGGCTTATGCATAGCGTATGCATAGGGCTTATGCATAGTGCTTAAGAACTAATGAGCTAATGTTTTGATTTATTATGATAATTTTTGTAGGTCTATTCAAGCAAATAACCACCAAGGGTTCCGGCCACACAGCGGTTCATATACGGATTCAGCTAGTAGTAGATGTAAGCCCTCTTTGCCTCATGCATGTATGTAGTAGCAATGTCGATCGACCTACCACAAGACCCCCATGTGGTAAATCTATTATCCATTATAAATGAACGATATGGGCAACAAGCTTGGTCTCAATTTACACAGACATAGTATGGTTCCATCAAACCTTTTCAGATACACAAAGTTAATCTTTTATGCATTCTATAAGTCTTATATTTTAATCTTAAAAGCAGACGGGCTTACAGTCAGGCCAGTTGACACCATGGGGGAAGACTACCCCACTTGGCCAGTCGCTCGACACCGTGGGGGCAATCTACCCACTTGCTCACTCACGGGGTAAACCATACCTTTGATAGGCACGGGGCCAAGTGGTGCACACCCCATCACAATATGGTTGTGATGAGCCTACACAACCTTTCTCTACTAGACCCACCTCCGCTCCCTCACGTCCATCTTCACCACAAGATGACGACATAGTAGGGAGTTTGGGGGGTAGTAGACGTGTTAGCGGGGGGGAAGGCTACTTTTTCTTTGGCAAAAGCAGTAGTAGGTCTCCCGATGCGTCTCCCCAATAGGGGAGCTCTTCATCTACACATTATGAGCCGGAGTCCCTAGGAGACCCATTCAACCATTTGATCCACGCCTTCTACCATACAACGTGGATCGGTGGATGGTGCCCTCATGATGGATGCACGAGGAAAGCAAGCCATGAACCGCATGCATGTACTAGTTCCCCATGCCACATGCGGGTCTTTGCTTCTCCTAGGAGTGGATGAAGAGAAAATCAAGATTTTTCTCTCTAATAGGTGAGTAAATATCAAGAGAGTAGCAAAGAATAATTTGGAGAAGCCTAGCGTGTGTACGGCCGAGGAGTGGAGGCATACACACAGCTTTGTGAGAAAGCACCCAGGTGCTTTTCAACAACAAGAAGCGATGATGAGTGCTTCCCAACTATGGAAGTGAGGGACTTCGCACTTCAGCTCCGGCGGAAAATCCTCCTTTCTTGCTTGTTTCATAAGTAATCATTTCTTCTCTTCTTTCATTTTATTTTGTACTATATTGTTTTCTTGAAATAATTGTATATTTTCTTAATTGTTTTTTGTAGAGGGAGGTTGTTGGGCGTGACCCAGCAAAGGAGGAGTATGACTATGGGTATAGAGCCCCCCATCTGTAATTGTCTGCGTGGATGCATACACGAGGTGTACGCTTGGATGAGTCCATTTTGGGGACTCACGAAGATGAGGTAAGTGAGCCTAAAACATTCTCTTTTCTACGTCTAATTGTATTTTAATGCTCTTGCTTACCTTGCGCTTGATGGCATGTATGTAGGATAAAGGGGAAGATGAAGAGGAGGATAAAGATGTATGTATGTATGTATGTAGGATAAAGGGGAAGATGAAGAGGAGGATCCAGGTTATCAGCGTGAAGCAAGAGGACGAGGAAGACGATGATGATGATAACTCTGAATCCAATGAGGATTCTAGTTAGACACCTCGTCATACCTCTTCATTGTAAAAACATTATGTATATATGGCCAAAGGCCCAATAATTTCTGAAATATAATAAATTTTTGGGCTCAATTACATTCTCCACAATGTATGTGTTTCTTATATTTGTGTTTGTGTTATAAATATGAAATTGTGACTTTGTTTTAATTTTAAAAAAAGAGTTGGGGCACACTCGGGAGCCTTGTGCAGACTCCCCAGTCTGCCCAACTCTTTTTTTGCTGTGCAAAGCTTTCATTGCTCCAACAACGAAAATAGCAGTCACTGCTCAGTAGAGAAAATAGCAGTGAAATATTGGTGCTCAATGGCGATATTTTGTTGTTTTGTAGCAAAATATCGCCAATATCTCGCTACTGAGCAGCAAACCTATTGTAGTTAAAATAACAATGTTTCTAGCAGAGCAAAAATGGCCTGACACCTACTTGCCCTTCTAGTTATAAAAACGCTGCTATTTTTGCTTCTAGACCCTCATTCTATTGTAGTGAGAACTTGGTATGTTGCCACCCACTCTTTTTTTGCATATTACCCAAGGGGTCCCCTATGCAAGAAAGAGCATGGCACATTACATATAAAAACTTTATAAAAATACAAAATGTGATACAAGTAGTGGATGTCATATATAGAAACATGAGGTCACAGATACAAATGGTATATAAAATTGGTTGATACTGAAAACATGATGGGATAATCCTCATCTGAGAGGACCTAGTAAGCTCCAAGATAACTTGCCCATTGCCTCCTCCTCGGCTCCTATACAACCCGCTCTATAATGGTCATGTGAGTGAGACGCTCCGTTGTTGCCATGGATGATGACTCACCATGTGTAGCAGCTGCATAACTAAGCTCTTGGTCAATTAGATTACCTCTATGCTCATGCCTCATCTCCCATAATCAGAGGTCATATTACACCCAAGTAGCAAAAAGGCCACGTGTAGACTGCTTCATTGACCTCAAACGTGTCTCAATCCCTCACTCCACCAAGCTCCTTGCTCTGATTGGGGTGCTTCAAGCAACCTTCCTAGCCTCCAAAATAAACTCATCGGTGCGGGCTTATCATGCTCTCTCTGCCTCCTTCTCCTTGGGTGATGAATCCATCTCTACAGTAATCTCAAAATCATTTGGCAAATCCTTTGCAACATATCCCCATCATTAACCATGATATCTAGGATAGCTTGCCAATGACCAGTGCTACAGATGGGCCTCCATGTGTGACAAGATCCATAGTCAGTGTTAACCCTGGGTACAAGTCAAATATCTCCTAAAGGCGATATAAGCCAAACTCTACACTGCACTGACAAGTAGGATACCTAGCAGTGATCGCCAAACAATGAGCGGACAAGGCAATAAAGATGAAACTGGTGGTGGCACCCTAATGTGAACCACCCCCAAGTGTCAAATGCATCGAGGAAAACTCCATAAACTATGGTACCAACCTCCACATGTGGTCTCGCAATGTGACCAAAGAGTCTAGTGGAAGGGGATAGATCGCAATGCTAAGCATCACATGATGGCAAGATGCATCTCTACCAAGTCTGGGGCCCACTCCCTCTCATATAGCACTCCATGTAGTAGTATGTGATCTGTCAATCCACCTCATAGTCTAATTGTCTCTAGCTCTCAATCTCTTGGTCCTGCTCCTACAACTCCAAAGTGAGTTGTGACACCTATCAATGCAACTCATCTAGTTCGACATCCTGAAAAGTTAAAGTGATCAATATTAAGACAAATACAAGAAATCATACTTCAACAATGGGAAATTAATTTAAACAATGTTCTCACATGGCTAGGCGGTGCTAGTAAAGGTGATGCTACCCCAACTCTCCCCTTAGCCTAGCCTGAAGTAGAAGCCTAGGTGTTAAACAGTGTGGGGCCCTATGCAAAAAAGATAAAATATTGGTTGATAACTCCCCAAAATAGAAATACACATCATAATTAAATTACTCTAGAAGGGTTTAGGAGAATACCATGCTAGTGGTTGGCTTTGAGAAGAGAACTATGATGTGTCAAATAGACTATGTAGCATGATGGAATTGGAGAGCCGATCTGCACACTTAGCTCATGCACTATGGGAAAGGGGAGCATTTCCAATCCACGAGGTGATCTACATAGGTCTTAGCTCATGCACTGTGGGAAAGGGGAGCATTTCCAACCCACAAGGTGTCTGAAGTGCAGGGGGGAGATGCCTAGCCTATTCACCATGCCTCTTGTCCTAGTCCTAAAGCCAACATACACCATGGCCAGTAAGGGGTTGACAATCATGATAAAATACTTTGAGCCCCAACACGAACTCGACATATGTGTTGTACAAAGTAAATTGGAATCTTATGACGATGGGGAAGAGTACCATAATATGTCACATATCGCAATAGAATTTGGCCTGCCATTAGCTGCATGGGTGCACCAAGGTGCCTTAAGCGGCCTTGTACTTGCAACTCACCCATCCTCTCACGAACAAAAAAATATAATATCCTCTTTTTGATAGATGGAATTTGGGATACCTCTCGATGAGACAAGCTGTGAATGTACTCATCCACCCTGCTGTGTCTCTAGCCACGTTGTCAAAGACTCTACATCATCGAGGGAATAGAGAGTCTTCAGCATGCTCTCCAATGATGCAATAAGATGCATGGTGGAGGATTGTGGATCTCTCAATTCACGGAGCTGACTACATGAATCCTCTAAGAGCACAATCATCTCAAGGAAGGTCTGTGGGCATGCCTCGCGAGCCATGGTGAAAACTACTTGGTGCCATGTAACCAAAAGGTTGTCTTTGTCTTTGTCTCTCTCTCTCTCTCTCTCTCTCTCTCTCTCTCTCTCTCTCTCTCTCTCTCTCTCTCTCTCTCATTCTAAATATTTTGGTATCACCCAAGTGAGATGACTTTGTTTTGTTTCTATTTTATTTTTATGTGATAAGTTAGCCCATTTGATCATCTCTCAAAAAAAAACCTCTCCCATTCTCTATCTTTCTCTCACCACTCGCTCCTCTCATGTTCCATGTTTCTTGGCATTCCATGATGTTATTCCATGGATAGTGTTGTATTACCGAAGTGAGATGACTTTGTTTTGTTCCTATTTTATTTTCCATATTTAAGATGACCAAAGATATCTAATAGGGGCCTACAATGAATGCATTATTGTAGATGCCCGTGAGAAGATTAATCCATCACTTCTTTTGCTGATAATAGTGGACCAAAATGTTGTTTTGCATTTCCATTAAATATACTATGTGAGTTTTTCCAACAATAAGAGTATTTTCTAAGGTTTAAATAGGCCACCAAAATTGAAATTTAGGGTGTGATTAATTGATTTCTTTGGTTTAAATATTTATGTGAATGTTTTTTTGTAAGGTTCAAAAGTAGGAAATGATCTTTTTTAAAAACTTTCTAATTTGTGTTTGGGGCCGTATCCAACATGCACCTACTTGTGGGCATTAATTAATGCCAACCCTGAGGTGAAAGGTATGTCTAGCTTCCTTGCTGGGGGAGAAGCAAGCAGAGGTGCAAGGAAGAAGAAAGGAGACATGAAAAGCAATAAGAGCCCTCTCTTTCCCTCTTTGACTCTCTTTCTCTCTCTGAGGGTGAGGTGTAAGGGGCACATATAGGAGGAGGAGGCCTGAAAGATGCTGTGATGCGTGCATACACCTCTCCTCACAGAAGTGCAAAAAAACTCAAAGATGGAGCTGGTCTTTGATGCGTGCATCCAACCTATGCTTATGCAATTAGAGATACAGGGAAATAGAGAGACCATCTATTGCTTGGGACACACGATTTAACAGAGAAAATAGGGAAAAAGGATAGAGACCAATATGTAGTCATGAACCAGCCTAGTATGCAGCCACAAGAGAGAGAGAGAGAGAGAGAGAGAGAGAGAGAGAGAGAGAGAGAGAGAGAGAAAGAGTGGAGGAGAAGGACGTGCATAAGACATGTACAAGGAAAATCTTAGAAATCCCTACTTTCTAAAAACAACGATCAAAATTGATGGGATTTAAAGCTTAGCAACTCACAAGAAAACCATGGGAGCCATACAAAATCGGGTGATCAATTAATTACTGTCAAACAAAGAAATATTTTGGTGGTCTATTCAGTAGATTGCACTCTCTAGAACAAGAGAAAAGGAAGGGTATTGTGTCTCTTCAACGTTCTGTCTTTGCAGCAAGATATGTCTCAATTATTGTTGTAGTGGCTTAATAGTCACATCTCTCTCGCTCTCTCACATGTAGAGTTTTTTTTGGTTTTTTTCATGCTTCTCATGCAAATGTAGGAGGCGCATCACTATAATAGAATCAGGGTCTAACAATGAAAATAGCAACGCTTTTATAACTACAAGGATATAGAGATGTCAGGCCTATTTTACTGTTACACGCTGCTATTTTTGTTTACAACAACAGGATCACTGCTATTTTCGAAACAAAAAGCTGAGGAAGACTAGGTACTCATCACATGAAGCCCCAGTATGTCCCAAGTCTTTTTTTTTAATTGAGAGAGAAACTTGAAAAAGGAATTAAAACTGGGAAGAATGTAAGTGAATAAAATATATATGTGTCATAAAACTGAAATTGTGACTCTCTTTTTATTTAAAAAAAGAGCTGGGGCAGACTGGGGAGTCTTGTGCGCAGACTCCCCAGTCTCTGCCGCCCCAGCTCTTTTTTTGCTCGGGCAGACTAGGGAGTCTTGTGCAGACTCCCCAGTCTGCCCCAGCTCTTTTTTTGCTCTGCTGCCGAGCTTTTGTTGTTGAGAAGCGAGAATAGAAGCGAAATATCACTGCTGAGCAGTGTAATTTCACTGTGAGATAGCAAAATATCGCTGCTCATCAGTAATATTTTGCTGCTATTTTCACTACTACTGAGCAGCGAACCCGTCTGTTGCAGCAAAAATAGCCCGACATCTACCTACTCTTCTAGTTATAAAAACGCTATTATTTTCGCTGCTACACCCTCATTGAGTGTTAGATATCCGTAACGCCACTACGGGCATTACCACGAGAGGGGACGGCCTCTGGCTCACCACCCAGCCATAGAGGAAGAATGAGGATTGCCCCTCATCCCCCAGGCTATATAGTGTGTGGCCTGCCGTCCACACTAGCCTGGCCACCCATGACTTCGCATGGGCGTCCTCTGCCACTGAACCCCGGATATGGCCATCCGGTCTGCCGCCCGTCGGTTACAGGCATTACAGCCTACGTGACATTACCCCCCCTTAAGAAGAGTTTTCGTCCTCGAAAACAAACTGGGGAAACCTTTTGGAAATTGCACTACGGCGTTCCCAGGTAGCTACCTCCTCATCCCTATCTGTCCATTTAACAAGTACCTCGTGGTACACTTTATGTCGGGTTTGTCTATCACGATACTGTAGAATCTTTTCAGGTTCATGTGGTATCTTTGGTGGCTCTATCAAGTCCACCAAAATCTCTGGAGAAACTGCGTTCTCTAACCCGTGAACTGATTTCTTCAGTTTACTGACATGGAAGACAGGATGGACTTGAGAACTCTCCGGTAACTCAAGTTTATATGCTACGTCCCCAATCTTCTTAAGGATTTTAAAAGGACCACAATATCTCGGAGAAAGTTTATTACACTTTCCCGTTTTCATGGTTTCTGACTGCGCAGAAACCTTGAGGAATACAAAGTCACCTTCTGCAAAGGTCACCTTTCTTCGTCCTTTATCTGCATAAGTTTTAGTGCGATCCTGGGCGCTACGAATGCTCTCACGTGCGGCTCTGAGCATATCATTCATATCTTCAAGGAAATCCTTGACAGATTGAATCTTCTCCTTTTCTAGGCCTACAGCCATCGGAGATCTCGGCTGGAATCCATACATTAACATGAATGGTGTAAATCCAGTCGCTGAGTGTTTGGAGCTGTTATATGCAAACTCCAGTAAGGGCAAGTACTCTTCCCAATTAGATTGGTTCTTACTAACATAAGAACGCAACATATCCTCTAGAATTTGGTTAACTCTTTCAGTTTGACCATCAGACTCCGGATGATCTGCCATACTCATACTCAGAGTAGTATCCAGCTTTTTGAAGACTTCCCTCCAAAAATGACTGTTAAACTTTCTATCTCTATCCGACACTATATCTGCGGGTAGGCCATATAGCTTGTAGAGATGTTCAATAAAGAGTTTTGCCAACTCTGGCGTTTTTACAGTTTTCTTCGTGGCAATAAACTTTGCCATTTTAGTTAACCTGTCCACTACCACCCACACCGAGTCATTCCCTCGACTCGTCTTGGGTAAACCGGTAATGAAATCCATGGAAATGCTTTCCCATTTCCCATTTCATTACGGGTACTTACTCTACAAGGGTAGAATATGCGTACAGCACGCCAGACCTCTATAAAAGATGGATCGTGCTCACATAAACCACGTAGGGACTCCAAGAAATCATTCTTGAAGACTGTGAAACTAAGTTCATTAATCTGTGGCATGCGACTAAGTGCATCTGCCACCACGTTATACTTACCTTTCTGGTAACGTATCTGAAGGTCAAACTCCTGTAGAATCTCCGCCCACCGAGCTTTTCTACCCTTCAGTTCATTTTGACTTGAAAGCCATTTCAGACTTTCATGGTCCGTCCGGACCTCAAAAGTAGCACCATATAAATAGTGTCTCCACTTTTTCAGTGCATGAACTATCGCTAGTAACTCTCGCTCGTAAGCCGAGTAGTTACGCTGCGCACGATCTAACTTTTTACTCTCAAATGCAATTGGGCGTCCCCTTTGCATAAGTACGGCCCCAATGGCCTCATTACTAGCGTCTGTTTCCAAAACAAACGGCTCATTTGGATCGACAATTGTCAAAACAGGTGCAGCTGCTACGGTCACCTTGAGCTTATCAAAGCTCTTCTGTTGGGCGTCCCCCCAACTAATGTTTTTTGTTTTTGACCGTAACTGGTCAGTCAACGGGACTGCGATCTTCGCGTAGTCCTTCACATACTGTCGGTAGAACCCCGACATGCCAAGAAAAATCTGCAGTTCCTCGAGATTCTTCGGCGCTGGCCATTTAAGAATAGCCTCTACTTTTTCTGGCTCCATCCGCATACCATCGGCGGATATAATATGGCCAAGGTAGTGAATTTCTGTTTCAAAAAATTCACATTTGCTTTTCTTCGCAAATAGTTCGTGCTCTCGCAACAACTCGAACACTAGACGCAAATGCTCTATGTGTTCTTTCTGTGTTTTACTGTACACAAGAATATCATCCAGGAAAACTACTACTAATTTTCCCAGATATGGACGTAAAATATTGTCCATTAGCGTCATAAACGTCGCTGGAGCATTGGTTAGCCCAAATGGCATAACCAAAAACTCAAAATGCCCGAAACGGGTCCGAAATGCTGTCTTCGCAACATCTTCTGCTTTTATTCTAACCTGATGATACCCAGATCTCAGGTCTATTTTTATGAAGTATCTCGATCCATAGAGTTGATCAAACAACTCATCCATGCGTGGCATCGGATACTTATTCTTAATCGTCATCTGATTAAGAGCCCTATAGTCTATGCACATCCGCATAGATCCGTCTTTCTTCTTTACCAGAAGAATACGCGATGCCCACGGACTTGAACTAGGCCGAATAAAGCCTTTGTTCAAATATTCCGTTAATTGTTTTTCCACCTCCTGTGCCTCGGAGTGGCTTAATCTATAAGCAGGTTTGCTTATAGGTTTTGATCCTGGCATAACTTCGATGCCATGGTCTACTTCTCTAGATGGTGGTAAACCATCTGGTAAATCATCAGGAAAAACATCCTGAAATTCCTCTAATAAATTCGTTAAAGTATCTACGTACTTTTTCTTTAATGTCTCATTCACCTTGGATTTTTTCTTGTTTGAATCACATGCATGCCAAACAGGGTTTTCAAACAGTGGGTCTCGTCCAAGGTTATTTTGTTTTTCTTGTTTGTCTACGCAAACATCATTTATCGTTTCATCTACGGAAACAGAATTCAAAAGAGGGTAACAAGCATATACCTCTGCTATCTGGTCTCTGCGGACCGCTGTACACAGCTCCATGGAGGAAATAAGTGGTGTGGCAGGGAGAGTACGGTCGCCCTGCAGGGTGATGACTCTACCTCCATGCTCAAAACATAGCGTATTATGTAAGTAATTCCGAGCTAGACTAGGGCCCAAGCCATACAGCCACTCCCTGCCTAGATATACGTCTGCTCTGGCTAAGTGCATGACTTGAAAGTCAAGCGGAGCCTCGTAGTCCTGCATAGATAATGGGACTCCCAATACTATGGTATTCCATACCGTTTTGTCATATCCGTTGGTTAGGCCAACAGTATACTCATGATCACTCCGGGTCTCAGTCAACCCCAACTTCTTGACTAACGAGTAGTTCAAAAAGTTGTGGCTAGCTCCATCATCAATAAAAACTGTGACTCTACGGCCACCTATGGTGCCATACATGCGCACCATGTCATGCGGACCTACAGTAGGCTGCCACATCGCTGGTGTCACTGAACAAGCATGATGCTCATCACAATGACACACTGTCACCTCTCTGAACTCTGCGGAACTGAGAGGGAGTCTCTGCACTATATGCAACTGCCTACAAGATTTACCATCTTTTTTGGGCTCGTTGCCACTCGTGCTGGCTTTAGGCTTTGGACACAGCCTTTGTGTGTCCTACTTCATTGCAATTAAAGCAGCAATTTTCCTTTCGCGCATTAATATACTGCTCTTTCTTTTGGATTTCGGTGTCTCTTTTTTTCCTGGATGGTCGCGGTTTTTTAGACCAATGACCACCCTGTCCTTCCTGGTCCGTCCTATCCCCTTGTTTCTCACTGCGGAACCCTTTTCTTTTGAGGCCTGACCTCCTCTTCACTACCCTCGGCCCTGCTAGAACCACCACGTGCACTACGACGCTTGATGTCATCGAATATCTGTGCATATTGAATTGCCTCTGCTAAGTCTTTAGGCTGTAGGGGTTCTACGTACTCAAGGTAATCATCTTTGAGGCCTCTCTTAAAGCCTCGCAATGTCTGGAATGCATCGATTCCCTTTAGCTTGAGTACTATCTCCCTGTAGTTTGAGATGTACTGAGTTAGGGATTTGTTCTCCAGTCCCATAACTCCCAGCTTCTCTCTGCCTCATTAACAGGCAAAAATTCTTTTCGAAACATTGTTTCAAATTCCGTCCAAGTGGCAGGGCGAGTTGTCAAACTCATCCACCACTTGTACGCTTTGCCGGTTAATGAGAGGCTAGCCTCTTACGGGTTGTATACGGCTAGGCTGCTGTCGCAGCGCGTGCAAATCTGACCACTTCGCTAGAAACATATTGACTGAGTCCTTGTTTCTCTCCTTTTCCTCGCCACCAAAACTAGGCGGCTTTAAGTCTTTTAACAACGACGAAGCTGTCGCTACAGACGGCCCCGCAGGCGCATCGGCCTGTACTCCTGCAATTATTGGCGAGGCTATGTTCACCCGTGCTGTAGGAGCTCGGCTACCTCGAGGAGTCGGAGTACTAGCCGAGGCGGCTGTCAGTGCATCTAACCGTGTGGAGATGCTCTGTAGCATCGTTACTAAATCAGCCTGGACTTTACCCATAGTGTTCAATTTGGCATTAAGATATTTAAACAGTCCACTAGAGAGCTCTGTCTCTGTCAGGACATCAGCAGGGTCCAATAGGTCATAGTCATCGTCGTCATAATCCAAGAGGTCCTCCTCGGTCCCCTCGGCGACGTCAGTATTCATGTCCTCTGGCTCATCGGCCAGAGAGGGGTCATCAGCCAATGCGGCCGCTGCGGGCTCGCTGGGTCCTAAGACGGGGTCAATAGACGAGGAGGGCACTGGCGGATCACGAGTGATCGATAAGCGCGCTCCGGACCGAACAACGGTCGGGCGTGTACGGCCTGACAATTCGGTCGGGGTCAAACCCGCGAGACCGAGGACAAGAGACTGGAAAAACCTAGAGAAGTAGAAGGCGGTGGGGACACACTACGCCTAGCAGACATTTTTAATTCTTGCAAAAAATAATGCGAGAACTCGAAAATTACTAAAAAAAACGCTAATAAAAATGAGCAGTGGTGGAGAGAGAATAATAGTCACCCCCCTTTACGGTCGCCTGTCGAATTGTTGTGCATTGCGGGCCTCTACAAGGATGCTTCCAGGATGCTCCGATCCACGAGAAAAATGCCTGCAACTCATAACAAGAATTTAAATGATCGAGAGGTGCCTTGCCGGGATTATTTCTTGCGGGGATGATTCTCCTCCCCAGCCGAGAGAGAGCGTTTGTTTGAATTTTTCATTTTTAATTTTTTCTAAATTGAATAATGAAAAAATATATATATAAAAAGAAATGGTTTTTTTTTCTTTTCTTTTCCTTTTTTTTTTTTGTTGTCTCTGGCCGCTGGTGGGTTGGCTGGCCGTTGTGGCCCTTGGCCCTTGGCCATTGTGGCCCTTGGCCCGTGGCCCTTGGCCCTTGGCCCTTGGCCGTTGTGGCCCTTGGCCGTTTGCTGGCCGTTGTGGCCCTTGGCCGCCGCCGCCGTTGGCTGGCCGGCGCCGCCGCCGCTGGCCGGCCTGGCTAGCTGGCCTCCACCGGCTGGCCTAGCTGGCCGTGGCCCTGGCCGCCTCCTCCTCCCCGCAAGGCTGTACGACGGCGAAAAGTCAGATGTCGCGCTGGTCTTCGCTGTGTCTCCTGCGCCTCCCTTGCACAACAGCATTACGAGAGGTGGGGGGCTGCTGTTCCCCCCCCCCCTTCATTAACGTATACGTGGGACTGGCCGGGCTGGTTTTCGCTCCCCCCATCCCACACAGTGTTAACGATTAGTGTATTTCGTGGGGTTGGTCTGCGCCCCCCCACCTCGACACACAGGTTTCAATCCTTTGGAAGCCTTTCAACGCAGAGTTTTTGCAGCATTTGTAGCCATTCAACGCAGAAAACAAAAAGAAAACAAACAAAAATTTGCTTACCTGCGATGCTGTGTGTGACGGGGAGAGAGAGTGAGAGAGAGAGAGAAAGAGTTCTTCCCTTTAAAAAATCTTGGCCCCCCTCCCTCCACACATTCCCTTATGGAGGGGTGAGAAGATTGTGGATGAAAACCATCGAGTGGGCTCCGGTCCCCCGTTTGCGCGCGGACTCTCACAATCCCCTCGAACCACGCTCTGATACCAGTGTTAGATATCCGTAACGCCACTACGGGCATTACCACGAGAGGGGACGGCCTCTGGCTCACCACCCAGCCATAGAGGAAGAATGAGGATTGCCCCTCATCCCCCAGGCTATATAGTGTGTGGCCTGCCGTCCACACTAGCCTGGCCGCCCATGACTTCGCATGGGCGTCCTCTCCCACTGAACCCCGGATATGGCCATCCGGTCTGCCGCCGTCGGTCACAGGCATTACAGCCTACGTGACATTGAGAGAGAGAGAGAGAGAGAGAGAGAGAGAGAGAGAGTTTGGGGGAGGGAGAAAGAAGAGAGATGATACCTCTTCCCTTCAAAACTCATGAGTTTGGAAAAAGGTTGTTTTTATGATGGTAGAAAAGTTAAATCTATAAAGTGGACCAGAAATCTAGGCCTCAACTATAAGGATAAAAGAGTACTTTTTAAAGTAGTTACATGGTGGAATCACTCAAAAAAGGAAACTTTTCACCCTTGATTGATTAACTTTTGAGAAATCTAGGCACACTAGGTCCCATAAAAGAGTACTTTTTAGAGTAGTTACATGGTGGAATCACTCACAAAGCATTTTCACCTTTCATTAAATATCTTGATCACTCTCTTATGCAATTCCTTAGAGGGTCCACTTTTTTCCCATATTGGCCCTAATGTAGAGCAGACTTGCATTTATGTCCTTTTAACCACAGTTTTCCTTTTTGGCTGGGCAGAAACGGGCCACCCTTTCCACCCCATTCTTTTTGTAGTAAACAGAGTTTTTTGAAAATATGAAAAGATAAAATTTTAGTAAATCACAACTATATACAAAGTCACTAAAATTTTCTATGATTAATCACAACACATTTGTAGTAAATAGAGTTTTTTGAAAATATGAAAAGACAAAATTTTAGTAAATCACAACTATATACAAAGTCACTAAAATTTTCTATGATTAATCACAACACATTTTTGGTTTACACTTTTGTTTCAAAATTACAAAAAATCAACTCAAATTTGGAGAAATTTACTTTGTGGTCACCTCATAAGTACAAGCAATCACTCCATATGTTTATCTAGTTTTTTCTTTTTCTTTTTTCTAAGGAGCCAGCTCTTTGGGGGTGTACTTTTAGGAAAACCTACATACAACGTGTGTTCAAAGGGTATTAAAAAATACCCTTTTCTATGAATTTTGACTTAATAAAATGATCCTTTTTTCTATATACTTACGAGTTTTTTATCCCCTTATGTGAGTAGATTTCTGTAATTTTTTCTCAAAATCTTGGTTAAAAAACCCCTCCTAATGATCGCACGTAGTAGACTTACATATTTTTAAGTGAACCTCTCGAGGTCAGCTTTGATTTTCCTATTAACTTGAAGCAAATTATGGGTGGGGTAAACAACCCGATAGTAAAGCATCAAAAGTATGCCTACGTACACAATCAACTTCCCTGCTCCCTCTCACACGATCAGATGTATGCTGTTGACTCCTTTTCTCCCTCTTATAAAAATAAAACAAATCACTCTCGTAAATTTAAAAAGAGAAAAATTTTCCCAGCTTCATTTTTGACGTGAATTTTGCCATACAATGATACAAGCTCCCCTTCTTCCGAACCCCACTAGTCTCTCGAAAATATATTTCTTTCTTAGCTTGCTACTTGATCTCTAAATGACTCCTTGTCGTTCACAACCATAGTCAATGTTACCTATTGCCACCATAATTGCTTTTTGATGCCATCACACTCGTTTTTTTTAGCATTTTGGTCGCAAAATACATGCAAATTTTTAAAATGCCCATAAATACTTATACTAAATTTTAAAAAAAAACTCGTCAAAAATCAAGCCTAATTGCCACTTGTTACATACTACATAACTTGCATTATTAGACGGGAGAATAGACGGGCGGTGTGAAGAAAGGCAACAACATGAATGACTCCTGCTTCTGAAATCCAGAGCCTCCATTGATCGATTACAGCTCTCAGAAGTCAGGGACGTGATAGAAGGATGCAAGTTGGATGGCGATTGAGGCAGCAAGAAGAAGCGAAGCAAGTCGGAACGCTCGGCGGGCATGCCGGACTGCGGCGTCAGAGCCAGAAACGCGAGGTGAAAGCGGCAGAAGGCCGTGAGCCGCGGCAAGAATGCTGGCGAGGGAGAGGAGGAAAGAGAGGCACTTGAGCATCCAGTTAAAGCCGCTTGATTGGACGTCGGACGAAGGAGAACTTAGCATGAGCATAATGTGGAAGCTCGGGCGCACCGCCCACATGCGGCTGCTCGATTGGGCGTCGGACGAAGGAGAATTTAGCATGGGCTTAATGTCGAAGCTCCGGCGCACCGCCCACCACATGCAGCCGCAGCTTCAGAAGGGATTGGCCCAAATCTAATAAGCCTCATCACACACATGCGTAACGTACACGCCTGAACAAACCCTGAGCCTAGAATCCTTAAATCATTACGATCGATACAAAAGTGACTTTCTTGCAACACCCAAAAAAAAAGGGCGTCCTTTAGAGTTATTTTCAAAGCTCAACTCCACTCCTCCAATCCTTAATCATTGCGTCCTTTAGAGTTATTTTCAAAGCTCAACTCGGTTGTAAAGATTCAAATTTTGAAATTTTTGTTTTAAAACCCCTTACTATTAGCCTATCCATTTTTTAAAGTTGAACTTAAAACTCATCCTTTTTTTTCACTAGTTGCAAAAAAAAAAAAAATCAAACACTGGTCAAGACAGTATAGTGACAAGGAGCCAAATTTCAAAGGTGTGCAACCCACACGGAATATGCGTGGGGATTTTTTTCTTCTTGCAAGGAAATTTGGTAGGGGAATCCCCCACTATTCACAAAGGGCCAATTTTCGTGTTGTATTTGTCTTTCAATCGGTTGCAAATGTCTTTGTGTTTAATGGAAAGACAACAAACGAGATGTGGTTGCCAAACTTAGCATTTGAGCTCATAATTGGTTGCGAGTCATTTAGAAGAGAATTGTTGGTGGGTACCAATCTTTTGGCATTTTTAATGAGAACCTAATTTTGAAATTTGAGTTCTTGCTAAATATCAATTGGCAACTAGTTGATCATTTTCTTAGCATGGAAATTATGCCAAAGAGCCAAAGGTGTGCAACTCATATGCGAATTATGATCATTTTCACAACATTGAAATGTTAAGAATGCTAAAACTTGGGATTAATCATGGTGGTGTACATAATTAACAAGATTAACCAGGGCAGATCATACCACACCAAAACCTTCATGATGAGAGAGAGACAAAGTAGCATACTCACCAGTCAATCTCTATTGCATATTGTCCATACAATGTGGCTTCTAATATAGATAGCCATTGACTAAATCTCTTTACATGTGGCACTCTCTTTTCCACATGAGTTTAGACCACACATACACCATTCACTCTCTTATTTTGCCTCCTTCTAAGAAAATATCCTAATGTGTTCTAAGAAAATATCCTCTTTTCCGCATGAGTTTAGACCACACATACACCATTCACTCTCTTATTTTGTCTCCTTCTAAGAAAATATCCTAATGTGTTCTAAGAAAATATCCTCTTTTCCACATGAGTTTAGACCACACATACACCATTCACTCTCTTATTTTGTCTCCTTCTAAGAAAATATCCTAATGTGTTCATATTACTCCACTTTTCCAAATGACTTTACCAAGTCCACTTTTACTCTCACAATTTTGCATACACCCCTCGTCAGTGTAAACTTGGGTGTATACACAATGTCTCTAACATTTTGACCACTCACCTCTCACCCACAACAATTTGGCATTGTACCAAACTCACCTATCTCAACACTCTCCCTCAATGCTAAATTGGAGTGTGCATGTGTCTACTAGTCTAGACACTAGAGTTCGTTATCAGAACTATTTTCTCCATCAAAGCCACCCAAGTGCCTAGGAAAAGGAACCAACCTACAAGGTGCATGCCCATGCATGCACAACTTAATGCACACCACAATACATCCGTTTCAAGCTCGTCAGGCTCGAGCAGGGTACCCTTATATTTCTGGTTGAGAAAAAATACAACCATTTTATGCCAACGCAAGAGTAGGGAACTTGCAAAATCATGTGGCCAATTTTTTTTATCCACGGCTTATTTTCCTCAAGCCGATATTTGCTCGATGTCTCAGGGTGCTAAGGAAAGATATAAACACATTTCATGAAAATATGCACCGGTAATTGCAAGTAAGCACACATGTTTTAAAATATTGCCATTTTTTCAATATCATTAGCTCTCCTCGACTGACGAAGCTGAGTTTCTTGCAATGTCCATTTCTATGTGAAGAGATTAGTGACAAAGTTCTATGTGAAGAGATTAGTGACAAATTCCATGTCTATCGGAAACGCATGGTGACGTTTTTTAAAACAAAATTTGGTGACGTTTTTTAAAACAAAATTTGGCCTTTCATTTGAAAGGTAAATATTTTCCCCCCTTTGAAGGATTCACCTCTCTCGGAAGGGTATGGCCGCCTTCGTGGTGCCACGGTCAAGACGCTATCGAGACACATGCTCATGTGACACTAAGACTCTCAAACTGCTGTATTTGTGGTTGCGGTGCCCGGGTGCAGATAGAGGTGCACCAAGGGCGTGAATGCGTGTAGCATTGATAAGTGCTGGATACCCATGGTAGACAGTTCGGTTCTTCCCATCTGCTTAGTTCCTGCAATCTCGTAATGGAGCGCTTTGATGTGCCGGTTTCAAATCATGAGAGTAACCTTTCCAATCCCCCAGACCATATTATGAGCATGTATGTTCAGCCGGACACGGTGACGGCGCCTGATGACCCCGCCGATCTTATGTGCCGTGTACTGTTGCAGTATGCTGGGCGTAGGGCGGATGCGGAGGAGCTCTTCCGACGCAGTGAGCGTTTTTTTAATGGCGATCAACGCTGGATTCACCGAGCTGCGTTCTCACTACGAAATGCGCAAGAGGGAGCCGCGTCGATCGGTGCCGACACACTCTACAGCTTTGCATAGTAGACATCTCATTGAGCTCTGACCTTGTTCTTTTCTCGTATTCACAACGGTTCCAGGTTTATGATCTGCTCTTTTCTTGTCATTTCGCAGCAATCCAGCCGATGCTCGTTGGGGGCAAGAACTGACGGAATGGCACGCACCGCCAGTATTATTGGCGGTGCAGGCCTGGAGTATGGACGTACCAAATTTAATGGTGCAGCATGGCGAGCTGGGGGATGCCTTGAATCAGCAGGGCGATGGCACGGGTTGGGCAGCAGTGAGGTTAGGCGTGCCGGAGATCAACGGGCTCATGCATGTCGGTACGAGGCTCAACGTCAGATTGGAAGACCCGCGTGAGTACAGTGCACCACTAGAATACCCGGAGGGGAGCGGCAATCTCCGAGCACCGATGAACAGGCCAGACATCATCGACAAGCTGCTTATCAAGTTTGAGGACGCAAAACGCCGAAGGCTAACGGACTCCCTGGGTAGCCTCCAAGAGTTGGCAGGCGTCATTGCACAGGTGACATTTGCCCGGGTTACAGCCGGCAGCAGTGGGTGGGTCTTCAACTTTATGGCCTTCGTATTTGCAATGGCCACCTCTCTTGCGGCGGTTGCGTACCGTCTGCCGCCGCACCCCCCGGCCGAGCGAGCTAGACTCGTCGTCCTCCAGGTGGCTGGAGTATTGCTTGCCGGGTCCGTTGCATGCGTCCTGTTTGCATTCGGCACGAGTCAGTTTGCGGGCACGCGAGAATACAAGGCCAGTACCATCGTCCCGGTGGGCGTTGCCGTAGCTGCATGCACCGTGATGCTCTTGTGTTTCGTCTCACGCCTTCTATCCCTGTATAGCCATGGGTTTTTCTCAGCTGTAAATAACTGTGTCTCAACTGTAAATAACTGTACATAGGGGCGCTATATTCCGGGCCCCACAACCGTAGCTACACAGCCATAAATTTCATATCAAAAACCTCTAACCTATATGTATATACTACATGAATTCAAGAATTCATACAAAACCAAATAATATATAAATGCAAGATTCTTATTTTCGAATTTGTCGTCCTCCATTTCGGAAAGTTTTCAAAAATGTTTTCTCAGTACCGACCTTTTCAAGGAGAGAGTTTTTTTCAAGCATGTGATCTTATGATAATTGCATCGGTATGTGTATCAAAATGTGCATCGATATTTGCGTCAAAATTTACTTACTATATTTCATAAAAATATTAGCGAATAGATTTGATTCAAATGAGAATATAATGCTTTTTAATGATTGTTCATCCTATACAATGTCCATGGCTCCAAAGATGTCAGTTTCTAGTTTCTAATGCAATCTCTCTATCTCCTATATTTTTAAACATGGATTAAAATGAAATTTGTTGCCATCGAGAGAAGGATTTGAGGATGTACTATTGGTGAATTCACCAAATAATGATGAGACCTCTCACAAATTTGTTGCGTCGATAGCAAAGCATCCACTTTTATCTCTTCTGACTGTTGCATTTCGACCATTGAAGACCACTTTGATCCATTAACATCAAGAATGAATATATGTCAAATTGCCTAAAATTCTCTTTTATGATATCTTGTATGGTTCTACAATAATCAAGATTGGAGGTGAGAAGATTTATATCATTAGCATTCGCTCGATTCTCTTGGAAAAAGTTAGCCATTACTCCAGAATAAAAGGTCGTTTTTCTCTTATCTATATGCTCCATGTGAAAGTGACGACCATGGAGCCATTGCTCCAAATTTACGATACTACAATGAACATTAAACCAAAAAACTATCAATAATACAAGAAAAATATTTAAATCAGATTAAGTATATGCTTCAACTTACTTACATATTAGTTGCATCCTCTTACAAACTCCATCTGTCGCTCATTGATCCTTTGATTGTTATCCCTTACTTGCTAAAGATAATTCTCCCTCCAGCTAAGTGACATATCTATGGGGAGAAGTGTAAGCTCGAGAAGGTATGGAAGATATCTCTGTCTTCTCATGAAAAGTCTTCTAGCATTTGTTCTTTCCAGGTGTACCTCTTTATGCCTATCAATCCATTTTGGCATTTCTGGAGAATTCAAGATACAGAATTTATTGATTTTCATGTTGTGAGGATTCTTTCATCTAATGAATGATCCAATTTCCTTATGGTATCTCTCTAAATATACACTAATCGTGTTTGTTGTGCCAACAAAGTCGAGACATACATGAATATATTTGACAAAGAAACTCCGAGATGTATAGCAACGATTCTTGAACTAGCCAATCTTCTACTATGCTCTCCTCAGGCCTTGCCCTTTATCTCACAAAACCATTCCTTTTAAGAAATCCATTGATCTGATGTCTTTGGTTTACGAAGTATTTGATTGTAATAGGAAGCATAAACTACAAAAAGTAACACCATCCACAAATATACATGGGAATCCATCTTACTAATTCATTTATCTTATAAATGGGAATCTTGATGTCTTTGGTTACGTGGTCTTTGATTGCAATAGGAAGCATAGACTACAAAGTAACACCATCCATAAACATACATTAGTGAGTTAAGACACTTTCACTATAGCGGGGATGATTAAGGAAGTCTTAAATAAAAGATGTCACGTAGACTATAATGACACGCAGGAGCTCTCGGATGTGGAACCCAAATGTCAGAGTGCACACGGCAAATGCATTCAGGGTCTAGGGTGAGGGCACCCAAGTCAGAGCACTTGGGCGATCGGGCAGGCTTATGGGAAGGCAGACCCCTATAAGTGCACTCTCCTATATGGCTCGGTGGTGACTAGAGATTTTGGCCCTCTTTGGCTATGGTGGTGGCTATCGGGATGTAACATTAGTATTAGAGTGGCTATCGGGATGTAACATTAGTATTAGAGTGGTAATTCGACCCATTGTCTCTCTCACTTCTTCATGCAGCCAGACTCGAAAGAGATAAGGCTATTCTTAATTGTGTTTTTTAATTGTTCTCTTTCTCTCTATGGAGCAATATTCTTTGTGTATGTGATCTCGGGAGAAAAGTATGTGCTATGCAATTTGATTGCAGAGAAAATGTGTGTGTGTTAAAGCCCATACACAAATAAGCAACCGGGTGCTTAATAAATTAAAGAAGAGGAGAGGAAGTGATTCTTTGCATGTGTGAGAGGCACACAATATGTTTGAAGCACACAGGAAAGTGTATTAACTGATAGAAATTTAATTATTGTAATTAAAACAATTTGCGCCAAAACGGGTGTGCAAGAGAAGGTCATAAGAGCAACAAATTCAAACATTATGTGTGTGTCTTGCAAACACACACACAAGAGCAAGTACAAATAGTGTGTGTATAGCCACAAACTAGGGAGAGGAGAGTGTTGATCTAGTAAGAGAACGAGGATACGGTTGTTAAGTCCCCAACCATGGTCAATTCGAGAGTTTGCATGTGCACGCAAAGGACGAGGCCATTGACCTCAATGGTAGGTGGGCAATTTGTGAGCACCACCTCTTGCACCCCCAACAGTGCAACTACTAGTCCAGGTAGCGCTCCCAACTCTAGCACTCTCTTTCCCTCAAGGGGCTCACTATATGTAAACCCTCTCTATCACCTGCGTTTAAGGCCTAATTTAGATACCCCTTATCTGTGAATTTTTCATGAATAAAACACACCCTTTTCCTTTTCAATTTGTGAATACCCCCTTTAAATGGTACCCTTCTGTATGTAAAAAAATGTGTTAAAAATGGATTTTAAAGATCCCTTTTGTTGAACCCACGTGCTACACTTACATATTTATGAGTGACTCCCCCAAGCTCTTGCCTTCGAGCTCCAGCCACACCTATGATGCTTTCACCAACCACGTGCCTATCTTACCCCTTCCAACGCAACATCCACTTAGATTTTCGAAGAGGCATCTCAGCTTGTCTCTCTTTCATCATGCGAACTTTTGATCTTCAGTCTCTAACACTCTCCCAACCGATGCATGCACCATTCCCATGGCCGCATGGGAATAAGGTCTTAGAAGTTATCCTAAATTTTTATTACAACATTGATAATGTTAAATGCTTTGAGGGAGGTTCCCATAGAAAGTAACCTCACACACACTTTAAATGTGTGTGAGTGGGGGGGTGTGTGAAACACACACACGATAACATAAGTTTTAAGTAGAGTAACATGTGTGTGCTAAGGCAAAGTGCAAGTGTGCGGTTATACAACAAGTGATCATCAATTTGTGAGTGTATGCACTTGTGTTTGTCATCAATTTCTCATGTGTGCATAGTCACATATGACAACATCATGGATTCAAAATTACGTAGATCTCGAGAGCAAGGTATTGCACCCAACAAGTGACCAAAATTATGGCATCGATAAGTGCGCTCAAAATGCGGCATTAGCCACCATTTAATTTTCATATCTTGGTTGTTACACATGCATGTGTAGCCATGCATTGACTTGGGATCTGAGTGCTTATACTTCTCGTGCGTGCCTACGGGCATCCAAGAGGATTCAGGTGAGTTGGCACGTCCCGATGGACATTGTGGCTTTGGAATTGTTGTTTCCCTTCACTTATTGATATCTATAACACCATCGAGGTGCACATGGATGTTAGTTTTCGTTATTGCATGTTTTGGTCTCATTTATGCTACTTTTAATTTGTTGGGCCAAGAAAATGGTCCAATGGAGTCTAATTTATGGTTCTTTTTAACCATACTTGTTTGAAGACAATTCTATGACAAGTTTATCCATCTTGACTAGTTGGTTATTGACCCAACTAAAACTTGCTTTGTATTTTTTTACAAAATTCATCATAATGGGATTGAGACCAAAGTGGCCCATGGTTCTTGTCCTAGTTAACAAGAAGGCATCTTTGGGTACATTAACAATAGTGGCATTGTGTCATTTAGCAACATGCTAAAATTGACAACTAGAGTGTTCTTCACTTGGTCCATAGAGATGCAAGCCCTCATGCACGGTGTAGGATACATGTCCTGGCAAGAATGTCATTTCTCCATTTGTACATACGAATCCTTCGTATAAGTCTCAAATCCTTGTCCATAAGAGTGATGTGCTTCGCATGAATAGCTACCAACTGGCCATCATGCATGAGGTCCACCGAATATGCCTCAGCTGCTTCTTGAAGAGCTAGCAATGCTTTGGCTGACCATCAATGCACATTGTTGACTGTAGAACTAAGTCTTGCATAGAACCTATTACGAGACATTCGCTGGAGATCTTGCAATATCTCTCTCACCAGTCTTGCAAATGGTGCCCTCGATATGATTAAGTTTTTACTTTTTTGATACTTTCTTATTTCTCGAAGAGCAGCAGTGCGTGGTCTCCATCTATGCTTCTTGTGATGTGGTGGATGTGGATGCGTTGTACCTGTAGTAGTGTCTCCTAGATTATCATATTGAGTGCGCTCACTATCAGTCTCCGTTAGTATATTGACCCGGGGCTATGTTGGGCGAGTCTTAGTAGGGTTCCTCTCTTAGCACTTTGCTTGGTGCGTGCCATGCCTTGAAAGCTAGAAGACTATAAAATGTAAATGTCTCACCACTTATAAGTAATAGTTTAGTCAACTTTAAAAATAACACAACTGTTCACACACAAGTATGCATATACTCTCACACAAGTATGCATATACTCTCACACATAAAATCATTTAATATTATGGTTATATTTAGTGAGATTATGGGTGATATATCACATTGGTTTATAAGCTCTATGTGAAAGCCATTTTGGTTTAGTAGAGTAATACTTGCATCAATAAAAAAATACAGAGTTTCAACTTGCATTTGCTCATTTGAAAGGAATTTTTTTATAAAAGAGTTATTCCCACTGAAGTTGATTTTTATGCATAAATAGATGCATAAAGAATTTTTATATCAAAATTAGAATTCTCTTAAATTCTATGTTTAAATTCTATGAGTATTTGTTAAATGAATAATTAAATACTCTAAGAGAGAAATTTCTATCGTTTTATATTCACACGGATTGTAAAAAGAGAATTCATGAAATCTATCGAGATCAAAATATTCAGATAAATGATTAATCTATTTCTCATTGGAATCCATAACTAATTTAGAAATCATTTAAGTGAATATTCAAAGAAAGAAATTCAATAAAATAGTAACTGAATTATCAAACCTTTTTGAGAAAGATAGATCAGGAAAAATCTTATCCGACTCAAACCTTGAATCAGACTATGACCAAGACCAAACTCTTTCGTCAGTTTTGAGGAAAGAAGGTTGACCAGTTTACAATAATACACTCAAAACTCCCACCAAATCTGAAACTAAGTTTGAGACCCTTCGAATTGATCTGTGGATCAAGGTTATAGAACTCGAGGAATTCTAGTATGAAATTCAGAATTCCGATCAAGAAGTTTTTCGGATACTGATTCAAGAAATACTCCTTGTATTCAAAAGAAAATCAAACTAAAAACTTGCATAGAAATGAGATGCGATGTGAATAGATGTGATGAGATGCGATGTGAATCAGATAGATGTGAATGAATGGATGGATGTAATGTGATGTGAATAGATGTGAATAGATGTGATGTGAATCAGATAGATGTGAATGAATGGATGGATGTGGATGTGTATGTGATGAAAATGGATGTGAATGTGTATGTGAAGAATTGATGTGAATGTGTATGTGAAGAATGGATGTGGATGGCTATGTAATGAAAATGGATGTGAATGTGTATGTGAAGAATGGATGTGTATGTGTATGTGTATGTAAAGAATGGATGTGAATGTGTATGTGAAGAATGGATGTGCATGTGTATGTGAAGAATGGATGTGGATGAGTATGTGAAAGAATGGATATGGATGTATGTGAAAGAATGGATGTGGATGTGTATGTGAAAGAATGTGATGTGACATGAATATATGTGGATGTGAAGTGATAGATATGAATGTATAGATAGATGTGAGTAGTCGTACATGTGAATGATTGGATGGATGTGGATGAATAAGATGAGATGTGTATGAATGAGATATGATGTGGATAGAAGTGATGTGATATAATGTGGATAGAATGCATGTGATGGGATGGTTATGAGAATGAATGTGGTGGATATATGAATGAATGAATGTGAGGGATGTGAATGAATGAGATGTGATGTCATGTGAATCGGGATGTGAATGAATGAGATGTGATGTAAATTGGGATAGATGTGATATGTGATGTGAATGAATATGATGTGATGAGATGTGGATATGGGTAGATGCGAGTGGATGAGATCTGGTGCAGATAAATGAGACAAGATGTGATGAGATGGAAAATGATGTGATGAGAATGGGAATACATATGAAATAAATGAGGATTGATGTGAAACAATGTGGAAAGACGAGAGTTCATTATAGAAACTGTATTTATGACCTATTTTTAAATGATTGTCATGTAAAAAATGGTGGGGAAGCATTTTGACCGTCTTGTGAATGAGGCGTGGAGGCCTATCTGATAAAGTTGTAATAGGCTGACGGAGAGTCATCGGAGGACGTCTCGCATAGCAAGGTCGGCTAAGGTCTTGACCAGCCTTGGTTCGATTTAAATGGTGAGCTTCTGGTATGGTGGATGAGGGGCTAAGGAAGCAGCCTATGAGTGAAGCACTAGGTGACCTGTGAAAAGGATCCTAGAGGGTGCTGACCATACAGTGCTCGAGCTCTGAGTCGCCGAAGATACCCACACGTACGTCATGGAAGATATTGGAACAAGGAGTAAGAGTTGTTTTCTAAATTCAGGCATGGATCTTATTGAGGGGCTAAGGAAGCAGCCTATGAGTGAAGCGCTAGGTGACCTGCGAGAAGGATCCTAGAGGGTGCTGACCATACAGTGCTCGAGCTCTGAGTCGCCGAAGATACCCACACGTACGTCATGGAAGATATTGGAACAAGGAGTAAGAGTTGTTTTCTAAATTCAGGCATGGATCTTATTGATTGACCTTGCTGGTCCTCAACGGATGAGTCCATGGCTCTTTTATATGGATCTGTTGGTGGTTGATCTTGCTCATCTTTGATGGAGATTCCATTTTGATTTTTATAAGTGAATATATTGCTGGGTACTATGAGCTAGGAACTATTGTGAAAAGGCCCCTGAGTGGATAGGTGGTGAGCGTTCTGGCTGCCAATGATGCCATAAGTACATTGATGAAGGAAAAATTAGAAATTAGGATTTAACCAGATTAATTTTGGAGGATTATGATTAGTGATACTATAGTTTCATTAAATGATTGTTTTAAAGACAGGTGAATCTATGAAAAAGGCAATTTCATATTGGGTGTGTAAGTGGTGTGACTAGTTTTAAGTTTGCATGAATATCCGACTAGGGGACCTGGGAACTCTTTTCCCTGGTACCCGGGACAAAACCTAACCAAATTCTTAAATGGATCCCATCACTACAGTGGTTGGGCATTTGGCTAACCCATGGGGCTGGATGGGGTTAGACTGGAGTGATGGATCCCTAAAATGAGACTCAATTCTATTATGGTACAATAGATGAAGTAAATCATGGCAGATAAAAATTGTTCTATGGAAAAGAATCAATGGCTATGCCTCTCAATGTGAGGAAAAAAGCGTTGGTCTCTATGATCCAAGTGCAAATCTTTCCCTTGATCTGACTATGATACTTACGGGTTCAGTCAGATCAGTTCAGTTATTTAAGGCTCTTGACTACGTTAGAGTAAAAATATACTGGAGGAATCGCCCGTGCTTTCCGGGCGAGGGAAGTTTTTCCGGGTTGTTCAGTTTTGGAAGAACCGAGGGATTAGTCTCTTGTCCGGATATCCATGGGCGAGGCCCGAGTGACGGACCCTACCCCGCACAAGAAGTGCTACTTCCGCTGCTAGCATCCCTGAATTCGTTGCACAGAGGGGACAAGGATCTTCAGCTTTGAAAAGGATAGAGGATGCAAAAGGATGTTTGAACCCTAATAAACTCCATACTGTGGAAACTAAAGTGTATTTTTTAGATCATATGGTTTTTCCATAGATGGCATTGAAATGGATCCCAAAAAGGTGCAAGCAATTTTATCTTTTCCAATTCTAGGGAATGTAAGGGGTGTAATAAGGATAATTTTAAAAAGGTAAAATACAATGAGAGGTTTGTTTTTGTATCTTTTCACAAAAGCTATATCCTATAAATTGCTTAATTAAAAAGGTATCATCTTCCAATGGTCAAAAGATCAAGATGAGGCCTTCTTGTAGCTCAAAGATGTCATAAGTAAAAGCTCAATTGTTCAACCACCTGATTGGGATGAATATTTCTATGTTAATCCAATTATGTCTACTCATTTAATTGGTGCAATTCTTTTACAAGAAGGAGAGTTAGGGAGTATACATCCCATCTTCTATGTAAGTTGACAACTCACACAAGCAGAAGAAAGGTATGAAGAAATGAAAAAGGAGGGACTTTCATTGGTGTTTTTAGTAAGAAAGTTATGGTCTATTCAAGTCAAGAGCTTACCTTAGCCTTGCGAAAGCATATGTTGTTTGTCCTTGCCTTAGAGCTCGAATTGTAACTTCCCTATATGAGTGCTCTAGCTCATTTGCGTCGCATCCTCACTATGTTGACACACCAGAATGCTCCTTGTTGCCAGTGGGGTGAAGGCAACCACTTTGACAAGCCTTAACTTGTTAACTGTGCAAGGATGACTTATAGTCCCTCTTAATGCCACTAAAAGGGTCCATGTTAAAATTGTGAGAACAAGGAAATGCGACACACAACGACTAGCAATCAGATTGAATGATTAAGTTTAAAACTAAATCAGCATTGTTTAAATTAGTGAATCAAATGAGATACAAAAAATGATAAATTATCCCCAAAACCCTATCCTAATGTTAAGGATCTCAATCAGCTCTAGATTTGACAATTCATACAGTGCTGTAAGTGTTAGGCTCAGGCTACAGACTCAGCAAGTGGCTTTCGATTGCTATCTTATTCACTTCTTGTTTTTCTACATCAACTCCATACAAGACAAGGTTTTATAATGATCCAGGTAGGTGAACGCCATGGTAGATAGATGAGTCGTGATTGCAGCTTCATCTTCCTAATCTTCTTTCCAATGTTATCAAGTAGGTGCAACAAGTAATCTATAGTTTTCTATCAGGCTAAATCGCGGTAGTTATATGAGCTCTGTAGAACTGCCTCCTAAAGAAGACTAGGATCTATAATTTCTCCTTTACTGTAGGAGAACTTTTCATCAAACAAGCAGAACATTTTTAAGGCTTTGCAAACCTTAGAAATGGTGTGAATCTTGCATCTTTTAACACCTTCCCTCAAGATTAGCAACATCTTTGAACCTTTGTTTAGACAGCTGACTCCGTAGGTTGGAAGATGACTCTGAAAGACTCATTCAGTGAGCTAATTCAATTAGCTAACTTCAAGCTAATTTAGTCAGCTAATTCAAACAACTGACTATGATAAACTCTACAGGTCGGAAGCTAATTCTAGTAGTGGATGCAATGAGCTCCGAGACAACTAATTTCGATAGTTGACTCAGGCTTGCAAAATAAAAAATTCAAAAAATCTAAAACATGTTATTCTATGGAAGATTATTGAGCTTCCCTTACTCCAAGAATTCCCTTACTATTTAAGCACATTCCCTCAAGGGAAGCTCCATTATACTAAGGCCTGATCTATGCTTGAAAAAGAGCTCTTTACCTAGGGCTTTAGTCAATATGTCTACAACATTCTCTTTGGTATTGCAATGCTGCAATACTATGTCACCTAAGTGTATCTTCTACCTAATGAAATTTTCTCTGACTTCAATATGCTTGGTCCTTTGATGCATGATTGTATTCTTGGCTAGGCATTAGTTGATATGTTATCACAAAGAATAGGAGTAGGACCATCAAATCCATAAAGGACAAGTTCTTGCAAGCATCTTTTCGGCCATATAGCTTCATAGAGGCTGAGGTGGTTAAGCATTTGTATTCATCCTCTGTGGGATGATAGACTGATTGTATTCTTGTTCTTAGAACACTATGAAATGGCTCCTGCACCAAGAAAGAATGCATTGCCACTAATGCTTCTTCTGTGTCCCATCAGACATGCTACATAGTTAGAATCGCTAAATCCATGCCAAACTTAGTGTGTCACCTGCATATAAGATACACCAATGCTGAGTGCCTTTCAAGTATCTGAGCACTCTTTTGACTGCCTTCTGTCTTTGGTAGAGCTACTTGGGGGCATCATCTTCTTCCTCCAAGGTGCTATCTCCACTTTGAGGGTAACTGATGAAGAAGGCGTGTCTGCATCTGATGGATGAGTTGAGCTAGGAGTCTCATCAAATATCACATCCCTTGACACAAATGTTTCCTTTTTAATTGGGTCATAAAGTTTGTAAGCCTTATGATCACTACTCTATCCAACAAGCACACACTTTCTGGAGGTGCATCAAGTTTCTTCCTATTTGCATCTAGAATATGAGGAAAAGATAAACATCCAAATATTTTGAGATGATGTACCTGAGGCTTGAGTCCATGAAAGGCTTCATATGGGGTGATGCCTTAGAGTGCTTTAGTTGGGGATTTGCTCATTAGGTAGCATAATGTGTTGATAGCTTTAACCCAGTAGGTGTTAGAGAGGTTCTTCTCCCTTACCATACACCTAGCTGACTCAAACAGGACTATGTTCTTCCTCTTAACAACTCCATTTTGTTAAGGTGTATAGCTGCAAGTAAGTTGCCTTCTTATGCCATGCTTAAGAAGGTATTTGCTAAAGTCGTTTGAGATGTATTCTCCTCTTTTCTTGACCTGAGGACCTTGATTCTTCTACCTATCATGTTCTAAACTATAACATAAAATTCTTTGAAAATTCCAAATACTTCAGCTTTAGATTTCATAAAGAAAACCCAAGTGTATTTGGAGTAATCATCTATGAAGGAAACATAGAATGTATTACTACTTAGGAAGCCCTTGCACCATAGAAAGAGTGCAAGAACTAACTAAGGTCGTGGGGATTTGCCCAACCGCACTCGAGATCATAAAATAGCTCAACTAAGAAGTTAATCCTCTATAACCTAGCTCACAATTGCATGGGCAAGGTTTGTCACTCACCTCATGAATACTTGTGCTCGGATTCTCATAGGAGATGATGTTGCCCACGTAGCCACACTCCAAAGCTCCACTCCAATTCCGCACTGGCCACACTCCAATGGAAGCTTAACCCCCTCAATGTCTCTCTCTCTTACACATACACTCACACATACACAATGAGCACATAAAATTAGGCAAGATACACAACAAAGCAAGAGAGTAGAGAGAAGAAGAGCACTCTATTAGTTGCATAAGAGAATGAATGGTGAGGATACAAATTGACCCTTATCTTGGCTCCCCAATCTTCACACCTTCGCCAGCCATACTTAAAATATAGATCCATGGCTTTCCAAGGTTGCCTAGGCTTGTGCAAACACTTAATCTAACATGAAGTCTCCATAATTAATCCCGCAGTGTGCCTTTCATAGAGAAGCGGCCATCGCAGACGTAAAATATAAAATATCAGCATTTTTAATGTCAACGGCCAAATGAAGTGTTGGATACCTATGTGAAAAACAAATCAACCAGTAAAGAGTTCTTTGCAACAACAATAAGATGAAACATGGTTATGCATGCATGTTGTTTTTTCTTTTTCTTTTTTAATGACTAGGTAAACTTCAAGATGTGCTACGAAGAGAAAAGGTAAGGCCAATTTAACTTAGAGGTTAGTTATAAGCCTATATATACCTAAACTAGTCTTAGTCATATGCCTACGGTTATTGTTCGGTCTCAAGTTACATAGACTTTAGTGAACAGCGCTAAGCCAAAAGGGTTTTTTTTTTTTGTGTAGTAATTATATTATAAGGGGTAAGGCACCAACCAAGGTAAAAAATAAGACGTCTCCATGAATATATAAATGTAGGTGGGTTGGCGATTATTCCTCCTAGATAAATCTAAAATCATAGAAAATGGGGCGAATGTTTTCAAAAAATTCCCTAAAATGCCCAAAATTGGGCGAATATTTTATAAAACCCTTCAAAACGGCCAAAATTTGGGCGAATGTTTTAAGATGTCGGTCACATGTTTTTGTAGAAAAACCCCAAAAAATAGCCAATTGGAGAAGATTAGCCTCTATTTTTTCCTTGGCACCAATCCGTAGACCAAGGCAATGGTCAAGAGACCTCCGCCAAGACTATCTAAGGATTGCTAGAGGAATCTCCTAGGAAGGCAATGGTTGACTCTCTTTTATTAGTTTTTCATGACACAAGGTCCTACCCCATAAGAATCAAGGCATCAATCTCAAGGTACAATTACTAGTAACCCAAAGGCCTACCAGGATCCTATATAGCGATAGTTATCTTCTTGGTCTTTTCGTGTTTTTTTGGGGTTTTTTCTTCTTCTTATTTTTTTATTTTTGGGTTTATTTTTTCACCTACAAACTCTGCTAAAAGGTTACTAAAATCTGAGTGGGAGTACTTCATATACTCCATCAACATAATTTAAGGTCAAGTAGGAACATTACTAAATCTAAGAAAGAATATGGCCTTAATGTTTTCCTAAGTGGCACTTAGAAAGAAACTTTTACCCAATCATAAAGTCTTTTAGTTGTATGAATGCATGTAATGATGTGCAAGAATAGTTTTAAAGTTGAGAGAGTTAGAATACATCTAAGCACATGGAAAAATCCGGTCCATATTGAGGTTGCACGCCCATTGCAAGTTGTTGTAAATCTACATCTGGTCAACATGACTAGACCCTAATAACCTGTAAATCAAACTCATATAGAAAGCTCATCATCAAATAACCATAGTTCATTAAGCATGCTCTGATTCAACATCACTAGGTTGATTTTCCCCCTCACTTGGGTTTGCTTCACACGTGTGTGTGTGTGTGTGTGTGTGTGTGTGTGTCCTTTGGTATTCTAGGCAATGATCTAAGTGCATCCTCAATATGTGATATGGCACGGGTACTATAGGTAAGTGAGCTAAGTAGGTACCGTGAGCTAAGCTATCTAGGACATCACCCACCATGCTCCAAAAGGTACAAGGAGTCAGAAACATTACTTAAATAAATGGCCGTGTAAGTCCATAAGTTCTTGCCCTGCTCTACAAGTTATTCGTGTGAAGTTCTATCTTGATAGGGTCCTCCCACTAGGTAACGTACACTCATGTGATCGTGTCATTGTGGTGCTGCTCCCACCATGGACTGCAATAGTCTTGTCCAATAATGCCTAAAATATGTTCTGCAATGCTAACATAAGTAGGACGCTACATACCACATGCAATGCGCACAGGTAAATCATGGTGCAAGGGGATGGAACTATAGGTAGAACAGGTCCACAAATGTGGCTCCAAAACATCTTTCCCCTAGTGGTGTATAAAAATAGCATGAGTGAGTCTCGAAAAGAGGAATACTTAACTGCCCTAGATAGTACCATTCCTACCAATCTGGATCCAGGATAGGGTCACTCATGTCGGTCCACGAAAAGTGCATGCTCATGACCTATAGAGTCAAAGCAGAGTCGTACTTGATTCTTTTATTTTGACATGTTCTCTTTCTCATTATCTTATTTTAAAAAAAAATAATGGTTAGTCGGATATTTACTATGTGTATAGGTGCTATATTGTTGTACATGTTAGTGCAAGCTATATTGTCATGTTAGTGCAAGCTATATTGTCGTGTGTATAGGTGCTATATTGTTGTACATGTTAGTGCAAGCTATATTGTCATGGGGTAGCTTTTTCCAATAGGCTCCCTCTTGATGGTTAGTCGGATATTTACTATGTGTATAGGTGCTATATTGTTGTACATGTTAGTGCAAGCTATATTGTCATGTTAGTGCAAGCTATATTGTCATGTGTATAGGTGCTATATTGTTGTACATGTTAGTGCAAGCTATATTGTCATGGGGTAGCTTTTTCCAATAGGCTCCCTCTTGATATGGATATGAACTTTTTTGGGGAGCAAATCGTGGGGGGTAAAAGTACTGATATTAGCATAAGTCTCCCCTTATTGCTTTCTATCATACCTTGACCTCGTAGAAGGTATTGTAGGTTTTTTGTAACCATCCCTTCTAGCTATGCTCCATCCAGTATTTGTTGGCTAGGAGCACCTTTTGTTACTTGTTGTGGTATGTCAATTTCCAATTTTAATGGTGGTTAAGGGCTTTCATAAGACTAGATGGAGCTTATGGGTTCTCGACGAAGAGGTGTTGACATTGATCCAAGTAGTAGAATTTTTCTCAAGTACAGGGTTCTCTTGAAGTATATTTGAAAGGAAGGCTGAGTAGGCATTGAAGAACTTGTAGACGCCTCATGAACTAGAGGCTTTATCAAAGTCTCCTTTTCTAAAGGGGCATGCCTTCTTTTGTACAGCTTTTGGAATCCGAACCTTGTGGGATGTTGGTAATGGAGATATATCATTTTGTTTTCCCTTGTCTACTTTGTTATTAGGGTTGATAGAGACTGTTGATTGGCCAATTGATGTGTCTGGATTGTTGAGGATATAGACATGTGTCTATGGATTGTTGATTGGCCAATTGATGTATCTGTGTGACTGTTGAGGCTATAGACATGTGCATCCTCTTGGAACCCAAATCCATGTGTTACCCTCATAGTAGCCTTGAGCTTTAAGAAGACACGTTGGAATCCATCAAGAGGTAACCTGTGGTTTGGATTGGATCTTGTTGGGTGATGACGGGGCCTCTAAGGTTTTTTACTGGTAGGTTGGTGTTTGAGAACTAGTCGAGAGGCTTTAGGGACCCATTTAAGGGTAGGTTGTTGCTTTCTATGTGGATGCCCTAGTGGTAGTTGGTTCGGCATGGAGGTAGATGAAAATGTGAAGTTTGAAGATAAAGAACCTTGTGGTGGTGAAGTGGATGTCGATGGTGGTGGGGAGGAAATGACATGGGATTGTGTCGATGTTGAGGCTTTGTTATTATAGCATTCAAATGCTTGTTTTACTGGTCTAATGAATTTGATGTGGAGACAATGTTCGTGGAGTGTAGAAGTGTAGCATTAGATTTTTTTGCCATTGTGACACTCCTTGTGGCCCAGCTGATTCCACATTAAGCCGCTATCATCCAGGTCCTTCCAAGAACGACATGTTCTTTTAAAGTTTCTACAGCACAAGCATTACCAAAAATCTAACAACCAAGTTACCGTTATCATCATAGATGATAGTTCTAAGCAAACAAGGTACTTTGGTATTTTTGGCACTTATACCCTCTATTATCATGTTTGACTTTTCAAGTTCAGGTTTACCCAACAGATTCCATGTAGCAAAGCAGAGTAGATTGTGACTAGAACCCATGTCAAGCATAGCATTATAGAACACTTTACCATAGGTGCTAGGTAACTCAATGGGTGTTCTGAGAGAGGGGTGTTCTGAGAGCTGCGATGTGATTCTCCATGTTGTTGATTACCTCTCTAACATTAGCTTGTGCAGTAGGTCTAAGTTTTTCTTCTCAGATGAGGCATGCTTGTTTGCCATGTGCAGCAAGACTAATAGGGCCAATGAAATCTAAGCCCCATTTTTTAGAAGGTTAGTTGATAGGAAGCAATGGTATCATGTTCTTCTTCAGTGGCTTTACACAATGTTGGCACTCATCACATCCCTTGACAAATAGTGCACAATATTTGAAGAGCGTGAGCCACCATTACCCTAATTAGAGTATTTTTCTTGCTGGCATTGCGTACAAAGTGTCCACCAGCTACCCCTTAGTGTGCTTGTTAGATAATGTATAAGTATTCATCCTCCTTGGGGCAGTGTCTTAATATGTCATCCTTACCTCATCTATAAAGACTCATCTATAAAGAGTTCCGGCAATAATTTGGTAAGGTGCACTCTCTTTTAGCAACTTTAAATCTTTTCTTAGTTCCTTTCCTTCTAGAAGACCATTAGCTAAAAAGTTAACGATTCTCTCACTCCATTCTAGAATAGCCTCAACCTTATATAGTGTAGCATCCGATAACTGGTCATCATCAACCCCGATTGGTTCATTGCCATTAGGTATGAGGAATAGATAATCTGCAGTGACACATGTTTCTTGCTAGGGCTCACAACCATTGTAAAATCAAACTCAAGAAGAATTTTGAACCACCTTGTGATCCTTTCCATGGGGCAAGGTCTGTTTACCAAATACAACAAGGCTTGATGGTTAACATAGAAAACAAATTTGTTAGCAAGAAGGTAATGCCAAAATTTCTTTACAGCATAAACTTTTCCTAACCCTTCACACTCATCAATGATGGTATAATTGATTTCAGCTTCATCTAGTTGCCAACTTGCAAAACTAATAGGATAGTCCAATTTATGCTCCCCTGGCTGTGCTAGGACACATCCAATTGCGAAATTAGAGGCATCAATGTGTACATGAAAGATGAGATCCTAGTTAGGTGTTCGCAAGATTGGAGCACTAGCTAAGGTGGCTTGATTCAGTGCATCAAGCTTGTTGACACTCCTCGGTCCATATAAATACAATCAATAGCTTGTACAAAGGACGCGTTATTTTTGCATAGAAAACACTAAACCAACCGTAGTAGCAGACATGGCCCATGAATCTCTGGACTCCCTTGTCATTTGTTGGTGGGGATGATTACAAGATGACCTTGATTTCGCTCTCATCAATGGAAATCCCATTTTCGGACACTATATGCCCCAAAATAACTCCGTGTCTCACCCAAAACTGGCATTTGTAAGGGTTTAAGGATATGTGATAAAATTAATACCTTTCAAACACCATTTTTAGGCACGCTAGGGTGCTCTTTTCAAGATAAGTAAATGCACAAATCATCCAATAAAGCTTCAAGAAACTTTCTTAAGAAGTCCTTAAAACTAGTATTCATAAGTCTTTGGAACGTGGCTGGTGCATTGGTTAGACCGAATGGCATAACTCTAGCTGCGATCAAAAATTGATTATAGCTTGAGTATCCATCCAAAAAGCTATAAGCCTCCTTGCCCGCAAGTCATTTGAGCACATGTTCTGAATATTGCAAGGGTAGTGATCCCTGCACGTGGCAGCATTCCCTTTCTTGAGATCAACACACACTCTAAGTTTTCCATTCTTCTTGGGCACAACCACAATGGATGAGACCCATTATGAGTGTTCAATCTTATAGATGAATCCACACTTAATGAGTTTATCGATATCTTCCTTAACAATGCTTGCATATTTGGGATTCATTAGATAGGGTCCCTATTGGACTGGTTTAGCTTCGAGTACCATGGGGATGGTGTGTTATACCACCTCTGTGGGAACTCCCTTCATATTCCTTGAGGAGAGCTACAAGTTCAGCCTCCTTGGCCTTATTTAAGTCATGGATATGTAGACAGGCTTAGGATCTTCTCCTAGTTTAGTCAAGTCTACTTCCTTAACCTCTACAGGCCCGTTCATAGACTCCTCCACTCTCACTTGTGGAGTTACGTTTGGCATTATCAAACACTAACTTTCATTCCCCTATGGTCTATAACTTGTAATGCTTAGATTTTTTTCCCTTCTAGTTGAGCGACTCAGTTTTGGTTCATCAATTGGGGGTGGTCTACAATACTTGAACTTTTGTAACTCCTCTCCCCAATCGTCTATAAACTTTTGATGTAAGTCAACTACACCCATGTACTAGAGCCATTGGGTGGTACTTGTTCTTTCTTGCCACCTTTTATGAAATTCACTACATAGCATTTACGTCTCCACCATCTTTGGTGATTCTCCTTGGCATCTTGACAAACTTCATCCCTTTCTTCATATTAGAAATCTATATCAAATTTGGAGCTACTCCCTATAGTTTATTTGGATGTTGTGGGCTCTATTTTTCTTATGGTGAGACTAAGGAGTTAGTCTTGCTTTTGGTCTCTATTTCAGACCCCTTACCACTATTGGTGCTTGAGCTTGAGTAATCCCATGCGGACTCAAGTTCACTAACCAATCCCCTCAATATCAGAAGAAGGTAGAGCATGAATCATTTGTAGGGACAAAACCTTAGGGAGCTCCTCACCATCTAGTGTAACCCATCTAGATCCTCTAGGTCCCTAGCTATCGATTACAACCATCATATGTATCTAGTTTAGATTATCTCTTCAAACTCGATAACTTGTTTTTTAGCATCTTTGTAGGGTGGGTCCTTCCCTACATCGATGTCTTCTCTACAAGTATAGCAGTATTGCAAAGGGGTTGAATGGATGGCAGTATCAGATCTCTTATCGAATAGTCCACCACTACCCATTGGATGTGCTTGACCAATCACCAGGTCTACTCTAAGGATTAAGTCATCAAATTGTAGGTAGACATAGTTTTTGAACCAATCATGGACCATTTTAGCTTCACGCATAAATGGTCTTCCTAAGATTATTTCATAAGAATTGGGTTTCTTGGAAAATTCCATCACCGATGAATGTATGTCTCACCCGACGTTTCAATACCTTCATATTAAGATTACATAACATCCCCATTGGTTTAGTAATAGTACCATCAGCCATTTTAACAACAATGTCTGAGACTTCATTGGCCATTTTTTTCTCATCATTTTTTTATGATTATACTGACTCCCACACCACCATCAAGGACTCCCATTACTATGATACCCTTGGCGGTGTAACTAGTAGTAATGCATTGGATTGACCCAATTTATTCGATGGAATTTTGACCATTGATTTGGTGTTCTCATTCTCTACTTGGGTTCCTAGATCTTCTATAACTTGAGTTGGTGAAATACAATAGTAGGGCTGAGTCCTATGGGTTTCTACAAATGGTGGTAGTCCTATGTTAAGTTCTCCATTTAAAAGAGCTTTCAATGCTATGAAGAGAGTTCACGATCTCCACACAAGTGTGTAGTCATCTCGTGATCTTTGTTCCAAAAGCCATGAACTCCAACAATTTAGGGATGTTCAAGGGTGTATCCAATCACCTCTCTACCATATAAGGGTGCTAGTGATATCGAAATTTCCACCTCTTAAACGGGTTTGGGGTTATCATACTTAAACATTCTCCTAAAGAGTTGAGAATCCATGTTTGGGATAGGTGAGTTCTCACTGACCTCAAGGATGACACTAGGTATATCCAAGGGTTTGTGGTTTATGATTAGTTTTAGGTTATTTAAATGTGCAGTGTCAGAGATTTTTACTTATTTTGGTCTTGGTTCTAACTCCTCCTAAGTATGTGTGACTATATTCTTGAGCTCACGAAGTTGTTCCAATTCTTTTACTACGGGGTCAGGATATGAACCAAGTTTCTCTATGTTTGTTTTCTTGGGGGCTTGAATCCCTTCCTCTTTGGTCTCCTTAGTTTTTGTTTGAGTGTCTCTAGTTTTCTCAGAACAAGCATGTGTGTCCACTAAATCGGAATCTTCTCATCATCAATATCATTCATGCAGACTGGTTTGTCAGGTTTTCCCAAGTTCACTCATTCCAATTTTCTTTATTTTTTCCCTTTTATAGATTTATTTCTTCTATGGACCCTCTTCTTTTTGGATCCTGCATCTACTGAAGTAGATTGGTTTTCTACTTTGTTTTCCACAACAGGTGTGTTTTGAGCCATGAGTCTCGTTATTGCACTTAGATACGGGTTAGTATTTCTCAAAATTAATCTCTGAGTTTTCCCACCTACTCCAATCATGTTGAGAGGTGTGATGGTAGGACCATTTTGTTGATTTACAACCACCACTTTCATTAGGAAATCTTTGATCCAATGATCTATGCCACAACGATTACAAGTTTCAAGTGGCACGCTAGAAGATGCAGCTTGGATGATTGGCTGGTTTCTAATGGGACACTCAGAGATCTGGCATGGTCTTGACAATGATAGCATTGACGAGGCATTCTCTTGAGAGTAGAGTTAATGTATCAACCTCTTTCTATTACGGCTATTTGGTATACTAGTTTGACTCTACCTCTTGCATCATCGACTACATAGTTTTTGAGATAAAGCTCTGTGGAGTCCTTAGCACACATGTGAGGCACTATCCAAGTTAACCTCGTATTCTAGAAACTCAAAAGGTTCCTTGAAACCTGTTTGATTCAATGGTTTGATCCTCGGGGGTGGAGGTTGAGGTTCCAAAACTGGTGGAGGTAACTACACATTTTGTGCATTGTAAATCCCCCTTGCAATAGATTGTTATGTAGTTTGATCAATTGTGTGATCCTTGGGGGTGGATGTTGAGGTTCCAAAACTAGTGGAGGTAACAACACATTTTGTGCATTGTAGATCCCCCTTGGAATAGATTATTATATCGTTTAATCGCATGGGTTGAGATGTTGCCATATGCATTATGGCTTGTGGCTGTGATAGGGCCGATAAAGCCACCTCTTCAAGCCTAGAAGCATTAGCAAAAGGGTTTGCAAACATGTGTGGCACTATGAAGCCTCATGACCATAACATCCAAAAAAAAGTATAATTACCATTATAGCTTGCCCTTAGGACTGGTCAAATGTCCTTTTTCAAAAGATTGAGCACCATTGAAGCTCTCTCCTTTGGTACACATGTATGTTTTTAGGGGCTCTATTGGCCTTCATTCTCTCTTGGAGTGCTTTCATGAAATTTGTGAAATTCATCTCCGCCAAAATGTTGCCTTTAGCAAGGGGTTTAACTATAGAAGAGCTATGTCCCATGACTCCGATAGATTTAGAATCTGATGCTTTAGCTCCTTTGAGCATTAGATTATCTTCTAGTTGGATGGCATTTGTTGTGTGACTTCATCTCATGTAGTGATTCCTCTAAAATGACTAAGCCATTATAGATCGCTTCATGGTTAAGCCCATGGATGAATCTATCTAGCAGATTGATTATTCAAATAGCGTTCATGCAGAAGGCAACAAGAGTTAAAATGCTTGAGACCGCTAATGAAATCTCCAACCGACTCCTCTTCTTCCCTCTCGGCTTTGTGTAGCTGTGAAGCTACATCCCATAGGACTCCTTCACTCAAAAAGTTCTTCAAGAATAATATCCTAAGAGCGGTGAAGTTCAAGCGTTCCTCAACCCTGAGAGTTCTATACCAATCCCAACCTTACCGTCTAATGTTAAACGAAAGGCATTTGTCTTTTGATCAAATACTTCCAAATGTCTTTTGATCAAATACTTCCAAATGTCTCCTAGGATCATCATCTCCAGTGAATTTATGAGTTAGTTTGGCTACCTAGGTAACCTTTCTATGGCTATGTTGACCACCGTCTCTCACAAAACAGACACTATGCTTTCCACTACCGCTCTTCCCATGGCCTGTGCAAAAGCAACTAGGTCTTTCGGTAGAGCTGGTGCTGGCATAACAAGAGTAATGATACGAGTAGGCGGAGGTCCAATACGTGGCATTGCATGAGGATGCATTGGTCTAAACCTTAGTGGGGTTAGTTGTGCTATATATGGTATATGTCCTACTGGTGTCCCAATAGGTGCTTTAGTCATATGGGCATTAGGTGCAGCCGGTCTCATAGCAAGAGTTGGTAGCACACTCACTCTAGGGAAGGGATGTTTTATGGGTGCACTAGAATGAGATGTGACCCCTCCAGGAATGGTAATACTAGATATGCTAGGCGTAGGGGGACTCCATGTGTGAAGTGGTGTTGGCTATCGTGGTAATCGTGGACATGTGGCTCAAAGGTAATTTTGTGTCAGTCATAGGTGCCATAGTTTGTGGTGTGGTGCTTACCACTAGATGAGGCGGTGTACTAGTATTATCTTGGGTGGGGGGGCAAATCTAGGATCTAAGAAGGTGAAGCTCATGCTAGTATGCTCTTAAGTCCCTGCAGCATGGCCTTGTGGGTTAGAAGATGTGGGTTGGTATAGCCGGGTGATATTGTAAAAGTAGGATCCGATGGGCTCACAAGAGGTGTTACCATTTTGCTCATTGTGGGCATTTTTGCTTTGGATGTCCCAACTTGTGCCATAGGTATTTGGATCCTTTCATGTTCAATGACCCTATATATGCAATCACACATATCTTGCAATCATTCCTTCTCTATTATAGCCCCAGATATTGATTGGAAAATCCCTTCCCAAACTAACGCCATAAGCTTGGCCTATGGGTGAAATCCACAAGAGTTTGTTGATGCGTCATACTCCCAATCATTTGTGAGAAGACGTTGATCCATGAATTGCAAGCCTAGCTCTTTCTCTGAGGTAGACACAATGTTATTGCTTGTGCTGAGACTGTCCAGCACTACCTGCGCAGTCGTGGATTGGGACTCATTTTGGGCGTTCTGGGCTGCTAATCGTTCTTGTACCACTTGCAAAGTCTCTTCTTTCTTTGATCTAGCAGTTTGGATTAGTTCCTCTACTACCTGCACTTCTTATGTCCTACCATCAAGCATAAGCACTTGTGCATGGGGTGGTTCGATGGACAGGGATATCAACATGAATGCTCCCTACTTACAAACGATGAGAGTACACCAGGTGTGTCTCTGGAGTTTATCTCAACTCTTTCATCATATGGTCTATATATAGTAAGATTTGGTTCATAGGTAGTGGTTGAGGCCGAACTTTTGAGGAGCTAGCTATGCGATCAAAAAGACTGGTAATAGTCTGACTTAACTGGTGAGGTCTAGTTGGGTTTCTCACTTCTTGGGAATGGGGATCCTTCCATTGACTTAAAATCTCATGATGTATCACTTGCCCCTATTACAATTCCTTGTACAATGCTAAAGTGGGTTCCGAACGAAGATCCTGAGCCTAGTGTAGCCTTGGCATTATGCAACTAGCTTGATAGATGTACTTTGTTATATATTGGCCTCTAATGCATGTAGATGCATGTGAATATGGGGTGTTAGAAGGTCCTACAAATGCCCCGAATAAGTTTGTAAATTTTTAAATTTTTTTCGTTTTTTTTCAAAAAAAATTTGGATTGTCCAAAGTTTTCTGAAACACGTCTATTGTGTTTCTTAACCCATCTGGAACCAGAAAAAGTGTATTTTTTCTAGGTCAGTCAAGCGCTACGATCGTCGGCTCCCACAGTTAAGCTCCTTTATGTAAAATTATAATTTTTCTGAGTGTCACACAAGTTGCATCAACATAATTGCAAACAACCTAACACATATATTAGGTGAATTTGTGCAAGCACTTTTCGAAAAATTTCTATACTCTTTTTTTTTTGCCCCCGATCCCTTTACCTTTTCCCTTTTTTCTCTTTTACCTTTTCTTTTTATTTTTTATTTTTTATTTTTTATTTTTTATTTTTTACTTTTTTATGTTTTTGATGTATTGTTTACAGTTTTAACTTTCGGTTTTACCAAAAAAAGGGTTTTCCTAAAATCTTTGACTTGGGGCTTGCACGCATTAAATACGTCTAGCCACTCAAAACAGACTTTTGGAGTTTTTTGGCTAGTGGCCTAAAAGCTTGCACGCATTAATGCGGCCAGCTAATCAAGACGCCCTAAATTAGAGAGAGTAGTAAGCATAATTAACTCACGTTAATTACACTAATGCAAAAACGCAAAATGTGTAGAAAACACAAATTTTTGTGTGTTGCAAATCCTCCCCTAATTTCTATTTTTGTCTTGATTTCCCAATGTAAGAAGTCTAAATTAGGATAAACCTTGCGAAGACCAATTTTGAGGTATGTTTACCTATATTAATTCAATTTCATGTCCAATTTTTTGCTTTTTATTTTTAAAATTAAAAAAATATTTTTTTAAAGAAAATGCAAAAACCCATTAAAACATGAAATGCAAAATTGAAAAAACACACTGTTTTTATAAAAATCGACCAAAACTAAACACAGATTTGCAATTATAACAACAAGAAACAAGAAACATAACTAATGCAGCAAAATAAACAAATTTTTGAGATTTTCCTTATGTTCCTTCCTTTCTTGAGACAGATTGCTTGATTTAAAAAATAGAATTTTCACAAATATGAACCTCACATCAAGATGCATTGTGGCTATGTGTGGTAGCGGCGCCATTCATAAGAAGCCCTTGCACCATAGAAAGAGTGCAGGAACTAACCAAGGTTGTGGGGCTTTCCCCAATCGCACTTAGGAGTATAAAACGCCTCAATCAAGAAGTTAACCTTCCATAGCCTAGCTTACCATTGCATAGGCAAGGTGTGTCACTCACCTTGTGGAATACTTGTGCTTGGATTCTTGTAGGAGACGATGTTGCTGCACAACCACACTCCAAAGCTTCACTCCAACGTTTCCGCCGCACTCGAAAGGAAGCTCGACCCTCCTCTCACCCAATCTTTCTCTCTCACATACACAATGAGCATATAATAGCTCTAAAGTGAATTAGGCAGCAAGACACACAAGAGATCAAGAGAGTAGAGAAGAAGAGAAAATATCCAATATTCTTCTTTTGAGTAAAAGATTCATGGGATTTACAAAAATCAATTCTACCCATATTTTCCAATAAAATTAATAATGCTCAAAATTCCACTTTTGATAAATACTCATAATTTGAATTATGCTAAAAATTCCTCTTTTTCCATTTAATTTCTTGGATCTCAAATATCATGGGAATTTCTCTTTTTGCATTTAATTGATTGAATTCCAAATGTCATGGGAATTCCTCTTTTATCATAAAATAAATTTAGCTAAAATTTCTCTTTTCTTTAATAAAAATATCCATTATTTCAAATATATCAAGAATTTCACTTTTACCATTTAAATGATTGAACTTCAAATGTCATGGGAATTCCTCTTTTATCATTTAAATTTTCTCATACATAAAATAAATTTATCTAAAATTTCTCTTTAAATAAAAATATTCATTATTTTAATATATCAAAATTTCTCTTTTTCCATTTAATTACATGGATCTCCATTATCATGGGAATTCCTCTTTTTGCATAAAAATAAAATTACCAAAAATTTCTCTTTTCTTTAATTAATTAATTATGCATAAATACTAAAAATTAGTTTCCCACCATGAATTTGATGAAAATCATTCTTTTAGCATAGGATGTCCAATCCTAGAATATGGTAGGAAGTCCTCTTTTCACATTATGCATAAAAATGAGCTATGTATTAATTTTTAAAACTTGTGATAGAAGAACTATCTTTGAACTTAAATCCAATTTATGGAATTAAATCACAAATTTACCATAATTTTATTAACATAAAAGCATAAAAAGCTATTTTCTTAACCTCTAGCTTAACAAGCTTAGAGATTGATTTTGAATTAAGAATTTATCAATGAGAAGCATTCATTTGCTTAAGAATTAGTCATAGGAATGACTAATTCATTTGGGGAGAGAGAGAAATACATAAAAAGCATCCTAATTAAGCATAAAGATTAACTTTTTTGTGATTAATCATTAGAATTCTTATAGAAAGCTTGATTTGCATTGAAAATAATTAATTTGAAACTTCTCAATCTTGAGAGGGGTTGAGAAGTGAAATCTTTTGAGAATATTAATGAAAACCATGAAATTACTTCTTACCTCTAGATTTGGCTTGCTTCTTTATCTTAGAAGGAAGCTCCCAACCAATCAATTGGTTTAGTATGTTGAGAAGAAAGCTCCAAGAGTTGTTGAAGAGAGAGAGAGAAGCTCCAAGTTCTCCAAAAGGAGAGGATTTTTAAGGGATAATAGAAAATATCATTATTTTAATGTAATACTGGCATGGTATAGTTCACAGATTTTTTTACAAAAGACTAAGGATCTATGTATAGGTGAGAGAGGCCACTAACCAAGTCCAATTGGATTCTAGAATTTTCCAGGTTCAGTTTGACTCAATTTGGACAAGATTTGGACCAGTTTGGCTCCCTTTTACTTGGTTTGATCCAGGAGAGAGGAGAGATAAAAATATCACAATTTTTTTGAATTAAAAACTCATCCACATGTGTGAATTAGGAGCCTACCTCAAGAGTCTCCCTCTACTTACCAAGGTGTCAAAAATACATCATTATTCTAAAATATCTCATTTTTTAGTAATATCTCATAGTTTTTAACTAATAAACCTTGTACTCAGTCAACTCTTCATCTTATGTGAGCATTTACTCATTTTTGGGTATTTTCTTTTATTCTTT